>NW_027444920.1:600000-944900 GCF_048569485.1 Anomaloglossus baeobatrachus
CCTGTTTGGTGGAGATGATATTTAATAAAATAAGTAGAAATCCACTAAAAGTTTTGTTTGGTTATATTGCAATCCCGAGATAATCGTCTCCATGCTCCAAATCCATTTTAAAGCCATTTTTAAGGCATTTCGCGCATACATGAAATGAACACATTTTTCTCCAAAACTATAACAGATGCAAGCTTGTCCTGTTTGGTGGAGATGATATTTAATAAAATAAGTAGAAATCCACTAAAAGTTTTGTTTGGTTATCTTGCAATCCCGAGATAATCGTCTCCATGCTCCAAATCCATTTTATAGCCATTTTTAAGGCATTTCGCGCATACATGAAATGAACACATTTTTCTCCAAAACTATAACAGATGCAAGCTTGTCCTGTTTGGTGGAGATAATATTTAATAAAATAAGTAGAAATCTACTAAAAGTTTCGTTTGTTTATATTGCCATCCTGAGATAATCGTCTCCATGCTCCAAATCCATTTTAAAGCCATTTCAAAGGCATTTTGCGCATACATGAAATGAACACATTTTTCTCCAAAACTATAACACATGCAAGCTTGTCCTGTTTGGTGGAGATGATATTTAATAAAATAATTAGAAATCCACTAAAAGTTTTGTTTGGTTATCTTGCAATCCCGAGATAATCGTCTCCATGCTCCAAATCCATTTTAAAGCCATTTTTAAGGCATTTCGCGCATACATGAAATGAACACATTTTTCTCCAAAACTATAACAGATGCAAGCTTGTCCTGTTTGGTGGAGATGATATTTAATAAAATAAGTAGAAATCCACTAAAAGTTTTGTTTGGTTATCTTGCAATCCCGAGATAATCGTCTCCATGCTCCAAATCCATTTTAAAGCCATTTTTAAGGCATTTCGCGCATACATGAAATGAACACATTTTTCTCCAAAACTATAACAGATGCAAGCTTGTCCTGTTTGGTGGAGATGATATTTAATAAAATAAGTAGAAATCCACTAAAAGTTTTGTTTGGTTATCTTGCAATCCCGAGATAATCGTCTCCATGCTCCAAATCCATTTTAAAGCCATTTTTAAGGCATTTCGCGCATACATGAAATGAACACATTTTTCTCCAAAACTATAACAGATGCAAGCTTGTCCTGTTTGGTGGAGATGATATTTAATAAAATAAGTAGAAATCCACTAAAAGTTTTGTTTGGTTATCTTGCAATCCCGAGATAATCGTCTCCATGCTCCAAATCCATTTTAAAGCCATTTTTAAGGCATTTCGCGCATACATGAAATGAACACATTTTTCTCCAAAACTATAACAGATGCAAGCTTGTCCTGTTTGGTGGAGATGATATTTAATAAAATAAGTAGAAATCCACTAAAAGTTTTGTTTGGTTATCTTGCAATCCCGAGATAATCGTCTCCATGCTCCAAATCCATTTTAAAGCCATTTTTAAGGCATTTCGCGCATACATGAAATGAACACATTTTTCTCCAAAACTATAACAGATGCAAGCTTGTCCTGTTTGGTGGAGATGATATTTAATAAAATAAGTAGAAATCCACTAAAAGTTTTGTTTGGTTATCTTGCAATCCCGAGATAATCGTCTCCATGCTCCAAATCCATTTTAAAGCCATTTCAAAGGCATTTTGCGCATACATGAAATGAACACATTTTTCTCCAAAACTATAACACATGCAAGCTTGTCCTGTTTGGTGGAGATGATATTTAATAAAATAAGTAGAAATCCACTAAAAGTTTTGTTTGGTTATCTTGCAATCCCGAGATAATCGTCTCCATGCTCCAAATCCATTTTAAAGCCATTTTTAAGGCATTTCGCGCATACATGAAATGAACACATTTTTCTCCAAAACTATAACAGATGCAAGCTTGTCCTGTTTGGTGGAGATGATATTTAATAAAATAAGTAGAAATCCACTAAAATTTTTGTTTGGTTATCTTGCAATCCCGAGATAATCGTCTCCATGCTCCAAATCCATTTTAAAGCCATTTTTAAGGCATTTCGCGCATACATGAAATGAACACATTTTTCTCCAAAACTATAACAGATGCAAGCTTGTCCTGTTTGGTGGAGATGATATTTAATAAAATAAGTAGAAATCCACTAAAAGTTTTGTTTGGTTATATTGCAATCCCGAGATAATCGTCTCCATGCTCCAAATCCATTTTAAAGCCATTTTTAAGGCATTTCGCGCATACATGAAATGAACACATTTTTCTCCAAAACTATAACAGATGCAAGCTTGTCCTGTTTGGTGGAGATGATATTTAATAAAATAAGTAGAAATCCACTAAAAGTTTTGTTTGGTTATCTTGCAATCCCGAGATAATCGTCTCCATGCTCCAAATCCATTTTAAAGCCATTTTTAAGGCATTTCGCGCATACATGAAATGAACACATTTTTCTCCAAAACTATAACAGATGCAAGCTTGTCCTGTTTGGTGGAGATAATATTTAATAAAATAAGTAGAAATCTACTAAAAGTTTCGTTTGTTTATATTGCCATCCTGAGATAATCGTCTCCATGCTCCAAATCCATTTTAAAGCAATTTCAAAGGCATTTTGCGCATACATGAAATGAACACATTTTTCTCCAAAACTATAACAGATGCAAGCTTGTCCTGTTTGGTGGAGATGATATTTAATAAAATAAGTAGAAATCCACTAAAAGTTTTGTTTGGTTATCTTGCAATCCCGAGATAATCGTCTCCATGCTCCAAATCCATTTTAAAGCCATTTTTAAGGCATTTCGCGCATACATGAAATGAACACATTTTTCTCCAAAACTATAACAGATGCAAGCTTGTCCTGTTTGTTGGAGATGATATTTAATAAAATAAGTAGAAATCCACTAAAAGTTTTGTTTGGTTATCTTGCAATCCCGAGATAATCGTCTCCATGCTCCAAATCCATTTTAAAGCCATTTTTAAGGCATTTCGCGCATACATGAAATGAACACATTTTTCTCCAAAACTATAACAGATGCAAGCTTGTCCTGTTTGGTGGAGATGATATTTAATAAAATAAGTAGAAATCCACTAAAAGTTTTGTTTGGTTATCTTGCAATCCCGAGATAATCGTCTCCATGCTCCAAATCCATTTTAAAGCCATTTTTAAGGCATTTCGCGCATACATGAAATGAAAACATTTTTCTCCAAAACTATAACAGATGCAAGCTTGTCCTGTTTGGTGGAGATGATATTTAATAAAATAAGTAGAAATCCACTAAAAGTTTTGTTTGGTTATCTTGCAATCCCGAGATAATCGTCTCCATGCTCCAAATCCATTTTAAAGCCATTTTTAAGGCATTTCGCGCATACATGAAATGAAAACATTTTTCTCCAAAACTATAACAGATGCAAGCTTGTCCTGTTTGGTGGAGATGATATTTAATAAAATAAGTAGAAATCCACTAAAAGTTTTGTTTGGTTATCTTGCAATCCCGAGATAATCGTCTCCATGCTCCAAATCCATTTTAAAGCCATTTGTAAGGCATTTCGCGCATACATGAAATGAACACATTTTTCTCCAAAACTATAACAGATGCAAGCTTGTCCTGTTTGGTGGAGATGATATTTAATAAAATAAGTAGAAATCCACTAAAAGTTTTGTTTGGTTATCTTGCAATCCCGAGATAATCGTCTCCATGCTCCAAATCCATTTTAAAGCCATTTCAAAGGCATTTTGCGCATACATGAAATGAACACATTTTTCTCCAAAACTATAACAGATGCAAGCTTGTCCTGTTTGGTGGAGATGATATTTAATAAAATAAGTAGAAATCCACTAAAAGTTTTGTTTGGTTATCTTGCAATCCCGAGATAATCGTCTCCATGCTCCAAATCCATTTTAAAGCCATTTTTAAGGCATTTCGCGCATACATGAAATGAACACATTTTTCTCCAAAACTATAACAGATGCAAGCTTGTCCTGTTTGGTGGAGATGATATTTAATAAAATAAGTAGAAATCCACTAAAAGTTTTGTTTGGTTATCTTGCAATCCCGAGATAATCGTCTCCATGCTCCAAATCCATTTTAAAGCCATTTTTAAGGCATTTCGCGCATACATGAAATGAAAACATTTTTCTCCAAAACTATAACAGATGCAAGCTTGTCCTGTTTGGTGGAGATGATATTTAATAAAATAAGTAGAAATCCACTAAAAGTTTTGTTTGGTTATCTTGCAATCCCGAGATAATCGTCTCCATGCTCCAAATCCATTTTAAAGCCATTTTTAAGGCATTTCGCGCATACATGAAATGAAAACATTTTTCTCCAAAACTATAACAGATGCAAGCTTGTCCTGTTTGGTGGAGATGATATTTAATAAAATAAGTAGAAATCCACTAAAAGTTTTGTTTGGTTATCTTGCAATCCCGAGATAATCGTCTCCATGCTCCAAATCCATTTTAAAGCCATTTGTAAGGCATTTCGCGCATACATGAAATGAACACATTTTTCTCCAAAACTATAACAGATGCAAGCTTGTCCTGTTTGGTGGAGATGATATTTAATAAAATAAGTAGAAATCCACTAAAAGTTTTGTTTGGTTATCTTGCAATCCCGAGATAATCGTCTCCATGCTCCAAATCCATTTTAAAGCCATTTTTAAGGCATTTCGCGCATACATGAAATGAACACATTTTTCTCCAAAACTATAACAGATGCAAGCTTGTCCTGTTTGGTGGAGATGATATTTAATAAAATAAGTAGAAATCCACTAAAAGTTTTGTTTGGTTATCTTGCAATCCCGAGATAGTCGTCTCCATGCTCCAAATCCATTTTAAAGCCATTTCAAAGGCATTTTGCGCATACATGAAATGAACACATTTTTCTCTAAAACTATAACACATGCAAGCTTGTCCTGTTTGGTGGAGATGATATTTAATAAAATAAGTAGAAATCCACTAAAAGTTTTGTTTGGTTATCTTGCAATCCCGAGATAATCGTCTCCATGCTCCAAATCCATTTTAAAGCCATTTTTAAGGCATTTCGCGCATACATGAAATGAACACATTTTTCTCCAAAACTATAACAGATGCAAGCTTGTCCTGTTTGGTGGAGATGATATTTAATAAAATAAGTGGAAATCCACTAAAAGTTTTGTTTGGTTATATTGCAATCCCGAGATAATCGTCTCCATGCTCCAAATCCATTTTAAAGCCATTTTTAAGGCATTTCGCGCATACATGAAATGAACACATTTTTCTCCAAAACTATAACAGATGCAAGCTTGTCCTGTTTGGTGGAGATGATATTTAATAAAATAAGTAGAAATCCACTAAAAGTTTTGTTTGGTTATATTGCAATCCCGAGATAATCGTCTCCATGCTCCAAATCCATTTTAAAGCCATTTTTAAGGCATTTCGCGCATACATGAAATGAACACATTTTTCTCCAAAACTATAACAGATGCAAGCTTGTCCTGTTTGGTGGAGATGATATTTAATAAAATAAGTAGAAATCCACTAAAAGTTTTGTTTGGTTATCTTGCAATCCCGAGATAATCGTCTCCATGCTCCAAATCCATTTTAAAGCCATTTTTAAGGCATTTCGCGCATACATGAAATGAACACATTTTTCTCCAAAACTATAACAGATGCAAGCTTGTCCTGTTTGGTGGAGATGATATTTAATAAAATAAGTAGAAATCCACTAAAAGTTTTGTTTGGTTATCTTGCAATCCCGAGATAATCGTCTCCATGCTCCAAATCCATTTTAAAGCCATTTCAAAGGCATTTTGCGCATACATGAAATGAACACATTTTTCTCCAAAACTATAACACATGCAAGCTTGTCCTGTTTGGTGGAGATGATATTTAATAAAATAAGTAGAAATCCACTAAAAGTTTTGTTTGGTTATCTTGCAATCCCGAGATAATCGTCTCCATGCTCCAAATCCATTTTAAAGCCATTTTTAAGGCATTTCGCGCATACATGAAATGAACACATTTTTCTCCAAAACTATAACAGATGCAAGCTTGTCCTGTTTGGTGGAGATGATATTTAATAAAATAAGTAGAAATCCACTAAAAGTTTTGTTTGGTTATCTTGCAATCCCGAGATAATCGTCTCCATGCTCCAAATCCATTTTAAAGCCATTTTTAAGGCATTTCGCGCATACATGAAATGAACACATTTTTCTCCAAAACTATAACAGATGCAAGCTTGTCCTGTTTGGTGGAGATGATATTTAATAAAATAAGTAGAAATCCACTAAAATTTTTGTTTGGTTATCTTGCAATCCCGAGATAATCGTCTCCATGCTCCAAATCCATTTTAAAGCCATTTTTAAGGCATTTCGCGCATACATGAAATGAACACATTTTTCTCCAAAACTATAACAGATGCAAGCTTGTCCTGTTTGGTGGAGATGATATTTAATAAAATAAGTAGAAATCCACTAAAAGTTTTGTTTGGTTATATTGCAATCCCGAGATAATCGTCTCCATGCTCCAAATCCATTTTAAAGCCATTTTTAAGGCATTTCGCGCATACATGAAATGAACACATTTTTCTCCAAAACTATAACAGATGCAAGCTTGTCCTGTTTGGTGGAGATGATATTTAATAAAATAAGTAGAAATCCACTAAAAGTTTTGTTTGGTTATCTTGCAATCCCGAGATAATCGTCTCCATGCTCCAAATCCATTTTAAAGCCATTTTTAAGGCATTTCGCGCATACATGAAATGAACACATTTTTCTCCAAAACTATAACAGATGCAAGCTTGTCCTGTTTGGTGGAGATGATATTTAATAAAATAAGTAGAAATCCACTAAAAGTTTTGTTTGGTTATCTTGCAATCCCGAGATAATCGTCTCCATGCTCCAAATCCATTTTAAAGCCATTTTTAAGGCATTTCGCGCATACATGAAATGAACACATTTTTCTCCAAAACTATAACAGATGCAAGCTTGTCCTGTTTGGTGGAGATGATATTTAATAAAATAAGTAGAAATCCACTAAAAGTTTTGTTTGGTTATCTTGCAATCCCGAGATAATCGTCTCCATGCTCCAAATCCATTTTAAAGCCATTTTTAAGGCATTTCGCGCATACATGAAATGAACACATTTTTCTCCAAAACTATAACACATGCAAGCTTGTCCTGTTTGGTGGAGATGGTATTTAATAAAATAAGTAGAAATCCACTAAAAGTTTTGTTTGGTTATCTTGCAATCCCGAGATAATCGTCTCCATGCTCCAAATCCATTTTAAAGCCATTTTTAAGGCATTTCGCGCATACATGAAATGAACACATTTTTCTCCAAAACTATAACAGATGCAAGCTTGTCCTGTTTGGTGGAGATAATATTTAATAAAATAAGTAGAAATCTACTAAAAGTTTCGTTTGTTTATATTGCCATCCTGAGATAATCGTCTCCATGCTCCAAATCCATTTTAAAGCCATTTCAAAGGCATTTTGCGCATACATGAAATGAACACATTTTTCTCCAAAACTATAACAGATGCAAGCTTGTCCTGTTTGGTGGAGATGATATTTAATAAAATAAGTAGAAATCCACTAAAAGTTTTGTTTGGTTATCTTGCAATCCCGAGATAATCGTCTCCATGCTCCAAATCCATTTTAAAGCCATTTTTAAGGCATTTCGCGCATACATGAAATGAACACATTTTTCTCCAAAACTATAACAGATGCAAGCTTGTCCTGTTTGGTGGAGATGATATTTAATAAAATAAGTAGAAATCCACTAAAAGTTTTGATTGGTTATATTGCAATCCCAAGATAATCGTCTCCATGCTCCAAATCCATTTTAAAGCCATTTTTAAGGCATTTCGCGCATACATGAAATGAACACATTTTTCTCCAAAACTATAACAGATGCAAGCTTGTCCTGTTTGGTGGAGATGATATTTAATAAAATAAGTAGAAATCCACTAAAAGTTTTGTTTGGTTATCTTGCAATCCCGAGATAATCGTCTCCATGCTCCAAATCCATTTTAAAGCCATTTTTAAGGCATTTCGCGCATACATGAAATGAACACATTTTTCTCCAAAACTATAACAGATGCAAGCTTGTCCTGTTTGGTGGAGATAATATTTAATAAAATAAGTAGAAATCTACTAAAAGTTTCGTTTGTTTATATTGCCATCCTGAGATAATCGTCTCCATGCTCCAAATCCATTTTAAAGCAATTTCAAAGGCATTTTGCGCATACATGAAATGAACACATTTTTCTCCAAAACTATAACACATGCAAGCTTGTCCTGTTTGGTGGAGATGATAATTAATAAAATAAGTAGAAATCCACTAAAAGTTTTGTTTGGTTATCTTGCAATCCCGAGATAATCGTCTCCATGCTCCAAATCCATTTTAAAGCCATTTTTAAGGCATTTCGCGCATACATGAAATGAACACATTTTTCTCCAAAACTATAACACATGCAAGCTTGTCCTGTTTGGTGGAGATGATATTTAATAAAATAAGTAGAAATCCACTAAAAGTTTTGTTTGGTTATCTTGCAATCCCGAGATAATCGTCTCCATGCTCCAAATCCATTTTAAAGCCATTTTTAAGGCATTTCGCGCATACATGAAATGAACACATTTTTCTCCAAAACTATAACAGATGCAAGCTTGTCCTGTTTGGTGGAGATGATATTTAATAAAATAAGTAGAAATCCACTAAAAGTTTTGTTTGGTTATCTTGCAATCCCGAGATAATCGTCTCCATGCTCCAAATCCATTTTAAAGCCATTTTTAAGGCATTTCGCGCATACATGAAATGAACACATTTTTCTCCAAAACTATAACAGATGCAAGCTTGTCCTGTTTGGTGGAGATGATATTTAATAAAATAAGTAGAAATCCACTAAAAGTTTTGTTTGGTTATCTTGCAATCCCGAGATAATCGTCTCCATGCTCCAAATCCATTTTAAAGCCATTTTTAAGGCATTTCGCGCATACATGAAATGAACACATTTTTCTCCAAAACTATAACAGATGCAAGCTTGTCCTGTTTGGTGGAGATGATATTTAATAAAATAAGTAGAAATCCACTAAAAGTTTTGTTTGGTTATCTTGCAATCCCGAGATAATCGTCTCCATGCTCCAAATCCATTTTAAAGCCATTTCAAAGGCATTTTGCGCATACATGAAATGAACACATTTTTCTCCAAAACTATAACACATGCAAGCTTGTCCTGTTTGGTGGAGATGATATTTAATAAAATAAGTAGAAATCCACTAAAAGTTTTGTTTGGTTATCTTGCAATCCCGAGATAATCGTCTCCATGCTCCAAATCCATTTTAAAGCCATTTTTAAGGCATTTCGCGCATACATGAAATGAACACATTTTTCTCCAAAACTATAACAGATGCAAGCTTGTCCTGTTTGGTGGAGATGATATTTAATAAAATAAGTAGAAATCCACTAAAAGTTTTGTTTGGTTATCTTGCAATCCCGAGATAATCGTCTCCATGCTCCAAATCCATTTTAAAGCCATTTTTAAGGCATTTCGCGCATACATGAAATGAACACATTTTTCTCCAAAACTATAACAGATGCAAGCTTGTCCTGTTTGGTGGAGATGATATTTAATAAAATAAGTAGAAATCCACTAAAATTTTTGTTTGGTTATCTTGCAATCCCGAGATAATCGTCTCCATGCTCCAAATCCATTTTAAAGCCATTTTTAAGGCATTTCGCGCATACATGAAGTGAACACATTTTTCTCCAAAACTATAACAGATGCAAGCTTGTCCTGTTTGGTGGAGATGATATTTAATAAAATAAGTAGAAATCCACTAAAAGTTTTGTTTGGTTATATTGCAATCCCGAGATAATCGTCTCCATGCTCCAAATCCATTTTAAAGCCATTTTTAAGGCATTTCGCGCATACATGAAATGAACACATTTTTCTCCAAAACTATAACAGATGCAAGCTTGTCCTGTTTGGTGGAGATGATATTTAATAAAATAAGTAGAAATCCACTAAAAGTTTTGTTTGGTTATCTTGCAATCCCGAGATAATCGTCTCCATGCTCCAAATCCATTTTAAAGCCATTTTTAAGGCATTTCGCGCATACATGAAATGAACACATTTTTCTCCAAAACTATAACAGATGCAAGCTTGTTCTGTTTGGTGGAGATAATATTTAATAAAATAAGTAGAAACCTACTAAAAGTTTCGTTTGTTTATATTGCCATCCTGAGATAATCGTCTCCATGCTCCAAATCCATTTTAAAGCAATTTCAAAGGCATTTTGCGCATACATGAAATGAACACATTTTTCTCCAAAACTATAACACATGCAAGCTTGTCCTGTTTGGTGGAGATGATATTTAATAAAATAAGTAGAAATCCACTAAAAGTTTTGTTTGGTTATCTTGCAATCCCGAGATAATCGTCTCCATGCTCCAAATCCATTTTAAAGCCATTTTTAAGGCATTTCGCGCATACATGAAATGAACACATTTTTCTCCAAAACTATAACACATGCAAGCTTGTCCTGTTTGGTGGAGATGATATTTAATAAAATAAGTAGAAATCCACTAAAAGTTTTGTTTGGTTATCTTGCAATCCCGAGATAATCGTCTCCATGCTCCAAATCCATTTTAAAGCCATTTTTAAGGCATTTCGCGCATACATGAAATGAACACATTTTTCTCCAAAACTATAACAGATGCAAGCTTGTCCTGTTTGGTGGAGATGATATTTAATAAAATAAGTAGAAATCCACTAAAAGTTTTGTTTGGTTATCTTGCAATCCCGAGATAATCGTCTCCATGCTCCAAATCCATTTTAAAGCCATTTTTAAGGCATTTCGCGCATACATGAAATGAACACATTTTTCTCCAAAACTATAACAGATGCAAGCTTGTCCTGTTTGGTGGAGATGATATTTAATAAAATAAGTAGAAATCCACTAAAAGTTTTGTTTGGTTATCTTGCAATCCCGAGATAATCGTCTCCATGCTCCAAATCCATTTTAAAGCCATTTTTAAGGCATTTCGCGCATACATGAAATGAACACATTTTTCTCCAAAACTATAACAGATGCAAGCTTGTCCTGTTTGGTGGAGATGATATTTAATAAAATAAGTAGAAATCCACTAAAAGTTTTGTTTGGTTATCTTGCAATCCCGAGATAATCGTCTCCATGCTCCAAATCCATTTTAAAGCCATTTTTAAGGCATTTCGCGCATACATGAAATGAACACATTTTTCTCCAAAACTATAACAGATGCAAGCTTGTCCTGTTTGGTGGAGATGATATTTAATAAAATAAGTAGAAATCCACTAAAAGTTTTGTTTGGTTATCTTGCAATCCCGAGATAATCGTCTCCATGCTCCAAATCCATTTTAAAGCCATTTTTAAGGCATTTCGCGCATACATGAAATGAACACATTTTTCTCCAAAACTATAACAGATGCAAGCTTGTCCTGTTTGGTGGAGATGATATTTAATAAAATAAGTAGAAATCCACTAAAAGTTTTGTTTGGTTATCTTGCAATCCCGAGATAATCGTCTCCATGCTCCAAATCCATTTTAAAGCCATTTTTAAGGCATTTCGCGCATACATGAAATGAACACATTTTTCTCCAAAACTATAACAGATGCAAGCTTGTCCTGTTTGGTGGAGATGATATTTAATAAAATAAGTAGAAATCCACTAAAATTTTTGTTTGGTTATCTTGCAATCCCGAGATAATCGTCTCCATGCTCCAAATCCATTTTAAAGCCATTTTTAAGGCATTTCGCGCATACATGAAATGAACACATTTTTCTCCAAAACTATAACAGATGCAAGCTTGTCCTGTTTGGTGGAGATGATATTTAATAAAATAAGTAGAAATCCACTAAAAGTTTTGTTTGGTTATATTGCAATCCCGAGATAATCGTCTCCATGCTCCAAATCCATTTTAAAGCCATTTTTAAGGCATTTCGCGCATACATGAAATGAACACATTTTTCTCCAAAACTATAACAGATGCAAGCTTGTCCTGTTTGGTGGAGATGATATTTAATAAAATAAGTAGAAATCCACTAAAAGTTTTGTTTGGTTATATTGCAATCCCGAGATAATCGTCTCCATGCTCCAAATCCATTTTAAAGCCATTTTTAAGGCATTTCGCGCATACATGAAATGAACACATTTTTCTCCAAAACTATAACAGATGCAAGCTTGTCCTGTTTGGTGGAGATGATATTTAATAAAATAAGTAGAAATCCACTAAAAGTTTTGTTTGGTTATCTTGCAATCCCGAGATAATCGTCTCCACGCTCCAAATCCATTTTAAAGCCATTTTTAAGGCATTTCGCGCATACATGAAATGAACACATTTTTCTCCAAAACTATAACAGATGCAAGCTTGTCCTGTTTGGTGGAGATGATATTTAATAAAATAAGTAGAAATCCACTAAAAGTTTTGTTTGGTTATCTTGCAATCCCGAGATAATCGTCTCCATGCTCCAAATCCATTTTAAAGCCATTTCAAAGGCATTTTGCGCATACATGAAATGAACACATTTTTCTCCAAAACTATAACACATGCAAGCTTGTCCTGTTTGGTGGAGATGATATTTAATAAAATAAGTAGAAATCCACTAAAAGTTTTGTTTGGTTATCTTGCAATCCCGAGATAATCGTCTCCATGCTCCAAATCCATTTTAAAGCCATTTTTAAGGCATTTCGCGCATACATGAAATTAACACATTTTTCTCCAAAACTATAACAGATGCAAGCTTGTCCTGTTTGGTGGAGATGATATTTAATAAAATAAGTAGAAATCCACTAAAAGTTTTGTTTGGTTATCTTGCAATCCCGAGATAATCGTCTCCATGCTCCAAATCCATTTTAAAGCCATTTTTAAGGCATTTCGCGCATACATGAAATGAACACATTTTTCTCCAAAACTATAACAGATGCAAGCTTGTCCTGTTTGGTGGAGATGATATTTAATAAAATAAGTAGAAATCCACTAAAATTTTTGTTTGGTTATCTTGCAATCCCGAGATAATCGTCTCCATGCTCCAAATCCATTTTAAAGCCATTTTTAAGGCATTTCGCGCATACATGAAATGAACACATTTTTCTCCAAAACTATAACAGATGCAAGCTTGTCCTGTTTGGTGGAGATGATATTTAATAAAATAAGTAGAAATCCACTAAAAGTTTTGTTTGGTTATATTGCAATCCCGAGATAATCGTCTCCATGCTCCAAATCCATTTTAAAGCCATTTTTAAGGCATTTCGCGCATACATGAAATGAACACATTTTTCTCCAAAACTATAACAGATGCAAGCTTGTCCTGTTTGGTGGAGATGATATTTAATAAAATAAGTAGAGATCCACTAAAAGTTTTGTTTGGTTATCTTGCAATCCCGAGATAATCGTCTCCATGCTCCAAATCCATTTTAAAGCCATTTTTAAGGCATTTCGCGCATACATGAAATGAACACATTTTTCTCCAAAACTATAACAGATGCAAGCTTGTCCTGTTTGGTGGAGATGATATTTAATAAAATAAGTAGAAATCCACTAAAAGTTTTGTTTGGTTATCTTGAAATCCCGAGATAATCGTCTCCATGCTCCAAATCCATTTTAAAGCCATTTTTAAGGCATTTCGCGCATACATGAAATGAACACATTTTTCTCCAAAACTATAACAGATGCAAGCTTGTCCTGTTTGGTGGAGATGATATTTAATAAAATAAGTAGAAATCCACTAAAAGTTTTGTTTGGTTATCTTGCAATCCCGAGATAATCGTCTCCATGCTTTAAATCCATTTTAAAGCCATTTTTAAGGCATTTCGCGCATACATGAAATGAACACATTTTTCTCCAAAACTATAACAGATGCAAGCTTATCCTGTTTGGTGGAGATGATATTTAATAAAATAAGTAGAAATCCACTAAAAGTTTTGTTTGGTTATCTTGCAATCCCGAGATAATCGTCTCCATGCTCCAAATCCATTTTAAAGCCATTTCAAAGGCATTTTGCGCATACATGAAATGAACACATTTTTCTCCAAAACTATAACACATGCAAGCTTGTCCTGTTTGGTGGAGATGATATTTAATAAAATAAGTAGAAATCCACTAAAAGTTTTGTTTGGTTATCTTGCAATCCCGAGATAATCGTCTCCATGCTCCAAATCCATTTTAAAGCCATTTTTAAGGCATTTCGCGCATACATGAAATGAACACATTTTTCTCCAAAACTATAACAGATGCAAGCTTGTCCTGTTTGGTGGAGATGATATTTAATAAAATAAGTAGAAATCCACTAAAAGTTTTGTTTGGTTATCTTGCAATCCCGAGATAATCGTCTCCATGCTCCAAATCCATTTTAAAGCCATTTTTAAGGCATTTCGCGCATACATGAAATGAACACATTTTTCTCCAAAACTATAACAGATGCAAGCTTGTCCTGTTTGGTGGAGATGATATTTAATAAAATAAGTAGAAATCCACTAAAATTTTTGTTTGGTTATCTTGCAATCCCGAGATAATCGTCTCCATGCTCCAAATCCATTTTAAAGCCATTTTTAAGGCATTTCGCGCATACATGAAATGAACACATTTTTCTCCAAAACTATAACAGATGCAAGCTTGTCCTGTTTGGTGGAGATGATATTTAATAAAATAAGTAGAAATCCACTAAAAGTTTTGTTTGGTTATCTTGCAATCCCGAGATAATCGTCTCCATGCTCCAAATCCATTTTAAAGCCATTTCAAAGGCATTTTGCGCATACATGAAATGAACACATTTTTCTCCAAAACTATAACACATGCAAGCTTGTCCTGTTTGGTGGAGATGATATTTAATAAAATAAGTAGAAATCTACTAAAAGTTTCGTTTGTTTATCTTGCAATCACGAGATAATCGTCTCCATGCTCCAAATCCATTTTAAAGCCATTTTTAAGGCATTTCGCGCATACATGAAATGAACACATTTTTCTCCAAAACTATAACAGATGCAAGCTTGTCCTGTTTGCTGGAGATGATATTTAATAAAATAAGTAGAAATCCACTAAAAGTTTTGTTTGGTTATCTTGCAATCCCGAGATAATCGTCTCCATGCTCCAAATCCATTTTAAAGCCATTTTTAAGGCATTTCGCGCATACATGAAATGAACACATTTTTCTCCAAAACTATAACAGATGCAAGCTTGTCCTGTTTGGTGGAGATGATATTTAATAAAATAAGTAGAAATCCACTAAAATTTTTGTTTGGTTATCTTGCAATCCCGAGATAATCGTCTCCATGCTCCAAATCCATTTTAAAGCCATTTTTAAGGCATTTCGCGCATACATGAAATGAACACATTTTTCTCCAAAACTATAACAGATGCAAGCTTGTCCTGTTAGGTGGAGATGATATTTAATAAAATAAGTAGAAATCTACTAAAAGTTTTGTTTGGTTATATTGCAATCCGAGATAATCGTCTCCATGCTCCAAATCCATTTTAAAGCCATTTTTAAGGCATTTCGCGCATACATGAAATGAATACATTTTTCTCCAAAACTATAACAGATGCAAGCTTGTCCTGTTTGGTGGAGATGATATTTAATAAAATAAGTAGAAATCCACTAAAAGTTTTGTTTGGTTATCTTGCAATCCCGAGATAATCGTCTCCATGCTCCAAATCCATTTTAAAGCCATTTTTAAGGCATTTCGCGCATACATGAAATGAACACATTTTTCTCCAAAACTATAACAGATGCAAGCTTGTCCTGTTTGGTGGAGATAATATTTAATAAAATAAGTAGAAATCTACTAAAAGTTTCGTTTGTTTATATTGCCATCCTGAGATAATCGTCTCCATGCTCCAAATCCATTTTAAAGCCATTTCAAAGGCATTTTGCGCATACATGAAATTAACACATTTTTCTCCAAAACTATAACACATGCAAGCTTGTCCTGTTTGGTGGAGATGATATTTAATAAAATAAGTAGAAATCCACTAAAAGTTTTGTTTGGTTATCTTGCAATCCCGAGATAATCGTCTCCATGCTCCAAATCCATTTTAAAGCCATTTTTAAGGCATTTCGCGCATACATGAAATGAACACATTTTTCTCCAAAACTATAACAGATGCAAGCTTGTCCTGTTTGGTGGAGATGATATTTAATAAAATAAGTAGAAATCCACTAAAAGTTTTGTTTGGTTATCTTGCAATCCCGAGATAATCGTCTCCATGCTCCAAATCCATTTTAAAGCCATTTTTAAGGCATTTCGCGCATACATGAAATGAACACATTTTTCTCCAAAACTATAACAGATGCAAGCTTGTCCTGTTTGGTGGAGATGATATTTAATAAAATAAGTAGAAATCCACTAAAAGTTTTGTTTGGTTATCTTGCAATCCCGAGATAATCGTCTCCATGCTCCAAATCCATTTTAAAGCCATTTTTAAGGCATTTCGCGCATACATGAAATGAACACATTTTTCTCCAAAACTATAACAGATGCAAGCTTGTCCTGTTTGGTGGAGATGATATTTAATAAAATAAGTAGAAATCCACTAAAAGTTTTGTTTGGTTATCTTGCAATCCCGAGATAATCGTCTCCATGCTCCAAATCCATTTTAAAGCCATTTCAAAGGCATTTTGCGCATACATGAAATGAACACATTTTTCTCCAAAACTATAACACATGCAAGCTTGTCCTGTTTGGTGGAGATGATATTTAATAAAATAAGTAGAAATCCACTAAAAGTTTTGTTTGGTTATCTTGCAATCCCGAGATAATCGTCTCCATGCTCCAAATCCATTTTAAAGCCATTTCAAAGGCATTTTGCGCATACATGAAATGAACACATTTTTCTCCAAAACTATAACACATGCAAGCTTGTCCGTTTTGGTGGAGATGATATTTAATAAAATAAGTAGAAATCCACTAAAAGTTTTGTTTGGTTATCTTGCAATCCCGAGATAATCGTCTCCATGCTCCAAATCCATTTTAAAGCCATTTTTAAGGCATTTCGCGCATACATGAAATGAACACATTTTTCTCCAAAACTATAACACATGCAAGCTTGTCCTGTTTGGTGGAGATGATATTTAATAAAATAAGTAGAAATCTACTAAAAGTTTCGTTTGTTTATCTTGCAATCACGAGATAATCGTCTCCATGCTCCAAATCCATTTTAAAGCCATTTTTAAGGCATTTCGCGCATACATGAAATGAACACATTTTTCTCCAAAACTATAACAGATGCAAGCTTGTCCTGTTTGCTGGAGATGATATTTAATAAAATAAGTAGAAATCCACTAAAAGTTTTGTTTGGTTATCTTGCAATCCCGAGATAATCGTCTCCATGCTCCAAATCCATTTTAAAGCCATTTTTAAGGCATTTCGCGCATACATGAAATGAACACATTTTTCTCCAAAACTATAACAGATGCAAGCTTGTCCTGTTTGGTGGAGATGATATTTAATAAAATAAGTAGAAATCCACTAAAATTTTTGTTTGGTTATCTTGCAATCCCGAGATAATCGTCTCCATGCTCCAAATCCATTTTAAAGCCATTTTTAAGGCATTTCGCGCATACATGAAATGAACACATTTTTCTCCAAAACTATAACAGATGCAAGCTTGTCCTGTTAGGTGGAGATGATATTTAATAAAATAAGTAGAAATCCACTAAAAGTTTTGTTTGGTTATATTGCAATCCCGAGATAATCGTCTCCATGCTCCAAATCCATTTTAAAGCCATTTTTAAGGCATTTCGCGCATACATGAAATGAACACATTTTTCTCCAAAACTATAACAGATGCAAGCTTGTCCTGTTTGGTGGAGATGATATTTAATAAAATAAGTAGAAATCCACTAAAAGTTTTGTTTGGTTATCTTGCAATCCCGAGATAATCGTCTCCATGCTCCAAATCCATTTTAAAGCCATTTTTAAGGCATTTCGCGCATACATGAAATGAACACATTTTTCTCCAAAACTATAACAGATGCAAGCTTGTCCTGTTTGGTGGAGATAATATTTAATAAAATAAGTAGAAATCTACTAAAAGTTTCGTTTGTTTATATTGCCATCCTGAGATAATCGTCTCCATGCTCCAAATCCATTTTAAAGCCATTTCAAAGGCATTTTGCGCATACATGAAATTAACACATTTTTCTCCAAAACTATAACACATGCAAGCTTGTCCTGTTTGGTGGAGATGATATTTAATAAAATAAGTAGAAATCCACTAAAAGTTTTGTTTGGTTATCTTGCAATCCCGAGATAATCGTCTCCATGCTCCAAATCCATTTTAAAGCCATTTTTAAGGCATTTCGCGCATACATGAAATGAACACATTTTTCTCCAAAACTATAACAGATGCAAGCTTGTCCTGTTTGGTGGAGATGATATTTAATAAAATAAGTAGAAATCCACTAAAAGTTTTGTTTGGTTATCTTGCAATCCCGAGATAATCGTCTCCATGCTCCAAATCCATTTTAAAGCCATTTTTAAGGCATTTCGCGCATACATGAAATGAACACATTTTTCTCCAAAACTATAACAGATGCAAGCTTGTCCTGTTTGGTGGAGATGATATTTAATAAAATAAGTAGAAATCCACTAAAAGTTTTGTTTGGTTATCTTGCAATCCCGAGATAATCGTCTCCATGCTCCAAATCCATTTTAAAGCCATTTTTAAGGCATTTCGCGCATACATGAAATGAACACATTTTTCTCCAAAACTATAACAGATGCAAGCTTGTCCTGTTTGGTGGAGATGATATTTAATAAAATAAGTAGAAATCCACTAAAAGTTTTGTTTGGTTATCTTGCAATCCCGAGATAATCGTCTCCATGCTCCAAATCCATTTTAAAGCCATTTCAAAGGCATTTTGCGCATACATGAAATGAACACATTTTTCTCCAAAACTATAACACATGCAAGCTTGTCCTGTTTGGTGGAGATGATATTTAATAAAATAAGTAGAAATCCACTAAAAGTTTTGTTTGGTTATCTTGCAATCCCGAGATAATCGTCTCCATGCTCCAAATCCATTTTAAAGCCATTTTTAAGGCATTTTGCGCATACATGAAATGAACACATTTTTCTCCAAAACTATAACACATGCAAGCTTGTCCGTTTTGGTGGAGATGATATTTAATAAAATAAGTAGAAATCCACTAAAAGTTTTGTTTGGTTATCTTGCAATCCCGAGATAATCGTCTCCATGCTCCAAATCCATTTTAAAGCCATTTTTAAGGCATTTCGCGCATACATGAAATGAACACATTTTTCTCCAAAACTATAACAGATGCAAGCTTGTCCTGTTTGGTGGAGATGATATTTAATAAAATAAGTAGAAATCCACTAAAAGTTTTGTTTGGTTATCTTGCAATCCCGAGATAATCGTCTCCATGCTCCAAATCCATTTTAAAGCCATTTTTAAGGCATTTCGCGCATACATGAAATGAACACATTTTTCTCCAAAACTATAACAGATGCAAGCTTGTCCTGTTTGGTGAGATGATATTTAATAAAATAAGTAGAAATCCACTAAAATTTTTGTTTGGTTATCTTGCAATCCCGAGATAATCGTCTCCATGCTCCAAATCCATTTTAAAGCCATTTTTAAGGCATTTCGCGCATACATGAAATGAACACATTTTTCTCCAAAACTATAACAGATGCAAGCTTGTCCTGTTTGGTGGAGATGATATTTAATAAAATAAGTAGAAATCCACTAAAAGTTTTGTTTGGTTATATTGCAATCCCGAGATAATCGTCTCCATGCTCCAAATCCATTTTAAAGCCATTTTTAAGGCATTTCGCGCATACATGAAATGAACACATTTTTCTCCAAAACTATAACAGATGCAAGCTTGTCCTCTTTGGTGGAGATGATATTTAATAAAATAAGTAGAAATCCACTAAAAGTTTTGTTTGGTTATATTGCAATCCCGAGATAATCGTCTCCATGCTCCAAATCCATTTTAAAGCCATTTTTAAGGCATTTCGCGCATACATGAAATGAACACATTTTTCTCCAAAACTATAACAGATGCAAGCTTGTCCTGTTTGGTGGAGATGATATTTAATAAAATAAGTAGAAATCCACTAAAAGTTTTGTTTGGTTATCTTGCAATCCCGAGATAATCGTCTCCATGCTCCAAATCCATTTTAAAGCCATTTTTAAGGCATTTCGCGCATACATGAAATGAACACATTTTTCTCCAAAACTATAACAGATGCAAGCTTGTCCTGTTTGGTGGAGATAATATTTAATAAAATAAGTAGAAATCTACTAAAAGTTTCGTTTGTTTATATTGCCATCCTGAGATAATCGTCTCCATGCTCCAAATCCATTTTAAAGCCATTTCAAAGGCATTTTGCGCATACATGAAATTAACACATTTTTCTCCAAAACTATAACACATGCAAGCTTGTCCTGTTTGGTGGAGATGATATTTAATAAAATAAGTAGAAATCCACTAAAAGTTTTGTTTGGTTATCTTGCAATCCCGAGATAATCGTCTCCATGCTCCAAATCCATTTTAAAGCCATTTTTAAGGCATTTCGCGCATACATGAAATGAACACATTTTTCTCCAAAACTATAACAGATGCAAGCTTGTCCTGTTTGGTGGAGATGATATTTAATAAAATAAGTAGAAATCCACTAAAAGTTTTGTTTGGTTATCTTGCAATCCCGAGATAATCGTCTCCATGCTCCAAATCCATTTTAAAGCCATTTTTAAGGCATTTCGCGCATACATGAAATGAACACATTTTTCTCCAAAACTATAACAGATGCAAGCTTGTCCTGTTTGGTGGAGATGATATTTAATAAAATAAGTAGAAATCCACTAAAAGTTTTGTTTGGTTATCTTGCAATCCCGAGATAATCGTCTCCATGCTCCAAATCCATTTTAAAGCCATTTTTAAGGCATTTCGCGCATACATGAAATGAACACATTTTTCTCCAAAACTATAACAGATGCAAGCTTGTCCTGTTTGGTGGAGATGATATTTATTAAAATAAGTAGAAATCCACTAAAAGTTTTGTTTGGTTATCTTGCAATCCCGAGATAATCGTCTCCATGCTCCAAATCCATTTTAAAGCCATTTCAAAGGCATTTTGCGCATACATGAAATGAACACATTTTTCTCCAAAACTATAACACATGCAAGCTTGTCCTGTTTGGTGGAGATGATATTTAATAAAATAAGTAGAAATCCACTAAAAGTTTTGTTTGGTTATCTTGCAATCCCGAGATAATCGTCTCCATGCTCCAAATCCATTTTAAAGCCATTTTTAAGGCATTTCGCGCATACATGAAATGAACACATTTTTCTCCAAAACTATAACACATGCAAGCTTGTCCTGTTTGGTGGAGATGATATTTAATAAAATAAGTAGAAATCCACTAAAAGTTTTGTTTGGTTATCTTGCAATCCCGAGATAATCGTCTCCATGCTCCAAATCCATTTTAAAGCCATTTTTAAGGCATTTCGCGCATACATGAAATGAACACATTTTTCTCCAAAACTATAACAGATGCAAGCTTGTCCTGTTTGGTGGAGATAATATTTAATAAAATAAGTAGAAATCTACTAAAAGTTTCGTTTGTTTATATTGCCATCCTGAGATAATCGTCTCCATGCTCCAAATCCATTTTAAAGCAATTTCAAAGGCATTTTGCGCATACATGAAATGAACACATTTTTCTCCAAAACTATAACACATGCAAGCTTGTCCTGTTTGGTGGAGATGATATTTAATAAAATAAGTAGAAATCCACTAAAAGTTTTGTTTGGTTATCTTGCAATCCCGAGATAATCGTCTCCATGCTCCAAATCCATTTTAAAGCCATTTTTAAGGCATTTCGCGCATACATGAAATGAACACATTTTTCTCCAAAACTATAACACATGCAAGCTTGTCCTGTTTGGTGGAGATGATATTTAATAAAATAAGTAGAAATCCACTAAAAGTTTTGTTTGGTTATCTTGCAATCCCGAGATAATCGTCTCCATGCTCCAAATCCATTTTAAAGCCATTTTTAAGGCATTTCGCGCATACATGAAATGAACACATTTTTCTCCAAAACTATAACAGATGCAAGCTTGTCCTGTTTGGTGGAGATGATATTTAATAAAATAAGTAGAAATCCACTAAAAGTTTTGTTTGGTTATCTTGCAATCCCGAGATAATCGTCTCCATGCTCCAAATCCATTTTAAAGCCATTTTTAAGGCATTTCGCGCATACATGAAATGAACACATTTTTCTCCAAAACTATAACAGATGCAAGCTTGTCCTGTTTGGTGGAGATGATATTTAATAAAATAAGTAGAAATCCACTAAAAGTTTTGTTTGGTTATCTTGCAATCCAGAGATAATCGTCTCCATGCTCCAAATCCATTTTAAAGCCATTTTTAAGGCATTTCGCGCATACATGAAATGAACACATTTTTTTCCAAAACTATAACAGATGCAAGCTTGTCCTGTTTGGTGGAGATGATATTTAATAAAATAAGTAGAAATCCACTAAAAGTTTTGTTTGGTTATCTTGCAATCCCGAGATAATCGTCTCCATGCTCCAAATCCATTTTAAAGCCATTTTTAAGGCATTTCGCGCATACATGAAATGAACACATTTTTCTCCAAAACTATAACAGATGCAAGCTTGTCCTGTTTGGTGGAGATGATATTTAATAAAATAAGTAGAAATCCACTAAAAGTTTTGTTTGGTTATCTTGCAATCCCGAGATAATCGTCTCCATGCTCCAAATCCATTTTAAAGCCATTTTTAAGGCATTTCACGCATACATGAAATGAACACATTTTTCTCCAAAACTATAACAGATGCAAGCTTGTCCTGTTTGGTGGAGATGATATTTAATAAAATAAGTAGAAATCCACTAAAAGTTTTGTTTGGTTATCTTGCAATCCCGAGATAATCGTCTCCATGCTCCAAATCCATTTTAAAGCCATTTTTAAGGCATTTCGCGCATACATGAAATGAACACATTTTTCTCCAAAACTATAACACATGCAAGCTTGTCCTGTTTGGTGGAGATGATATTTAATAAAATAAGTAGAAATCCACTAAAAGTTTTGTTTGGTTATCTTGCAATCCCGAGATAATCGTCTCCATGCTCCAAATCCATTTTAAAGCCATTTTTAAGGCATTTCGCGCATACATGAAATGAACACATTTTTCTCCAAAACTATAACAGATGCAAGCTTGTCCTGTTTGGTGGAGATGATATTTAATAAAATAAGTAGAAATCCACTAAAAGTTTTGTTTGGTTATCTTGCAATCCCGAGATAATCGTCTCCATGCTCCAAATCCATTTTAAAGCCATTTTTAAGGCATTTCACGCATACATGAAATGAACACATTTTTCTCCAAAACTATAACAGATGCAAGCTTGTCCTGTTTGGTGGAGATGATATTTAATAAAATAAGTAGAAATCCACTAAAAGTTTTGTTTGGTTATCTTGCAATCCCGAGATAATCGTCTCCATGCTCCAAATCCATTTTAAAGCCATTTTTAAGACATTTCGCGCATACATGAAATGAACACATTTTTCTCCAAAACTATAACAGATGCAAGCTTGTCCTGTTTGGTGGAGATGATATTTAATAAAATAAGTAGAAATCCACTAAAAGTTTTGTTTGGTTATCTTGCAATCCCGAGATAATCGTCTCCATGCTCCAAATCAATTTTAAAGCCATTTTTAAGGCATTTCGCGCATACATGAAATGAACACATTTTTCTCCAAAACTATAACAGATGCAAGCTTGTCCTGTTTGGTGGAGATGATATTTAATAAAATAAGTAGAAATCCACTAAAAGTTTTGTTTGGTTATCTTGCAATCCCGAGATAATCGTCTCCATGCTCCAAATCCATTTTAAAGCCATTTCAAAGGCATTTTGCGCATACATGAAATGAACACATTTTTCTCCAAAACTATAACACATGCAAGCTTGTCCTGTTTGGTGGAGATGATATTTAATAAAATAAGTAGAAATCCACTAAAAGTTTTGTTTGGTTATCTTGCAATCCCGAGATAATCGTCTCCATGCTCCAAATCCATTTTAAAGCCATTTTTAAGGCATTTCGCGCATACATGAAATGAACACATTTTTCTCCAAAACTATAACACATGCAAGCTTGTCCTGTTTGGTGGAGATGATATTTAATAAAATAAGTAGAAATCCACTAAAAGTTTTGTTTGGTTATCTTGCAATCCCGAGATAATCGTCTCCATGCTCCAAATCCATTTTAAAGCCATTTTTAAGGCATTTCGCGCATACATGAAATGAACACATTTTTCTCCAAAACTATAACAGATGCAAGCTTGTCCTGTTTGGTGGAGATAATATTTAATAAAATAAGTAGAAATCTATTAAAAGTTTCGTTTGTTTATATTGCCATCCTGAGATAATCGTCTCCATGCTCCAAATCCATTTTAAAGCAATTTCAAAGGCATTTTGCGCATACATGAAATGAACACATTTTTCTCCAAAACTATAACACATGCAAGCTTGTCCTGTTTGGTGGAGATGATATTTAATTAAATAAGTAGAAATCCACTAAAAGTTTTGTTTGGTTATCTTGCAATCCCGAGATAATCGTCTCCATGCTCCAAATCCATTTTAAAGCCATTTTTAAGGCATTTCGCGCATACATGAAATGAACACATTTTTCTCCAAAACTATAACACATGCAAGCTTGTCCTGTTTGGTGGAGATGATATTTAATAAAATAAGTAGAAATCCACTAAAAATTTTGTTTGGTTATCTTGCAATCCCGAGATAATCGTCTCCATGCTCCAAATCCATTTTAAAGCCATTTTTAAGGCATTTCGCGCATACATGAAATGAACACATTTTTCTCCAAAACTATAACAGATGCAAGCTTGTCCTGTTTGGTGGAGATGATATTTAATAAAATAAGTAGAAATCCACTAAAAGTTTTGTTTGGTTATCTTGCAATCCCGAGATAATCGTCTCCATGCTCCAAATCCATTTTAAAGCCATTTTTAAGGCATTTCGCGCATACATGAAATGAACACATTTTTCTCCAAAACTATAACAGATGCAAGCTTGTCCTGTTTGGTGGAGATGATATTTAATAAAATAAGTAGAAATCCACTAAAAGTTTTGTTTGGTTATCTTGCAATCCAGAGATAATCGTCTCCATGCTCCAAATCCATTTTAAAGCCATTTTTAAGGCATTTCGCGCATACATGAAATGAACACATTTTTTTCCAAAACTATAACAGATGCAAGCTTGTCCTGTTTGGTGGAGATGATATTTAATAAAATAAGTAGAAATCCACTAAAAGTTTTGTTTGGTTATCTTGCAATCCCGAGATAATCGTCTCCATGCTCCAAATCCATTTTAAAGCCATTTTTAAGGCATTTCGCGCATACATGAAATGAACACATTTTTCTCCAAAACTATAACATATGCAAGCTTGTCCTGTTTGGTGGAGATGATATTTAATAAAATAAGTAGAAATCCACTAAAAGTTTTGTTTGGTTATCTTGCAATCCCGAGATAATCGTCTCCATGCTCCAAATCCATTTTAAAGCCATTTTTAAGGCATTTCACGCATACATGAAATGAACACATTTTTCTCCAAAACTATAACAGATGCAAGCTTGTCCTGTTTGGTGGAGATGATATTTAATAAAATAAGTAGAAATCCACTAAAAGTTTTGTTTGGTTATCTTGCAATCCCGAGATAATCGTCTCCATGCTCCAAATCCATTTTAAAGCCATTTTTAAGGCATTTCGCGCATACATGAAATGAACACATTTTTCTCCAAAACTATAACAGATGCAAGCTTGTGCTGTTTGGTGGAGATGATATTTAATAAAATAAGTAGAAATCCACTAAAAGTTTTGTTTGGTTATCTTGCAATCCCGAGATAATCGTCTCCATGCTCCAAATCCATTTTAAAGCCATTTCAAAGGCATTTTGCGCATACATGAAATGAACACATTTTTCTCCAAAACTATAACACATGCAAGCTTGTCCTGTTTGGTGGAGATGATATTTAATAAAATAAGTAGAAATCCACTAAAAGTTTTGTTTGGTTATCTTGCAATCCCGAGATAATCGTCTCCATGCTCCAAATCCATTTTAAAGCCATTTTTAAGGCATTTCGCGCATACATGAAATGAACACATTTTTCTCCAAAACTATAACAGATGCAAGCTTGTCCTGTTTGGTGGAGATGATATTTAATAAAATAAGTAGAAATCCACTAAAAGTTTTGTTTGGTTATCTTGCAATCCCGAGATAATCGTCTCCATGCTCCAAATCCATTTTAAAGCCATTTTTAAGGCATTTCGCGCATACATGAAATGAACACATTTTTCTCCAAAACTATAACAGATGCAAGCTTGTCCTGTTTGGTGGAGATGATATTTAATAAAATAAGTAGAAATCCACTAAAATTTTTGTTTGGTTATCTTGCAATCCCGAGATAATCGTCTCCATGCTCCAAATCCATTTTAAAGCCATTTTTAAGGCATTTCGCGCATACATGAAATGAACACATTTTTCTCCAAAACTATAACAGATGCAAGCTTGTCCTGTTTGGTGGAGATGATATTTAATAAAATAAGTAGAAATCCACTAAAAGTTTTGTTTGGTTATATTGCAATCCCGAGATAATCGTCTCCATGCTCCAAATCCATTTTAAAGCCATTTTTAAGGCATTTCGCGCATAAATAAAATGAACACATTTTTCTCCAAAACTATAACAGATGCAAGCTTGTCCTGTTTGGTGGAGATGATATTTAATAAAATAAGTAGAAATCCACTAAAAGTTTTGTTTGGTTATATTGCAATCCCGAGATAATCGTCTCCATGCTCCAAATCCATTTTAAAGCCATTTTTAAGGCATTTCGCGCATACATGAAATGAACACATTTTTCTCCAAAACTATAACAGATGCAAGCTTGTCCTGTTTGGTGGAGATGATATTTAATAAAATAAGTAGAAATCCACTAAAAGTTTTGTTTGGTTATCTTGCAATCCCGAGATAATCGTCTCCATGCTCCAAATCCATTTTAAAGCCATTTTTAAGGCATTTCGCGCATACATGAAATGAACACATTTTTCTCCAAAACTATAACAGATGCAAGCTTGTCCTGTTTGGTGGAGATGATATTTAATAAAATAAGTAGAAATCCACTAAAAGTTTTGTTTGGTTATCTTGCAATCCCGAGATAATCGTCTCCATGCTCCAAATCCATTTTAAAGCCATTTTTAAGGCATTTCGCGCATACATGAAATGAACACATTTTTCTCCAAAACTATAACAGATGCAAGCTTGTCCTGTTTGGTGGAGATGATATTTAATAAAATAAGTAGAAATCCACTAAAAGTTTTGTTTGGTTATCTTGCAATCCCGAGATAATCGTCTCCATGCTCCAAATCCATTTTAAAGCCATTTTTAAGGCATTTCGCGCATACATGAAATGAACACATTTTTCTCCAAAACTATAACAGATGCAAGCTTGTCCTGTTTGGTGGAGATGATATTTAATAAAATAAGTAGAAATCCACTAAAATTTTTGTTTGGTTATCTTGCAATCCCGAGATAATCGTCTCCATGCTCCAAATCCATTTTAAAGCCATTTTTAAGGCATTTCGCGCATACATGAAAAGAACACATTTTTCTCCAAAACTATAACAGATGCAAGCTTGTCCTGTTTGGTGGAGATGATATTTAATAAAATAAGTAGAAATCCACTAAAAGTTTTGTTTGGTTATCTTGCAATCCCGAGATAATCGTCTCCATGCTCCAAATCCATTTTAAAGCCATTTTTAAGGCATTTCGCGCATACATGAAATGAACACATTTTTCTCCAAAACTATAACAGATGCAAGCTTGTCCTGTTTGGTGGAGATGATATTTAATAAAATAAGTAGAAATCCACTAAAAGTTTTGTTTGGTTATCTTGAAATCCCGAGATAATCGTCTCCATGCTCCAAATCCATTTTAAAGCCATTTTTAAGGCATTTCGCGCATACATGAAATGAACACATTTTTCTCCAAAACTATAACAGATGCAAGCTTGTCCTGTTTGGTGGAGATGATATTTAATAAAATAAGTAGAAATCCACTAAAAGTTTTGTTTGGTTATCTTGCAATCCCGAGATAATCGTCTCCATGCTCCAAATCCATTTTAAAGCCATTTTTAAGGCATTTCGCGCATACATGAAATGAACACATTTTTCTCCAAAACTATAACAGATGCAAGCTTATCCTGTTTGGTGGAGATGATATTTAATAAAATAAGTAGAAATCCACTAAAAGTTTTGTTTGGTTATCTTGCAATCCCGAGATAATCGTCTCCATGCTCCAAATCCATTTTAAAGCCATTTCAAAGGCATTTTGCGCATACATGAAATGAACACATTTTTCTCCAAAACTATAACACATGCAAGCTTGTCCTGTTTGGTGGAGATGATATTTAATAAAATAAGTAGAAATCCACTAAAAGTTTTGTTTGGTTATCTTGCAATCCCGAGATAATCGTCTCCATGCTCCAAATCCATTTTAAAGCCATTTTTAAGGCATTTCGCGCATACATGAAATGAACACATTTTTCTCCAAAACTATAACAGATGCAAGCTTGTCCTGTTTGGTGGAGATGATATTTAATAAAATAAGTAGAAATCCACTAAAAGTTTTGTTTGGTTATCTTGCAATCCCGAGATAATCGTCTCCATGCTCCAAATCCATTTTAAAGCCATTTTTAAGGCATTTCGCGCATACATGAAATGAACACATTTTTCTCCAAAACTATAACAGATGCAAGCTTGTCCTGTTTGGTGGAGATGATATTTAATAAAATAAGTAGAAATCCACTAAAATTTTTGTTTGGTTATCTTGCAATCCCGAGATAATCGTCTCCATGCTCCAAATCCATTTTAAAGCCATTTTTAAGGCATTTCGCGCATACATGAAATGAACACATTTTTCTCCAAAACTATAACAGATGCAAGCTTGTCCTGTTTGGTGGAGATGATATTTAATAAAATAAGTAGAAATCCACTAAAAGTTTTGTTTGGTTATCTTGCAATCCCGAGATAATCGTCTCCATGCTCCAAATCCATTTTAAAGCCATTTTTAAGGCATTTCGCGCATACATGAAATGAACACATTTTTCTCCAAAACTATAACAGATGCAAGCTTGTCCTGTTTGGTGGAGATAATATTTAATAAAATAAGTAGAAATCTACTAAAAGTTTCGTTTGTTTATATTGCCATCCTGAGATAATCGTCTCCATGCTCCAAATCCATTTTAAAGCCATTTCAAAGGCATTTTGCGCATACATGAAATTAACACATTTTTCTCCAAAACTATAACACATGCAAGCTTGTCCTGTTTGGTGGAGATGATATTTAATAAAATAAGTAGAAATCTACTAAAAGTTTTGTTTGGTTATCTTGCAATCCCGAGATAATCGTCTCCATGCTCCAAATCCATTTTAAAGCCATTTTTAAGGCATTTCGCGCATACATGAAATGAACACATTTTTCTCCAAAACTATAACAGATGCAAGCTTGTCCTGTTTGGTGGAGATGATATTTAATAAAATAAGTAGAAATCCACTAAAAGTTTTGTTTGGTTATCTTGCAATCCCGAGATAATCGTCTCCATGCTCCAAATCCATTTTAAAGCCATTTTTAAGGCATTTCGCGCATACATGAAATGAACACATTTTTCTCCAAAACTATAACAGATGCAAGCTTGTCCTGTTTGGTGGAGATGATATTTAATAAAATAAGTAGAAATCCACTAAAAGTTTTGTTTGGTTATCTTGCAATCCCGAGATAATCGTCTCCATGCTCCAAATCCATTTTAAAGCCATTTTTAAGGCATTTCGCGCATACATGAAATGAACACATTTTTCTCCAAAACTATAACAGATGCAAGCTTGTCCTGTTTGGTGGAGATGATATTTAATAAAATAAGTAGAAATCCACTAAAAGTTTTGTTTGGTTATCTTGCAATCCCGAGATAATCGTCTCCATGCTCCAAATCCATTTTAAAGCCATTTCAAAGGCATTTTGCGCATACATGAAATGAACACATTTTTCTCCAAAACTATAACACATGCAAGCTTGTCCTGTTTGGTGGAGATGATATTTAATAAAATAAGTAGAAATCCACTAAAAGTTTTGTTTGGTTATCTTGCAATCCCGAGATAATCGTCTCCATGCTCCAAATCCATTTTAAAGCCATTTCAAAGGCATTTTGCGCATACATGAAATGAACACATTTTTCTCCAAAACTATAACACATGCAAGCTTGTCCGTTTTGGTGGAGATGATATTTAATAAAATAAGTAGAAATCCACTAAAAGTTTTGTTTGGTTATCTTGCAATCCCGAGATAATCGTCTCCATGCTCCAAATCCATTTTAAAGCCATTTTTAAGGCATTTCGCGCATACATGAAATGAACACATTTTTCTCCAAAACTATAACAGATGCAAGCTTGTCCTGTTTGGTGGAGATGATATTTAATAAAATAAGTAGAAATCCACTAAAAGTTTTGTTTGGTTATCTTGCAATCCCGAGATAATCGTCTCCATGCTCCAAATCCATTTTAAAGCCATTTTTAAGGCATTTCGCGCATACATGAAATGAACACATTTTTCTCCAAAACTATAACAGATGCAAGCTTGTCCTGTTTGGTGGAGATGATATTTAATAAAATAAGTAGAAATCCACTAAACTTTTTGTTTAGTTATCTTGCAATCCCGAGATAATCGTCTCCATGCTCCAAATCCATTTTAAAGCCATTTTTAAGGCATTTCGCGCATACATGAAATGAACACATTTTTCTCCAAAACTATAACAGATGCAAGCTTGTCCTGTTTGGTGGAGATGATATTTAATAAAATAAGTAGAAATCCACTAAAAGTTTTGTTTGGTTATATTGCAATCCCGAGATAATCGTCTCCATGCTCCAAATCCATTTTAAAGCCATTTTTAAGGCATTTCGCGCATACATGAAATGAACACATTTTTCTCCAAAACTATAACAGATGCAAGCTTGTCCTGTTTGGTGGAGATGATATTTAATAAAATAAGTAGAAATCCACTAAAAGTTTTGTTTGGTTATATTGCAATCCCGAGATAATCGTCTCCATGCTCCAAATCCATTTTAAAGCCATTTTTAAGGCATTTCGCGCATACATGAAATGAACACATTTTTCTCCAAAACTATAACAGATGCAAGCTTGTCCTGTTTGGTGGAGATGATATTTAATAAAATAAGTAGAAATCCACTAAAAGTTTTGTTTGGTTATCTTGCAATCCCGAGATAATCGTCTCCATGCTCCAAATCCATTTTAAAGCCATTTTTAAGGCATTTCGCGCATACATGAAATGAACACATTTTTCTCCAAAACTATAACAGATGCAAGCTTGTCCTGTTTGGTGGAGATAATATTTAATAAAATAAGTAGAAATCTACTAAAAGTTTCGTTTGTTTATATTGCCATCCTGAGATAATCGTCTCCATGCTCCAAATCCATTTTAAAGCCATTTCAAAGGCATTTTGCGCATACATGAAATTAACACATTTTTCTCCAAAACTATAACACATGCAAGCTTGTCCTGTTTGGTGGAGATGATATTTAATAAAATAAGTAGAAATCCACTAAAAGTTTTGTTTGGTTATCTTGCAATCCCGAGATAATCGTCTCCATGCTCCAAATCCATTTTAAAGCCATTTTTAAGGCATTTCGCGCATACATGAAATGAACACATTTTTCTCCAAAACTATAACAGATGCAAGCTTGTCCTGTTTGGTGGAGATGATATTTAATAAAATAAGTAGAAATCCACTAAAAGTTTTGTTTGGTTATCTTGCAATCCCGAGATAATCGTCTCCATGCTCCAAATCCATTTTAAAGCCATTTTTAAGGCATTTCGCGCATACATGAAATGAACACATTTTTCTCCAAAACTATAACAGATGCAAGCTTGTCCTGTTTGGTGGAGATGATATTTAATAAAATAAGTAGAAATCCACTAAAAGTTTTGTTTGGTTATCTTGCAATCCCGAGATAATCGTCTCCATGCTCCAAATCCATTTTAAAGCCATTTTTAAGGCATTTCGCGCATACATGAAATGAACACATTTTTCTCCAAAACTATAACAGATGCAAGCTTGTCCTGTTTGGTGGAGATGATATTTAATAAAATAAGTAGAAATCCACTAAAAGTTTTGTTTGGTTATCTTGCAATCCCGAGATAATCGTCTCCATGCTCCAAATCCATTTTAAAGCCATGTCAAAGGCATTTTGCGCATACATGAAATGAACACATTTTTCTCCAAAACTATAACACATGCAAGCTTGTCCTGTTTGGTGGAGATGATATTTAATAAAATAAGTAGAAATCCACTAAAAGTTTTGTTTGGTTATATTGCAATCCCGAGATAATCGTCTCCATGCTCCAAATCCATTTTAAAGCCATTTTTAAGGCATTTCGCGCATACATGAAATGAACACATTTTTCTCCAAAACTATAACAGATGCAAGCTTGTCCTGTTTGGTGGAGATGATATTTAATAAAATAAGTAGAAATCCACTAAAAGTTTTGTTTGGTTATATTGCAATCCCGAGATAATCGTCTCCATGCTCCAAATCCATTTTAAAGCCATTTTTAAGGCATTTCGCGCATACATGAAATGAACACATTTTTCTCCAAAACTATAACAGATGCAAGCTTGTCCTGTTTGGTGGAGATGATATTTAATAAAATAAGTAGAAATCCACTAAAAGTTTTGTTTGGTTATCTTGCAATCCCGAGATAATCGTCTCCATGCTCCAAATCCATTTTAAAGCCATTTTTAAGGCATTTCGCGCATACATGAAATGAACACATTTTTCTCCAAAACTATAACAGATGCAAGCTTGTCCTGTTTGGTGGAGATAATATTTAATAAAATAAGTAGAAATCTACTAAAAGTTTCGTTTGTTTATATTGCCATCCTGAGATAATCGTCTCCATGCTCCAAATCCATTTTAAAGCCATTTCAAAGGCATTTTGCGCATACATGAAATTAACACATTTTTCTCCAAAACTATAACACATGCAAGCTTGTCCTGTTTGGTGGAGATGATATTTAATAAAATAAGTAGAAATCCACTAAAAGTTTTGTTTGGTTATCTTGCAATCCCGAGATAATCGTCTCCATGCTCCAAATCCATTTTAAAGCCATTTTTAAGGCATTTCGCGCATACATGAAATGAACACATTTTTCTCCAAAACTATAACAGATGCAAGCTTGTCCTGTTTGGTGGAGATGATATTTAATAAAATAAGTAGAAATCCACTAAAAGTTTTGTTTGGTTATCTTGCAATCCCGAGATAATCGTCTCCATGCTCCAAATCCATTTTAAAGCCATTTTTAAGGCATTTCGCGCATACATGAAATGAACACATTTTTCTCCAAAACTATAACAGATGCAAGCTTGTCCTGTTTGGTGGAGATGATATTTAATAAAATAAGTAGAAATCCACTAAAAGTTTTGTTTGGTTATCTTGCAATCCCGAGATAATCGTCTCCATGCTCCAAATCCATTTTAAAGCCATTTTTAAGGCATTTCGCGCATACATGAAATGAACACATTTTTCTCCAAAACTATAACAGATGCAAGCTTGTCCTGTTTGGTGGAGATGATATTTAATAAAATAAGTAGAAATCCACTAAAAGTTTTGTTTGGTTATCTTGCAATCCCGAGATAATCGTCTCCATGCTCCAAATCCATTTTAAAGCCATTTCAAAGGCATTTTGCGCATACATGAAATGAACACATTTTTCTCCAAAACTATAACACATGCAAGCTTGTCCTGTTTGGTGGAGATGATATTTAATAAAATAAGTAGAAATCCACTAAAAGTTTTGTTTGGTTATCTTGCAATCCCGAGATAATCGTCTCCATGCTCCAAATCCATTTTAAAGCCATTTTTAAGGCATTTCGCGCATACATGAAATGAACACATTTTTCTCCAAAACTATAACAGATGCAAGCTTGTCCTGTTTGGTGGAGATGATATTTAATAAAATAAGTAGAAATCCACTAAAATTTTTGTTTAGTTATCTTGCAATCCCGAGATAATCGTCTCCATGCTCCAAATCCATTTTAAAGCCATTTTTAAGGCATTTCGCGCATACATGAAATGAACACATTTTTCTCCAAAACTATAACAGATGCAAGCTTGTCCTGTTTGGTGGAGATGATATTTAATAAAATAAGTAGAAATCCACTAAAAGTTTTGTTTGGTTATATTGCAATCCCGAGATAATCGTCTCCATGCTCCAAATCCATTTTAAAGCCATTTTTAAGGCATTTCGCGCATACATGAAATGAACACATTTTTCTCCAAAACTATAACAGATGCAAGCTTGTCCTGTTTGGTGGAGATGATATTTAATAAAATAAGTAGAAATCCACTAAAAGTTTTGTTTGGTTATATTGCAATCCCGAGATAATCGTCTCCATGCTCCAAATCCATTTTAAAGCCATTTTTAAGGCATTTCGCGCATACATGAAATGAACACATTTTTCTCCAAAACTATAACAGATGCAAGCTTGTCCTGTTTGGTGGAGATAATATTTAATAAAATAAGTAGAAATCTACTAAAAGTTTCGTTTGTTTATATTGCCATCCGGAGATAATCGTCTCCATGCTCCAAATCCATTTTAAAGCCATTTCAAAGGCATTTTGCGCATACATGAAATTAACACATTTTTCTCCAAAACTATAACACATGCAAGCTTGTCCTGTTTGGTGGAGATGATATTTAATAAAATAAGTAGAAATCCACTAAAAGTTTTGTTTGGTTATCTTGCAATCCCGAGATAATCGTCTCCATGCTCCAAATCCATTTTAAAGCCATTTTTAAGGCATTTCGCGCATACATGAAATGAACACATTTTTCTCCAAAACTATAACAGATGCAAGCTTGTCCTGTTTGGTGGAGATGATATTTAATAAAATAAGTAGAAATCCACTAAAAGTTTTGTTTGGTTATCTTGCAATCCCGAGATAATCGTCTCCATGCTCCAAATCCATTTTAAAGCCATTTTTAAGGCATTTCGCGCATACATGAAATGAACACATTTTTCTCCAAAACTATAACAGATGCAAGCTTGTCCTGTTTGGTGGAGATGATATTTAATAAAATAAGTAGAAATCCACTAAAAGTTTTGTTTGGTTATCTTGCAATCCCGAGATAATCGTCTCCATGCTCCAAATCCATTTTAAAGCCATTTTTAAGGCATTTCGCGCATACATGAAATGAACACATTTTTCTCCAAAACTATAACAGATGCAAGCTTGTCCTGTTTGGTGGAGATGATATTTAATAAAATAAGTAGAAATCCACTAAAAGTTTTGTTTGGTTATCTTGCAATCCCGAGATAATCGTCTCCATGCTCCAAATCCATTTTAAAGCCATTTCAAAGGCATTTTGCGCATACATGAAATGAACACATTTTTCTCCAAAACTATAACACATGCAAGCTTGTCCTGTTTGGTGGAGATGATATTTAATAAAATAAGTAGAAATCCACTAAAAGTTTTGTTTGGTTATCTTGCAATCCCGAGATAATCGTCTCCATGCTCCAAATCCATTTTAAAGCCATTTTTAAGGCATTTCGCGCATACATGAAATGAACACATTTTTCTCCAAAACTATAACAGATGCAAGCTTGTCCTGTTTGGTGGAGATGATATTTAATAAAATAAGTAGAAATCCACTAAAATTTTTGTTTAGTTATCTTGCAATCCCGAGATAATCGTCTCCATGCTCCAAATCCATTTTAAAGCCATTTTTAAGGCATTTCGCGCATACATGAAATGAACACATTTTTCTCCAAAACTATAACAGATGCAAGCTTGTCCTGTTTGGTGGAGATGATATTTAATAAAATAAGTAGAAATCCACTAAAAGTTTTGTTTGGTTATATTGCAATCCCGAGATAATCGTCTCCATGCTCCAAATCCATTTTAAAGCCATTTTTAAGGCATTTCGCGCATACATGAAATGAACACATTTTTCTCCAAAACTATAACAGATGCAAGCTTGTCCTGTTTGGTGGAGATGATATTTAATAAAATAAGTAGAAATCCACTAAAAGTTTTGTTTGGTTATATTGCAATCCCGAGATAATCGTCTCCATGCTCCAAATCCATTTTAAAGCCATTTTTAAGGCATTTCGCGCATACATGAAATGAACACATTTTTCTCCAAAACTATAACAGATGCAAGCTTGTCCTGTTTGGTGGAGATAATATTTAATAAAATAAGTAGAAATCTACTAAAAGTTTCGTTTGTTTATATTGCCATCCTGAGATAATCGTCTCCATGCTCCAAATCCATTTTAAAGCCATTTCAAAGGCATTTTGCGCATACATGAAATTAACACATTTTTCTCCAAAACTATAACACATGCAAGCTTGTCCTGTTTGGTGGAGATGATATTTAATAAAATAAGTAGAAATCCACTAAAAGTTTTGTTTGGTTATCTTGCAATCCCGAGATAATCGTCTCCATGCTCCAAATCCATTTTAAAGCCATTTTTAAGGCATTTCGCGCATACATGAAATGAACACATTTTTCTCCAAAACTATAACAGATGCAAGCTTGTCCTGTTTGGTGGAGATGATATTTAATAAAATAAGTATAAATCCACTAAAAGTTTTGTTTGGTTATCTTGCAATCCCGAGATAATCGTCTCCATGCTCCAAATCCATTTTAAAGCCATTTTTAAGGCATTTCGCGCATACATGAAATGAACACATTTTTCTCCAAAACTATAACAGATGCAAGCTTGTCCTGTTTGGTGGAGATAATATTTAATAAAATAAGTAGAAATCTACTAAAAGTTTCGTTTGTTTATATTGCCATCCTGAGATAATCGTCTCCATGCTCCAAATCCATTTTAAAGCCATTTCAAAGGCATTTTGCGCATACATGAAATTAACACATTTTTCTCCAAAACTATAACACATGCAAGCTTGTCCTGTTTGGTGGAGATGATATTTAATAAAATAAGTAGAAATCCACTAAAAGTTTTGTTTGGTTATCTTGCAATCCCGAGATAATCGTCTCCATGCTCCAAATCCATTTTAAAGCCATTTTTAAGGCATTTCGCGCATACATGAAATGAACACATTTTTCTCCAAAACTATAACAGATGCAAGCTTGTCCTGTTTGGTGGAGATGATATTTAATAAAATAAGTAGAAATCCACTAAAAGTTTTGTTTGGTTATCTTGCAATCCCGAGATAATCGTCTCCATGCTCCAAATCCATTTTAAAGCCATTTTTAAGGCATTTCGCGCATACATGAAATGAACACATTTTTCTCCAAAACTATAACAGATGCAAGCTTGTCCTGTTTGGTGGAGATGATATTTAATAAAATAAGTAGAAATCCACTAAAAGTTTTGTTTGGTTATCTTGCAATCCCGAGATAATCGTCTCCATGCTCCAAATCCATTTTAAAGCCATTTTTAAGGCATTTCGCGCATACATGAAATGAACACATTTTTCTCCAAAACTATAACAGATGCAAGCTTGTCCTGTTTGGTGGAGATGATATTTAATAAAATAAGTAGAAATCCACTAAAAGTTTTGTTTGGTTATCTTGCAATCCCGAGATAATCGTCTCCATGCTCCAAATCCATTTTAAAGCCATTTCAAAGGCATTTTGCGCATACATGAAATGAACACATTTTTCTCCAAAACTATAACACATGCAAGCTTGTCCTGTTTGGTGGAGATGATATTTAATAAAATAAGTAGAAATCCACTAAAAGTTTTGTTTGGTTATCTTGCAATCCCGAGATAATCGTCTCCATGCTCCAAATCCATTTTAAAGCCATTTTTAAGGCATTTCGCGCATACATGAAATGAACACATTTTTCTCCAAAACTATAACAGATGCAAGCTTGTCCTGTTTGGTGGAGATGATATTTAATAAAATAAGTAGAAATCCACTAAAATTTTTGTTTAGTTATCTTGCAATCCCGAGATAATCGTCTCCATGCTCCAAATCCATTTTAAAGCCATTTTTAAGGCATTTCGCGCATACATGAAATGAACACATTTTTCTCCAAAACTATAACAGATGCAAGCTTGTCCTGTTTGGTGGAGATGATATTTAATAAAATAAGTAGAAATCCACTAAAAGTTTTGTTTGGTTATATTGCAATCCCGAGATAATCGTCTCCATGCTCCAAATCCATTTTAAAGCCATTTTTAAGGCATTTCGCGCATACATGAAATGAACACATTTTTCTCCAAAACTATAACAGATGCAAGCTTGTCCTGTTTGGTGGAGATGATATTTAATAAAATAAGTAGAAATCCACTAAAAGTTTTGTTTGGTTATATTGCAATCCCGAGATAATCGTCTCCATGCTCCAAATCCATTTTAAAGCCATTTTTAAGGCATTTCGCGCATACATGAAATGAACACATTTTTCTCCAAAACTATAACAGATGCAAGCTTGTCCTGTTTGGTGGAGATGATATTTAATAAAATAAGTAGAAATCCACTAAAAGTTTTGTTTGGTTATCTTGCAATCCCGAGATAATCGTCTCCATGCTCCAAATCCATTTTAAAGCCATTTTTAAGGCATTTCGCGCATACATGAAATGAACACATTTTTCTCCAAAACTATAACAGATGCAAGCTTATCCTGTTTGGTGGAGATGATATTTAATAAAATAAGTAGAAATCCACTAAAAGTTTTGTTTGGTTATCTTGCAATCCCGAGATAATCGTCTCCATGCTCCAAATCCATTTTAAAGCCATTTCAAAGGCATTTTGCGCATACATGAAATGAACACATTTTTCTCCAAAACTATAACACATGCAAGCTTGTCCTGTTTGGTGGAGATGATATTTAATAAAATAAGTAGAAATCCACTAAAAGTTTTGTTTGGTTATCTTGCAATCCCGAGATAATCGTCTCCATGCTCCAAATCCATTTTAAAGCCATTTTTAAGGCATTTCGCGCATACATGAAATGAACACATTTTTCTCCAAAACTATAACAGATGCAAGCTTGTCCTGTTTGGTGGAGATGATATTTAATAAAATAAGTAGAAATCCACTAAAAGTTTTGTTTGGTTATCTTGCAATCCCGAGATAATCGTCTCCATGCTCCAAATCCATTTAAAAGCCATTTTTAAGGCATTTCGCGCATACATGAAATGAACACATTTTTCTCCAAAACTATAACAGATGCAAGCTTGTCCTGTTTGGTGGAGATGATATTTAATAAAATAAGTAGAAATCCACTAAAATTTTTGTTTGGTTATCTTGCAATCCCGAGATAATCGTCTCCATGCTCCAAATCCATTTTAAAGCCATTTTTAAGGCATTTCGCGCATACATGAAATGAACACATTTTTCTCCAAAACTATAACAGATGCAAGCTTGTCCTGTTTGGTGGAGATGATATTTAATAAAATAAGTAGAAATCCACTAAAAGTTTTGTTTGGTTATCTTGCAATCCCGAGATAATCGTCTCCATGCTCCAAATCCATTTTAAAGCCATTTCAAAGGCATTTTGCGCATACATGAAATGAACACATTTTTCTCCAAAACTATAACACATGCAAGCTTGTCCTGTTTGGTGGAGATGATATTTAATAAAATAAGTAGAAATCTACTAAAAGTTTCGTTTGTTTATCTTGCAATCACGAGATAATCGTCTCCATGCTCCAAATCCATTTTAAAGCCATTTTTAAGGCATTTCGCGCATACATGAAATGAACACATTTTTCTCCAAAACTATAACAGATGCAAGCTTGTCCTGTTTGCTGGAGATGATATTTAATAAAATAAGTAGAAATCCACTAAAATTTTTGTTTGGTTATCTTGCAATCCCGAGATAATCGTCTCCATGCTCCAAATCCATTTTAAAGCCATTTTTAAGGCATTTCGCGCATACATGAAATGAACACATTTTTCTCCAAAACTATAACAGATGCAAGCTTGTCCTGTTTGGTGGAGATGATATTTAATAAAATAAGTAGTAATCCACTAAAATTTTTGTTTGGTTATCTTGCAATCCCGAGATAATCGTCTCCATGCTCCAAATCCATTTTAAAGCCATTTTTAAGGCATTTCGCGCATACATGAAATGAACACATTTTTCTCCAAAACTATAACAGATGCAAGCTTGTCCTGTTTGGTGGAGATGATATTTAATAAAATAAGTAGAAATCCACTAAAAGTTTTGTTTGGTTATATTGCAATCCCGAGATAATCGTCTCCATGCTCCAAATCCATTTTAAAGCCATTTTTAAGGCATTTCGCGCATACATGAAATGAACACATTTTTCTCCAAAACTATAACAGATGCAAGCTTGTCCTGTTTGGTGGAGATGATATTTAATAAAATAAGTAGAAATCCACTAAAAGTTTTGTTTGGTTATCTTGCAATCCCGAGATAATCGTCTCCATGCTCCAAATCCATTTTAAAGCCATTTTTAAGGCATTTCGCGCATACATGAAATGAACACATTTTTCTCCAAAACTATAACAGATGCAAGCTTGTCCTGTTTGGTGGAGATAATATTTAATAAAATAAGTAGAAATCTACTAAAAGTTTCGTTTGTTTATATTGCCATCCTGAGATAATCGTCTCCATGCTCCAAATCCATTTTAAAGCCATTTCAAAGGCATTTTGCGCATACATGAAATTAACACATTTTTCTCCAAAACTATAACACATGCAAGCTTGTCCTGTTTGGTGGAGATGATATTTAATAAAATAAGTAGAAATCTACTAAAAGTTTTGTTTGGTTATCTTGCAATCCCGAGATAATCGTCTCCATGCTCCAAATCCATTTTAAAGCCATTTTTAAGGCATTTCGCGCATACATGAAATGAACACATTTTTCTCCAAAACTATAACAGATGCAAGCTTGTCCTGTTTGGTGGAGATGATATTTAATAAAATAAGTAGAAATCCACTAAAAGTTTTGTTTGGTTATCTTGCAATCCCGAGATAATCGTCTCCATGCTCCAAATCCATTTTAAAGCCATTTTTAAGGCATTTCGCGCATACATGAAATGAACACATTTTTCTCCAAAACTATAACAGATGCAAGCTTGTCCTGTTTGGTGGAGATGATATTTAATAAAATAAGTAGAAATCCACTAAAAGTTTTGTTTGGTTATCTTGCAATCCCGAGATAATCGTCTCCATGCTCCAAATCCATTTTAAAGCCATTTTTAAGGCATTTCGCGCATACATGAAATGAACACATTTTTCTCCAAAACTATGACAGATGCAAGCTTGTCCTGTTTGGTGGAGATGATATTTAATAAAATAAGTAGAAATCCACTAAAAGTTTTGTTTGGTTATCTTGCAATCCCGAGATAATCGTCTCCATGCTCCAAATCCATTTTAAAGCCATTTCAAAGGCATTTTGCGCATACATGAAATGAACACATTTTTCTCCAAAACTATAACACATGCAAGCTTGTCCTGTTTGGTGGAGATGATATTTAATAAAATAAGTAGAAATCCACTAAAAGTTTTGTTTGGTTATCTTGCAATCCCGAGATAATCGTCTCCATGCTCCAAATCCATTTTAAAGCCATTTCAAAGGCATTTTGCGCATACATGAAATGAACACATTTTTCTCCAAAACTATAACACATGCAAGCTTGTCCGTTTTGGTGGAGATGATATTTAATAAAATAAGTAGAAATCCACTAAAAGTTTTGTTTGGTTATCTTGCAATCCCGAGATAATCGTCTCCATGCTCCAAATCCATTTTAAAGCCATTTTTAAGGCATTTCGCGCATACATGAAATGAACACATTTTTCTCCAAAACTATAACAGATGCAAGCTTGTCCTGTTTGGTGGAGATGATATTTAATAAAATAAGTAGAAATCCACTAAAAGTTTTGTTTGGTTATCTTGCAATCCCGAGATAATCGTCTCCATGCTCCAAATCCATTTTAAAGCCATTTTTAAGGCATTTCGCGCATACATGAAATGAACACATTTTTCTCCAAAACTATAACAGATGCAAGCTTGTCCTGTTTGGTGGAGATGATATTTAATAAAATAAGTAGAAATCCACTAAAATTTTTGTTTAGTTATCTTGCAATCCCGAGATAATCGTCTCCATGCTCCAAATCCATTTTAAAGCCATTTTTAAGGCATTTCGCGCATACATGAAATGAACACATTTTTCTCCAAAACTATAACAGATGCAAGCTTGTCCTGTTTGGTGGAGATGATATTTAATAAAATAAGTAGAAATCCACTAAAAGTTTTGTTTGGTTATATTGCAATCCCGAGATAATCGTCTCCATGCTCCAAATCCATTTTAAAGCCATTTTTAAGGCATTTCGCGCATACATGAAATGAACACATTTTTCTCCAAAACTATAACAGATGCAAGCTTGTCCTGTTTGGTGGAGATGATATTTAATAAAATAAGTAGAAATCCACTAAAAGTTTTGTTTGGTTATATTGCAATCCCGAGATAATCGTCTCCATGCTCCAAATCCATTTTAAAGCCATTTTTAAGGCATTTCGCGCATACATGAAATGAACACATTTTTCTCCAAAACTATAACAGATGCAAGCTTGTCCTGTTTGGTGGAGATGATATTTAATAAAATAAGTAGAAATCCACTAAAAGTTTTGTTTGGTTATCTTGCAATCCCGAGATAATCGTCTCCATGCTCCAAATCCATTTTAAAGCCATTTTTAAGGCATTTCGCGCATACATGAAATGAACACATTTTTCTCCAAAACTATAACAGATGCAAGCTTGTCCTGTTTGGTGGAGATAATATTTAATAAAATAAGTAGAAATCTACTAAAAGTTTCGTTTGTTTATATTGCCATCCTGAGATAATCGTCTCCATGCTCCAAATCCATTTTAAAGCCATTTCAAAGGCATTTTGCGCATACATGAAATTAACACATTTTTCTCCAAAACTATAACACATGCAAGCTTGTCCTGTTTGGTGGAGATGATATTTAATAAAATAAGTAGAAATCCACTAAAAGTTTTGTTTGGTTATCTTGCAATCCCGAGATAATCGTCTCCATGCTCCAAATCCATTTTAAAGCCATTTTTAAGGCATTTCGCGCATACATGAAATGAACACATTTTTCTCCAAAACTATAACAGATGCAAGCTTGTCCTGTTTGGTGGAGATGATATTTAATAAAATAAGTAGAAATCCACTAAAAGTTTTGTTTGGTTATCTTGCAATCCCGAGATAATCGTCTCCATGCTCCAAATCCATTTTAAAGCCATTTTTAAGGCATTTCGCGCATACATGAAATGAACACATTTTTCTCCAAAACTATAACAGATGCAAGCTTGTCCTGTTTGGTGGAGATGATATTTAATAAAATAAGTAGAAATCCACTAAAAGTTTTGTTTGGTTATCTTGCAATCCCGAGATAATCGTCTCCATGCTCCAAATCCATTTTAAAGCCATTTTTAAGGCATTTCGCGCATACATGAAATGAACACATTTTTCTCCAAAACTATAACAGATGCAAGCTTGTCCTGTTTGGTGGAGATGATATTTAATAAAATAAGTAGAAATCCACTAAAAGTTTTGTTTGGTTATCTTGCAATCCCGAGATAATCGTCTCCATGCTCCAAATCCATTTTAAAGCCATTTCAAAGGCATTTTGCGCATACATGAAATGAACACATTTTTCTCCAAAACTATAACACATGCAAGCTTGTCCTGTTTGGTGGAGATGATATTTAATAAAATAAGTAGAAATCCACTAAAAGTTTTGTTTGGTTATCTTGCAATCCCGAGATAATCGTCTCCATGCTCCAAATCCATTTTAAAGCCATTTTTAAGGCATTTCGCGCATACATGAAATGAACACATTTTTCTCCAAAACTATAACAGATGCAAGCTTGTCCTGTTTGGTGGAGATGATATTTAATAAAATAAGTAGAAATCCACTAAAATTTTTGTTTAGTTATCTTGCAATCCCGAGATAATCGTCTCCATGCTCCAAATCCATTTTAAAGCCATTTTTAAGGCATTTCGCGCATACATGAAATGAACACATTTTTCTCCAAAACTATAACAGATGCAAGCTTGTCCTGTTTGGTGGAGATGATATTTAATAAAATAAGTAGAAATCCACTAAAAGTTTTGTTTGGTTATATTGCAATCCCGAGATAATCGTCTCCATGCTCCAAATCCATTTTAAAGCCATTTTTAAGGCATTTCGCGCATACATGAAATGAACACATTTTTCTCCAAAACTATAACAGATGCAAGCTTGTCCTGTTTGGTGGAGATGATATTTAATAAAATAAGTAGAAATCCACTAAAAGTTTTGTTTGGTTATATTGCAATCCCGAGATAATCGTCTCCATGCTCCAAATCCATTTTAAAGCCATTTTTAAGGCATTTCGCGCATACATGAAATGAACACATTTTTCTCCAAAACTATAACAGATGCAAGCTTGTCCTGTTTGGTGGAGATAATATTTAATAAAATAAGTAGAAATCTACTAAAAGTTTCGTTTGTTTATATTGCCATCCTGAGATAATCGTCTCCATGCTCCAAATCCATTTTAAAGCCATTTCAAAGGCATTTTGCGCATACATGAAATTAACACATTTTTCTCCAAAACTATAACACATGCAAGCTTGTCCTGTTTGGTGGAGATGATATTTAATAAAATAAGTAGAAATCCACTAAAAGTTTTGTTTAGTTATCTTGCAATCCCGAGATAATCGTCTCCATGCTCCAAATCCATTTTAAAGCCATTTTTAAGGCATTTCGCGCATACATGAAATGAACACATTTTTCTCCAAAACTATAACAGATGCAAGCTTGTCCTGTTTGGTGGAGATGATATTTAATAAAATAAGTAGAAATCCACTAAAAGTTTTGTTTGGTTATCTTGCAATCCCGAGATAATCGTCTCCATGCTCCAAATCCATTTTAAAGCCATTTTTAAGGCATTTCGCGCATACATGAAATGAACACATTTTTCTCCAAAACTATAACAGATGCAAGCTTGTCCTGTTTGGTGGAGATAATATTTAATAAAATAAGTAGAAATCTACTAAAAGTTTCGTTTGTTTATATTGCCATCCTGAGATAATCGTCTCCATGCTCCAAATCCATTTTAAAGCCATTTCAAAGGCATTTTGCGCATACATGAAATTAACACATTTTTCTCCAAAACTATAACACATGCAAGCTTGTCCTGTTTGGTGGAGATGATATTTAATAAAATAAGTAGAAATCCACTAAAAGTTTTGTTTGGTTATCTTGCAATCCCGAGATAATCGTCTCCATGCTCCAAATCCATTTTAAAGCCATTTTTAAGGCATTTCGCGCATACATGAAATGAACACATTTTTCTCCAAAACTATAACAGATGCAAGCTTGTCCTGTTTGGTGGAGATAATATTTAATAAAATAAGTAGAAATCTACTAAAAGTTTCGTTTGTTTATATTGCCATCCTGAGATAATCGTCTCCATGCTCCAAATCCATTTTAAAGCCATTTCAAAGGCATTTTGCGCATACATGAAATTAACACATTTTTCTCCAAAACTATAACACATGCAAGCTTGTCCTGTTTGGTGGAGATGATATTTAATAAAATAAGTAGAAATCCACTAAAAGTTTTGTTTGGTTATCTTGCAATCCCGAGATAATCGTCTCCATGCTCCAAATCCATTTTAAAGCCATTTTTAAGGCATTTCGCGCATACATGAAATGAACACATTTTTCTCCAAAACTATAACAGATGCAAGCTTGTCCTGTTTGGTGGAGATGATATTTAATAAAATAAGTAGAAATCCACTAAAAGTTTTGTTTGGTTATCTTGCAATCCCGAGATAATCGTCTCCATGCTCCAAATCCATTTTAAAGCCATTTTTAAGGCATTTCGCGCATACATGAAATGAACACATTTTTCTCCAAAACTATAACAGATGCAAGCTTGTCCTGTTTGGTGGAGATGATATTTAATAAAATAAGTAGAAATCCACTAAAAGTTTTGTTTGGTTATCTTGCAATCCCGAGATAATCGTCTCCATGCTCCAAATCCATTTTAAAGCCATTTTTAAGGCATTTCGCGCATACATGAAATGAACACATTTTTCTCCAAAACTATAACAGATGCAAGCTTGTCCTGTTTGGTGGAGATGATATTTAATAAAATAAGTAGAAATCCACTAAAAGTTTTGTTTGGTTATCTTGCAATCCCGAGATAATCGTCTCCATGCTCCAAATCCATTTTAAAGCCATTTCAAAGGCATTTTGCGCATACATGAAATGAACACATTTTTCTCCAAAACTATAACACATGCAAGCTTGTCCTGTTTGGTGGAGATGATATTTAATAAAATAAGTAGAAATCCACTAAAAGTTTTGTTTGGTTATCTTGCAATCCCGAGATAATCGTCTCCATGCTCCAAATCCATTTTAAAGCCATTTTTAAGGCATTTCGCGCATACATGAAATGAACACATTTTTCTCCAAAACTATAACAGATGCAAGCTTGTCCTGTTTGGTGGAGATGATATTTAATAAAATAAGTAGAAATCCACTAAAATTTTTGTTTAGTTATCTTGCAATCCCGAGATAATCGTCTCCATGCTCCAAATCCATTTTAAAGCCATTTTTAAGGCATTTCGCGCATACATGAAATGAACACATTTTTCTCCAAAACTATAACAGATGCAAGCTTGTCCTGTTTGGTGGAGATGATATTTAATAAAATAAGTAGAAATCCACTAAAAGTTTTGTTTGGTTATATTGCAATCCCGAGATAATCGTCTCCATGCTCCAAATCCATTTTAAAGCCATTTTTAAGGCATTTCGCGCATACATGAAATGAACACATTTTTCTCCAAAACTATAACAGATGCAAGCTTGTCCTGTTTGGTGGAGATGATATTTAATAAAATAAGTAGAAATCCACTAAAAGTTTTGTTTGGTTATATTGCAATCCCGAGATAATCGTCTCCATGCTCCAAATCCATTTTAAAGCCATTTTTAAGGCATTTCGCGCATACATGAAATGAACACATTTTTCTCCAAAACTATAACAGATGCAAGCTTGTCCTGTTTGGTGGAGATAATATTTAATAAAATAAGTAGAAATCTACTAAAAGTTTCGTTTGTTTATATTGCCATCCTGAGATAATCGTCTCCATGCTCCAAATCCATTTTAAAGCCATTTCAAAGGCATTTTGCGCATACATGAAATTAACACATTTTTCTCCAAAACTATAACACATGCAAGCTTGTCCTGTTTGGTGGAGATGATATTTAATAAAATAAGTAGAAATCCACTAAAAGTTTTGTTTAGTTATCTTGCAATCCCGAGATAATCGTCTCCATGCTCCAAATCCATTTTAAAGCCATTTTTAAGGCATTTCGCGCATACATGAAATGAACACATTTTTCTCCAAAACTATAACAGATGCAAGCTTGTCCTGTTTGGTGGAGATGATATTTAATAAAATAAGTAGAAATCCACTAAAAGTTTTGTTTGGTTATCTTGCAATCCCGAGATAATCGTCTCCATGCTCCAAATCCATTTTAAAGCCATTTTTAAGGCATTTCGCGCATACATGAAATGAACACATTTTTCTCCAAAACTATAACAGATGCAAGCTTGTCCTGTTTGGTGGAGATAATAGTTAATAAAATAAGTAGAAATCTACTAAAAGTTTCGTTTGTTTATATTGCCATCCTGAGATAATCGTCTCCATGCTCCAAATCCATTTTAAAGCCATTTCAAAGGCATTTTGCGCATACATGAAATTAACACATTTTTCTCCAAAACTATAACACATGCAAGCTTGTCCTGTTTGGTGGAGATGATATTTAATAAAATAAGTAGAAATCCACTAAAAGTTTTGTTTGGTTATCTTGCAATCCCGAGATAATCGTCTCCATGCTCCAAATCCATTTTAAAGCCATTTTTAAGGCATTTCGCGCATACATGAAATGAACACATTTTTCTCCAAAACTATAACAGATGCAAGCTTGTCCTGTTTGGTGGAGATGATATTTAATAAAATAAGTAGAAATCCACTAAAAGTTTTGTTTGGTTATCTTGCAATCCCGAGATAATCGTCTCCATGCTCCAAATCCATTTTAAAACCATTTTTAAGGCATTTCGCGCATACATGAAATGAACACATTTTTCTCCAAAACTATAACAGATGCAAGCTTGTCCTGTTTGGTGGAGATGATATTTAATAAAATAAGTAGAAATCCACTAAAAGTTTTGTTTGGTTATCTTGCAATCCCGAGATAATCGTCTCCATGCTCCAAATCCATTTTAAAGCCATTTTTAAGGCATTTCGCGCATACATGAAATGAACACATTTTTCTCCAAAACTATAACAGATGCAAGCTTGTCCTGTTTGGTGGAGATGATATTTAATAAAATAAGTAGAAATCCACTAAAAGTTTTGTTTGGTTATCTTGCAATCCCGAGATAATCGTCTCCATGCTCCAAATCCATTTTAAAGCCATTTCAAAGGCATTTTGCGCATACATGAAATGAACACATTTTTCTCCAAAACTATAACACATGCAAGCTTGTCCTGTTTGGTGGAGATGATATTTAATAAAATAAGTTGAAATCCACTAAAAGTTTTGTTTGGTTATCTTGCAATCCCGAGATAATCGTCTCCATGCTCCAAATCCATTTTAAAGCCATTTTTAAGGCATTTCGCGCATACATGAAATGAACACATTTTTCTCCAAAACTATAACAGATGCAAGCTTGTCCTGTTTGGTGGAGATGATATTTAATAAAATAAGTAGAAATCCACTAAAAGTTTTGTTTGGTTATATTGCAATCCCGAGATAATCGTCTCCATGCTCCAAATCCATTTTAAAGCCATTTTTAAGGCATTTCGCGCATACATGAAATGAACACATTTTTCTCCAAAACTATAACAGATGCAAGCTTGTCCTGTTTGGTGGAGATGATATTTAATAAAATAAGTAGAAATCCACTAAAAGTTTTGTTTGGTTATATTGCAATCCCGAGATAATCGTCTCCATGCTCCAAATCCATTTTAAAGCCATTTTTAAGGCATTTCGCGCATACATGAAATGAACACATTTTTCTCCAAAACTATAACAGATGCAAGCTTGTCCTGTTTGGTGGAGATGATATTTAATAAAATAAGTAGAAATCCACTAAAAGTTTTGTTTGGTTATCTTGCAATCCCGAGATAATCGTCTCCATGCTCCAAATCCATTTTAAAGCCATTTTTTAGGCATTTCGCGCATACATGAAATGAACACATTTTTCTCCAAAACTATAACAGATGCAAGCTTGTCCTGTTTGGTGGAGATAATATTTAATAAAATAAGTAGAAATCTACTAAAAGTTTCGTTTGTTTATATTGCCATCCTGAGATAATCGTCTCCATGCTCCAAATCCATTTTAAAGCCATTTCAAAGGCATTTTGCGCATACATGAAATGAACACATTTTTCTCCAAAACTATAACACATGCAAGCTTGTCCTGTTTGGTGGAGATGATATTTAATAAAATAAGTAGAAATCCACTAAAAGTTTTGTTTGGTTATCTTGCAATCCCGAGATAATCGTCTCCAGGCTCCAAATCCATTTTAAAGCCATTTTTAAGGCATTTCGCGCATACATGAAATGAACACATTTTTCTCCAAAACTATAACAGATGCAAGCTTGTCCTGTTTGGTGGAGATGATATTTAATAAAATAAGTAGAAATCCACTAAAAGTTTTGTTTGGTTATCTTGCAATCCCGAGATAATCGTCTCCATGCTCCAAATCCATTTTAAAGCCATTTTTAAGGCATTTCGCGCATACATGAAATGAACACATTTTTCTCCAAAACTATAACAGATGCAAGCTTGTCCTGTTTGGTGGAGATGATATTTAATAAAATAAGTAGAAATCCACTAAAAGTTTTGTTTGGTTATCTTGCAATCCCGAGATAATCGTCTCCATGCTCCAAATCCATTTTAAAGCCATTTTTAAGGCATTTCGCGCATACATGAAATGAACACATTTTTCTCCAAAACTATAACAGATGCAAGCTTGTCCTGTTTGGTGGAGATGATATTTAATAAAATAAGTAGAAATCCACTAAAAGTTTTGTTTGGTTATCTTGCAATCCCGAGATAATCGTCTCCATGCTCCAAATCCATTTTAAAGCCATTTTTAAGGCATTTCGCGCATACATGAAATGAACACATTTTTCTCCAAAACTATAACAGATGCAAGCTTGTCCTGTTTGGTGGAGATGATATTTAATAAAATAAGTAGAAATCCACTAAAAGTTTTGTTTGGTTATCTTGCAATCCCGAGATAATCGTCTCCATGCTCCAAATCCATTTTAAAGCCATTTCAAAGGCATTTTGCGCATACATGAAATGAACACATTTTTCTCCAAAACTATAACACATGCAAGCTTGTCCTGTTTGGTGGAGATGATATTTAATAAAATAAGTAGAAATCCACTAAAAGTTTTGTTTGGTTATCTTGCAATCCCGAGATAATCGTCTCCATGCTCCAAATCCATTTTAAAGCCATTTTTAAGGCATTTCGCGCATACATGAAATGAACACATTTTTCTCCAAAACTATAACAGATGCAAGCTTGTCCTGTTTGGTGGAGATGATATTTAATAAAATAAGTAGAAATCCACTAAAAGTTTTGTTTGGTTATCTTGCAATCCCGAGATAATCGTCTCCATGCTCCAAATCCATTTTAAAGCCATTTTTAAGGCATTTCGCGCATACATGAAATGAACACATTTTTCTCCAAAACTATAACAGATGCAAGCTTGTCCTGTTTGGTGGAGATGATATTTAATAAAATAAGTAGAAATCCACTAAAATTTTTGTTTGGTTATCTTGCAATCCCGAGATAATCGTCTCCATGCTCCAAATCCATTTTAAAGCCATTTTTAAGGCATTTCGCGCATACATGAAATGAACACATTTTTCTCCAAAACTATAACAGATGCAAGCTTGTCCTGTTTGGTGGAGATGATATTTAATAAAATAAGTAGAAATCCACTAAAAGTTTTGTTTGGTTATCTTGCAATCCCGAGATAATCGTCTCCATGCTCCAAATCCATTTTAAAGCCATTTTTAAGGCATTTCGCGCATACATGAAATGAACACATTTTTCTCCAAAACTATAACAGATGCAAGCTTGTCCTGTTTGGTGGAGATGATATTTAATAAAATAAGTAGAAATCCACTAAAAGTTTTGTTTGGTTATCTTGCAATCCCGAGATAATCGTCTCCATGCTCCAAATCCATTTTAAAGCCATTTTTAAGGCATTTCGCGCATACATGAAATGAACACATTTTTCTCCAAAACTATAACAGATGCAAGCTTGTCCTGTTTGGTGGAGATGATATTTAATAAAATAAGTAGAAATCCACTAAAAGTTTTGTTTGGTTATCTTGCAATCCCGAGATAATCGTCTCCATGCTCCAAATCCATTTTAAAGCCATTTTTAAGGCATTTCGCGCATACATGAAATGAACACATTTTTCTCCAAAACTATGACAGATGCAAGCTTGTCCTGTTTGGTGGAGATGATATTTAATAAAATAAGTAGAAATCCACTAAAAGTTTTGTTTGGTTATCTTGCAATCCCGAGATAATCGTCTCCATGCTCCAAATCCATTTTAAAGCCATTTTTAAGGCATTTCGCGCATACATGAAATGAACACATTTTTCTCCAAAACTATAACAGATGCAAGCTTGTCCTGTTTGGTGGAGATGATATTTAATAAAATAAGTAGAAATCCACTAAAAGTTTTGTTTGGTTATCTTGCAATCCCGAGATAATCGTCTCCATGCTCCAAATCCATTTTAAAGCCATTTTTAAGGCATTTCGCGCATACATGAAATGAACACATTTTTCTCCAAAACTATAACAGATGCAAGCTTGTCCTGTTTGGTGGAGATGATATTTAATAAAATAAGTAGAAATCCACTAAAAGTTTTGTTTGGTTATCTTGCAATCCCGAGATAATCGTCTCCATGCTCCAAATCCATTTTAAAGCCATTTTTAAGGCATTTCGCGCATACATGAAATGAACACATTTTTCTCCAAAACTATAACAGATGCAAGCTTGTCCTGTTTGGTGGAGATGATATTTAATAAAATAAGTAGAAATCCACTAAAATTTTTGTTTGGTTATCTTGCAATCCCGAGATAATCGTCTCCATGCTCCAAATCCATTTTAAAGCCATTTTTAAGGCATTTCGCGCATACATGAAATGAACACATTTTTCTCCAAAACTATAACAGATGCAAGCTTGTCCTGTTTGGTGGAGATGATATTTAATAAAATAAGTAGAAATCCACTAAAAGTTTTGTTTGGTTATCTTGCAATCCCGAGATAATCGTCTCCATGCTCCAAATCCATTTTAAAGCCATTTTTAAGGCATTTCGCGCATACATGAAATGAACACATTTTTCTCCAAAACTATAACAGATGCAAGCTTGTCCTGTTTGGTGGAGATGATATTTAATAAAATAAGTAGAAATCCACTAAAAGTTTTGTTTGGTTATCTTGCAATCCCGAGATAATCGTCTCCATGCTCCAAATCCATTTTAAAGCCATTTTTAAGGCATTTCGCGCATACATGAAATGAACACATTTTTCTCCAAAACTATAACAGATGCAAGCTTGTCCTGTTTGGTGGAGATAATATTTAATAAAATAAGTAGAAATCTACTAAAAGTTTCGTTTGTTTATATTGCCATCCTGAGATAATCGTCTCCATGCTCCAAATCCATTTTAAAGCCATTTCAAAGGCATTTTGCGCATACATGAAATGAACACATTTTTCTCCAAAACTATAACACATGCAAGCTTGTCCTGTTTGGTGGAGATGATATTTAATAAAATAAGTAGAAATCCACTAAAAGTTTTGTTTGGTTATCTTGCAATCCCGAGATAATCGTCTCCATGCTCCAAATCCATTTTAAAGCCATTTTTAAGGCATTTCGCGCATACATGAAATGAACACATTTTTCTCCAAAACTATAACAGATGCAAGCTTGTCCTGTTTGGTGGAGATGATATTTAATAAAATAAGTAGAAATCCACTAAAAGTTTTGTTTGGTTATCTTGCAATCCCGAGATAATCGTCTCCATGCTCCAAGTCCATTTTAAAGCCATTTTTAAGGCATTTCGCGCATACATGAAATGAACACATTTTTCTCCAAAACTATAACAGATGCAAGCTTGTCCTGTTTGGTGGAGATGATATTTAATAAAATAAGTAGAAATCCACTAAAAGTTTTGTTTGGTTATCTTGCAATCCCGAGATAATCGTCTCCATGCTCCAAATCCATTTTAAAGCCATTTTTAAGGCATTTCGCGCATACATGAAATGAACACATTTTTCTCCAAAACTATAACAGATGCAAGCTTGTCCTGTTTGGTGGAGATGATATTTAATAAAATAAGTAGAAATCCACTAAAATTTTTGTTTGGTTATCTTGCAATCCCGAGATAATCGTCTCCATGCTCCAAATCCATTTTAAAGCCATTTTTAAGGCATTTCGCGCATACATGAAATGAACACATTTTTCTCCAAAACTATAACAGATGCAAGCTTGTCCTGTTTGGTGGAGATGATATTTAATAAAATAAGTAGAAATCCACTAAAAGTTTTGTTTGGTTATCTTGCAATCCCGAGATAATCGTCTCCATGCTCCAAATCCATTTTAAAGCCATTTTTAAGGCATTTCGCGCATACATGAAATGAACACATTTTTCTCCAAAACTATAACAGATGCAAGCTTGTCCTGTTTGGTGGAGATGATATTTAATAAAATAAGTAGAAATCCACTAAAAGTTTTGTTTGGTTATCTTGCAATCCCGAGATAATCGTCTCCATGCTCCAAATCCATTTTAAAGCCATTTTTAAGGCATTTCGCGCATACATGAAATGAACACATTTTTCTCCAAAACTATAACAGATGCAAGCTTGTCCTGTTTGGTGGAGATGATATTTAATAAAATAAGTAGAAATCCACTAAAAGTTTTGTTTGGTTATCTTGCAATCCCGAGATAATCGTCTCCATGCTCCAAATCCATTTTAAAGCCATTTTTAAGGCATTTCGCGCATACATGAAATGAACACATTTTTCTCCAAAACTATAACAGATGCAAGCTTGTCCTGTTTGGTGGAGATGATATTTAATAAAATAAGTAGAAATCCACTAAAAGTTTTGTTTGGTTATATTGCAATCCCGAGATAATCGTCTCCATGCTCCAAATCCATTTTAAAGCCATTTTTAAGGCATTTCGCGCATACATGAAATGAACACATTTTTCTCCAAAACTATAACAGATGCAAGCTTGTCCTGTTTGGTGGAGATGATATTTAATAAAATAAGTAGAAATCCACTAAAAGTTTTGTTTGGTTATCTTGCAATCCCGAGATAATCGTCTCCATGCGCCAAATCCATTTTAAAGCCATTTTTAAGGCATTTCGCGCATACATGAAATGAACACATTTTTCTCCAAAACTATAACAGATGCAAGCTTGTCCTGTTTGGTGGAGATGATATTTAATAAAATAAGTAGAAATCCACTAAAATTTTTATTTGGTTATCTTGCAATCCCGAGATAATCGTCTCCATGCTCCAAATCCATTTTAAAGCCATTTTTAAGGCATTTCGCGCATACATGAAATGAACACATTTTTCTCCAAAACTATAACAGATGCAAGCTTGTCCTGTTTGGTGGAGATGATATTTAATAAAATAAGTAGAAATCCACTAAAAGTTTTGTTTGGTTATCTTGCAATCCCGAGATAATCGTCTCCATGCTCCAAATCCATTTTAAAGCCATTTTTAAGGCATTTCGCGCATACATGAAATGAACACATTTTTCTCCAAAACTATAACAGATGCAAGCTTGTCCTGTTTGGTGGAGATGATATTTAATAAAATAAGTAGAAATCCACTAAAAGTTTTGTTTGGTTATCTTGCAATCCCGAGATAATCGTCTCCATGCTCCAAATCCATTTTAAAGCCATTTTTAAGGCATTTCGCGCATACATGAAATGAACACATTTTTCTCCAAAACTATAACAGATGCAAGCTTGTCCTGTTTGGTGGAGATGATATTTAATAAAATAAGTAGAAATCCACTAAAAGTTTTGTTTGGTTATCTTGCAATCCCGAGATAATCGTCTCCATGCTCCAAATCCATTTTAAAGACATTTTTAAGGCATTTCGCGCATACATGAAATGAACACATTTTTCTCCAAAACTATAACAGATGCAAGCTTGTCCTGTTTGGTGGAGATGATATTTAATAAAATAAGTAGAAATCCACTAAAAGTTTTGTTTGGTTATCTTGCAATCCCGAGATAATCGTCTCCATGCTCCAAATCCATTTTAAAGCCATTTTTAAGGCATTTCGCGCATACATGAAATGAACACATTTTTCTCCAAAACTATGACAGATGCAAGCTTGTCCTGTTTGGTGGAGATGATATTTAATAAAATAAGTAGAAATCCACTAAAAGTTTTGTTTGGTTATCTTGCAATCCCGAGATAATCGTCTCCATGCTCCAAATCCATTTTAAAGCCATTTTTAAGGCATTTCGCGCATACATGAAATGAACACATTTTTCTCCAAAACTATAACAGATGCAAGCTTGTCCTGTTTGGTGGAGATGATATTTAATAAAATAAGTAGAAATCCACTAAAAGTTTTGTTTGGTTATCTTGCAATCCCGAGATAATCGTCTCCATGCTCCAAATCCATTTTAAAGCCATTTTTAAGGCATTTCGCGCATACATGAAATGAACACATTTTTCTCCAAAACTATAACAGATGCAAGCTTGTCCTGTTTGGTGGAGATGATATTTAATAAAATAAGTAGAAATCCACTAAAAGTTTTGTTTGGTTATCTTGCAATCCCGAGATAATCGTCTCCATGCTCCAAATCCATTTTAAAGCCATTTTTAAGGCATTTCGCGCATACATGAAATGAACACATTTTTCTCCAAAACTATAACAGATGCAAGCTTGTCCTGTTTGGTGGAGATGATATTTAATAAAATAAGTAGAAATCCACTAAAAGTTTTGTTTGGTTATCTTGCAATCCCGAGATAATCGTCTCCATGCTCCAAATCCATTTTAAAGCCATTTTTAAGGCATTTCGCGCATACATGAAATGAACACATTTTTCTCCAAAACTATAACAGATGCAAGCTTGTCCTGTTTGGTGGAGATGATATTTAATAAAATAAGTAGAAATCCACTAAAATTTTTGTTTGGTTATCTTGCAATCCCGAGATAATCGTCTCCATGCTCCAAATCCATTTTAAAGCCATTTTTAAGGCATTTCGCGCATACATGAAATGAACACATTTTTCTCCAAAACTATAACAGATGCAAGCTTGTCCTGTTTGGTGGAGATGATATTTAATAAAATAAGTAGAAATCCACTAAAAGTTTTGTTTGGTTATCTTGCAATCCCGAGATAATCGTCTCCATGCTCCAAATCCATTTTAAAGCCATTTTTAAGGCATTTCGCGCATACATGAAATGAACACATTTTTCTCCAAAACTATAACAGATGCAAGCTTGTCCTGTTTGGTGGAGATGATATTTAATAAAATAAGTAGAAATCCACTAAAAGTTTTGTTTGGTTATCTTGCAATCCCGAGATAATCGTCTCCATGCTCCAAATCCATTTTAAAGCCATTTTTAAGGCATTTCGCGCATACATGAAATGAACACATTTTTCTCCAAAACTATAACAGATGCAAGCTTGTCCTGTTTGGTGGAGATAATATTTAATAAAATAAGTAGAAATCTACTAAAAGTTTCGTTTGTTTATATTGCCATCCTGAGATAATCGTCTCCATGCTCCAAATCCATTTTAAAGCCATTTCAAAGGCATTTTGCGCATACATGAAATGAACACATTTTTCTCCAAAACTATAACACATGCAAGCTTGTCCTGTTTGGTGGAGATGATATTTAATAAAATAAGTAGAAATCCACTAAAAGTTTTGTTTGGTTATCTTGCAATCCCGAGATAATCGTCTCCATGCTCCAAATCCATTTTAAAGCCATTTTTAAGGCATTTCGCGCATACATGAAATGAACACATTTTTCTCCAAAACTATAACAGATGCAAGCTTGTCCTGTTTGGTGGAGATGATATTTAATAAAATAAGTAGAAATCCACTAAAAGTTTTGTTTGGTTATCTTGCAATCCCGAGATAATCGTCTCCATGCTCCAAATCCATTTTAAAGCCATTTTTAAGGCATTTCGCGCATACATGAAATGAACACATTTTTCTCCAAAACTATAACAGATGCAAGCTTGTCCTGTTTGGTGGAGATGATATTTAATAAAATAAGTAGAAATCCACTAAAAGTTTTGTTTGGTTATCTTGCAATCCCGAGATAATCGTCTCCATGCTCCAAATCCATTTTAAAGCCATTTTTAAGGCATTTCGCGCATACATAAAATGAACACATTTTTCTCCAAAACTATGACAGATGCAAGCTTGTCCTGTTTGGTGGAGATGATATTTAATAAAATAAGTAGAAATCCACTAAAAGTTTTGTTTGGTTATCTTGCAATCCCGAGATAATCGTCTCCATGCTCCAAATCCATTTTAAAGCCATTTTTAAGGCATTTCGCGCATACATGAAATGAACACATTTTTCTCCAAAACTATAACAGATGCAAGCTTGTCCTGTTTGGTGGAGATGATATTTAATAAAATAAGTAGAAATCCACTAAAAGTTTTGTTTGGTTATCTTGCAATCCCGAGATAATCGTCTCCATGCTCCAAATCCATTTTAAAGCCATTTCAAAGGCATTTTGCGCATACATGAAATGAACACATTTTTCTCCAAAACTATAACACATGCAAGCTTGTCCTGTTTGGTGGAGATGATATTTAATAAAATAAGTAGAAATCCACTAAAAGTTTTGTTTGGTTATCTTGCAATCCCGAGATAATCGTCTCCATGCTCCAAGTCCATTTTAAAGCCATTTTTAAGGCATTTCGCGCATACATGAAATGAACACATTTTTCTCCAAAACTATAACAGATGCAAGCTTGTCCTGTTTGGTGGAGATGATATTTAATAAAATAAGTAGAAATCCACTAAAAGTTTTGTTTGGTTATCTTGCAATCCCGAGATAATCGTCTCCATGCTCCAAATCCATTTTAAAGCCATTTTTAAGGCATTTCGCGCATACATGAAATGAACACATTTTTCTCCAAAACTATAACAGATGCAAGCTTGTCCTGTTTGGTGGAGATGATATTTAATAAAATAAGTAGAAATCCACTAAAATTTTTGTTTGGTTATCTTGCAATCCCGAGATAATCGTCTCCATGCTCCAAATCCATTTTAAAGCCATTTTTAAGGCATTTCGCGCATACATGAAATGAACACATTTTTCTCCAAAACTATAACAGATGCAAGCTTGTCCTGTTTGGTGGAGATGATATTTAATAAAATAAGTAGAAATCCACTAAAAGTTTTGTTTGGTTATCTTGCAATCCCGAGATAATCGTCTCCATGCTCCAAATCCATTTTAAAGCCATTTTTAAGGCATTTCGCGCATACATGAAATGAACACATTTTTCTCCAAAACTATAACAGATGCAAGCTTGTCCTGTTTGGTGGAGATGATATTTAATAAAATAAGTAGAAATCCACTAAAAGTTTTGTTTGGTTATCTTGCAATCCCGAGATAATCGTCTCCATGCTCCAAATCCATTTTAAAGCCATTTTTAAGGCATTTCGCGCATACATGAAATGAACACATTTTTCTCCAAAACTATAACAGATGCAAGCTTGTCCTGTTTGGTGGAGATGATATTTAATAAAATAAGTAGAAATCCACTAAAAGTTTTGTTTGGTTATCTTGCAATCCCGAGATAATCGTCTCCATGCTCCAAATCCATTTTAAAGCCATTTCAAAGGCATTTTGCGCATACATGAAATGAACATATTTTTCTCCAAAACTATAACACATGCAAGCTTGTCCTGTTTGGTGGAGATGATATTTAATAAAATAAGTAGAAATCCACTAAAAGTTTTGTTTGGTTATCTTGCAATCCCGAGATAATCGTCTCCATGCTCCAAATCCATTTTAAAGCCATTTTTAAGGCATTTCGCGCATACATGAAATGAACACATTTTTCTCCAAAACTATAACAGATGCAAGCTTGTCCTGTTTGGTGGAGATGATATTTAATAAAATAAGTAGAAATCCACTAAAAGTTTTGTTTGGTTATCTTGCAATCCCGAGATAATCGTCTCCATGCTCCAAATCCATTTTAAAGCCATTTTTAAGGCATTTCGCGCATACATGAAATGAACACATTTTTCTCCAAAACTATAACAGATGCAAGCTTGTCCTGTTTGGTGGAGATGATATTTAATAAAATAAGTAGAAATCCACTAAAATTTTTGTTTGGTTATCTTGCAATCCCGAGATAATCGTCTCCATGCTCCAAATCCATTTTAAAGCCATTTTTAAGGCATTTCGCGCATACATGAAATGAACACATTTTTCTCCAAAACTATAACAGATGCAAGCTTGTCCTGTTTGGTGGAGATGATATTTAATAAAATAAGTAGAAATCCACTAAAAGTTTTGTTTGGTTATATTGCAATCCCGAGATAATCGTCTCCATGCTCCAAATCCATTTTAAAGCCATTTTTAAGGCATTTCGCGCATACATGAAATGAACACATTTTTCTCCAAAACTATAACAGATGCAAGCTTGTCCTGTTTGGTGGAGATGATATTTAATAAAATAAGTAGAAATCCACTAAAAGTTTTGTTTGGTTATCTTGCAATCCCGAGATAATCGTCTCCATGCGCCAAATCCATTTTAAAGCCATTTTTAAGGCATTTCGCGCATACATGAAATGAACACATTTTTCTCCAAAACTATAACAGATGCAAGCTTGTCCTGTTTGGTGGAGATGATATTTAATAAAATAAGTAGAAATCCACTAAAATTTTTATTTGGTTATCTTGCAATCCCGAGATAATCGTCTCCATGCTCCAAATCCATTTTAAAGCCATTTTTAAGGCATTTCGCGCATACATGAAATGAACACATTTTTCTCCAAAACTATAACAGATGCAAGCTTGTCCTGTTTGGTGGAGATGATATTTAATAAAATAAGTAGAAATCCACTAAAAGTTTTGTTTGGTTATATTGCAATCCCGAGATAATCGTCTCCATGCTCCAAATCCATTTTAAAGCCATTTTTAAGGCATTTCGCGCATACATGAAATGAACACATTTTTCTCCAAAACTATAACAGATGCAAGCTTGTCCTGTTTGGTGGAGATTATATTTAATAAAATAAGTAGAAATCCACTAAAAGTTTTGTTTGGTTATCTTGCAATCCCGAGATAATCGTCTCCATGCTCCAAATCCATTTTAAAGCCATTTTTAAGGCATTTCGCGCATACATTTAATGAACACATTTTTCTCCAAAACTATAAAAGATGCAAGCTTGTCCTGTTTGGTGGAGATAATATTTAATAAAATAAGTAGAAATCTACTAAAAGTTTCGTTTGTTTATATTGCCATCCTGAGATAATCGTCTCCATGCTCCAAATCCATTTTAAAGCCATTTCAAAGGCATTTTGCGCATACATGAAATGAACACATTTTTCTCCAAAACTATAACACATGCAAGCTTGTCCTGTTTGGTGGAGATGATATTTAATAAAATAAGTAGAAATCCACTAAAAGTTTTGTTTGGTTATCTTGCAATCCCGAGATAATCGTCTCCATGCTCCAAATCCATTTTAAAGCCATTTTTAAGGCATTTCGCGCATACATGAAATGAACACATTTTTCTCCAAAACTATAACAGATGCAAGCTTGTCCTGTTTGGTGGAGATGATATTTAATAAAATAAGTGGAAATCCACTAAAAGTTTTGTTTGGTTATCTTGCAATCCCGAGATAATCGTCTCCATGCTCCAAATCCATTTTAAAGCCATTTTTAAGGCATTTCGCGCATACATGAAATGAACACATTTTTCTCCAAAACTATAACAGATGCAAGCTTGTCCTGTTTGGTGGAGATGATATTTAATAAAATAAGTAGAAATCCACTAAAAGTTTTGTTTGGTTATCTTGCCATCCCGAGATAATCGTCTCCATGCTCCAAATCCATTTTAAAGCCATTTTTAAGGCATTTCGCGCATACATGAAATGAACACATTTTTCTCCAAAACTATAACAGATGCAAGCTTGTCCTGTTTGGTGGAGATGATATTTAATAAAATAAGTAGAAATCCACTAAAAGTTTTGTTTGGTTATCTTGCAATCCCGAGATAATCGTCTCCATGCTCCAAATCCATTTTAAAGCCATTTTTAAGGCATTTCGCGCATACATGAAATGAACACATTTTTCTCCAAAACTATAACAGATGCAAGCTTGTCCTGTTTGGTGGAGATGATATTTAATAAAATAAGTAGAAATCCACTCAAATTTTTGTTTGGTTATCTTGCAATCCCGAGATAATCGTCTCCATGCTCCAAATCCATTTTAAAGCCATTTTTAAGGCATTTCGCGCATACATGAAATGAACACATTTTTCTCCAAAACTATAACAGATGCAAGCTTGTCCTGTTTGGTGGAGATGATATTTAATAAAATAAGTAGAAATCCACTAAAAGTTTTGTTTGGTTATATTGCAATCCCGAGATAATCGTCTCCATGCTCCAAATCCATTTTAAAGCCATTTTTAAGGCATTTCGCGCATACATGAAATGAACACATTTTTCTCCAAAACTATAACAGATGCAAGCTTGTCCTGTTTGGTGGAGATGATATTTAATAAAATAAGTAGAAATCCACTAAAATTTTTGTTTGGTTATCTTGCAATCCCGAGATAATCGTCTCCATGCTCCAAATCCATTTTAAAGCCATTTTTAAGGCATTTCGCGCATACATGAAATGAACACATTTTTCTCCAAAACTATAACAGATGCAAGCTTGTCCTGTTTGGTGGAGATGATATTTAATAAAATAAGTAGAAATCCACTAAAAGTTTTGTTTGTTATCTTGCAATCCCGAGATAATCGTCTCCATGCTCCAAATCCATTTTAAAGCCATTTTTAAGGCATTTCGCGCATACATGAAATGAACACATTTTTCTCCAAAACTATAACAGATGCAAGCTTGTCCTGTTTGGTGGAGATAATATTTAATAAAATAAGTAGAAATCTACTAAAAGTTTCGTTTGTTTATATTGCCATCCTGAGATAATCGTCTCCATGCTCCAAATCCATTTTAAAGCCATTTCAAAGGCATTTTGCGCATACATGAAATGAACACATTTTTCTCCAAAACTATAACACATGCAAGCTTGTCCTGTTTGGTGGAGATGATATTTAATAAAATAAGTAGAAATCCACTAAAAGTTTTGTTTGGTTATCTTGCAATCCCGAGATAATCGTCTCCATGCTCCAAATCCATTTTAAAGCCATTTTTAAGGCATTTCGCGCATACATGAAATGAACACATTTTTCTCCAAAACTATAACAGATGCAAGCTTGTCCTGTTTGGTGGAGATGATATTTAATAAAATAAGTAGAAATCCACTAAAAGGTTTGTTTGGTTATCTTGCAATCCCGAGATAATCGTCTCCATGCTCCAAATCCATTTTAAAGCCATTTTTAAGGCATTTCGCGCATACATGAAATGAACACATTTTTCTCCAAAACTATAACAGATGCAAGCTTGTCCTGTTTGGTGGAGATGATATTTAATAAAATAAGTAGAAATCCACTAAAAGTTTTGTTTGGTTATCTTGCAATCCCGAGATAATCGTCTCCATGCTCCAAATCCATTTTAAAGCCATTTTTAAGGCATTTCGCGCATACATGAAATGAACACATTTTTCTCCAAAACTATAACAGATGCAAGCTTGTCCTGTTTGGTGGAGATGATATTTAATAAAATAAGTAGAAATCCACTCAAATTTTTGTTTGGTTATCTTGCAATCCCGAGATAATCGTCTCCATGCTCCAAATCCATTTTAAAGCCATTTTTAAGGCATTTCGCGCATACATGAAATGAACACATTTTTCTCCAAAACTATAACAGATGCAAGCTTGTCCTGTTTGGTGGAGATGATATTTAATAAAATAAGTAGAAATCCACTAAAAGTTTTGTTTGTTTATATTGCAATCCCGAGATAATCGTCTCCATGCTCCAAATCCATTTTAAAGCCATTTTTAAGGCATTTCGCGCATACATGAAATGAACACATTTTTCTCCAAAACTATAACAGATGCAAGCTTGTCCTGTTTGGTGGAGATGATATTTAATAAAATAAGTAGAAATCCACTAAAATTTTTGTTTGGTTATCTTGCAATCCCGAGATAATCGTCTCCATGCTCCAAATCCATTTTAAAGCCATTTTTAAGGCATTTCGCGCATACATAAAATGAACACATTTTTCTCCAAAACTATAACAGATGCAAGCTTGTCCTGTTTGGTGGAGATGATATTTAATAAAATAAGTAGAAATCCACTAAAAGTTTTGTTTGGTTATCTTGCAATCCCGAGATAATCGTCTCCATGCTCCAAATCCATTTTAAAGCCATTTTTAAGGCATTTCGCGCATACATGAAATGAACACATTTTTCTCCAAAACTATAACAGATGCAAGCTTGTCCTGTTTGGTGGAGATAATATTTAATAAAATAAGTAGAAATCTACTAAAAGTTTCGTTTGTTTATATTGCCATCCTGAGATAATCGTCTCCATGCTCCAAATCCATTTTAAAGCCATTTCAAAGGCATTTTGCGCATACATGAAATGAACACATTTTTCTCCAAAACTATAACACATGCAAGCTTGTCCTGTTTGGTGGAGATGATATTTAATAAAATAAGTAGAAATCCACTAAAAGTTTTGTTTGGTTATCTTGCAATCCCGAGATAATCGTCTCCATGCTCCAAATCCATTTTAAAGCCATTTTTAAGGCATTTCGCGCATACATGAAATGAACACATTTTTCTCCAAAACTATAACAGATGCAAGCTTGTCCTGTTTGGTGGAGATGATATTTAATAAAATAAGTAGAAATCCACTAAAAGGTTTGTTTGGTTATCTTGCAATCCCGAGATAATCGTCTCCATGCTCCAAATCCATTTTAAAGCCATTTTTAAGGCATTTCGCGCATACATGAAATGAACACATTTTTCTCCAAAACTATAACAGATGCAAGCTTGTCCTGTTTGGTGGAGATGATATTTAATAAAATAAGTAGAAATCCACTAAAAGTTTTGTTTGGTTATCTTGCAATCCCGAGATAATCGTCTCCATGCTCCAAATCCATTTTAAAGCCATTTTTAAGGCATTTCGCGCATACATGAAATGAACACATTTTTCTCCAAAACTATAACAGATGCAAGCTTGTCCTGTTTGGTGGAAATGATATTTAATAAAATAAGTAGAAATCCACTAAAAGTTTTGTTTGGTTATCTTGCAATCCCGAGATAATCGTCTCCATGCTCCAAATCCATTTTAAAGCCATTTCAAAGGCATTTTGCGCATACATGAAATGAACACATTTTTCTCCAAAACTATAACACATGCAAGCTTGTCCTGTTTGGTGGAGATGATATTTAATAAAATAAGTAGAAATCCACTAAAAGTTTTGTTTGGTTATCTTGCAATCCCGAGATAATCGTCTCCATGCTCCAAATCCATTTTAAAGCCATTTTTAAGGCATTTCGCGCATACATGAAATGAACACATTTTTCTCCAAAACTATAACAGATGCAAGCTTGTCCTGTTTGGTGGAGATGATATTTAATAAAATAAGTAGAAATCCACTAAAAGTTTTGTTTGGTTATCTTGCAATCCCGAGATAATCGTCTCCATGCTCCAAATCCATTTTAAAGCCATTTTTAAGGCATTTCGCGCATACATGAAATGAACACATTTTTCTCCAAAACTATAACAGATGCAAGCTTGTCCTGTTTGGTGGAGATGATATTTAATAAAATAAGTAGAAATCCACTAAAATTTTTGTTTGGTTATCTTGCAATCCCGAGATAATCGTCTCCATGCTCCAAATCCATTTTAAAGCCATTTTTAAGGCATTTCGCGCATACATGAAATGAACACATTTTTCTCCAAAACTATAACAGATGCAAGCTTGTCCTGTTTGGTGGAGATGATATTTAATAAAATAAGTAGAAATCCACTAAAAGTTTTGTTTGGTTATATTGCAATCCCGAGATAATCGTCTCCATGCTCCAAATCCATTTTAAAGCCATTTTTAAGGCATTTCGCGCATACATGAAATGAACACATTTTTCTCCAAAACTATAACAGATGCAAGCTTGTCCTGTTTGGTGGAGATAATATTTAATAAAATAAGTAGAAATCTACTAAAAGTTTCGTTTGTTTATATTGCCATCCTGAGATAATCGTCTCCATGCTCCAAATCCATTTTAAAGCCATTTCAAAGGCATTTTGCGCATACATGAAATGAACACATTTTTCTCCAAAACTATAACACATGCAAGCTTGTCCTGTTTGGTGGAGATGATATTTAATAAAATAAGTAGAAATCCACTAAAAGTTTTGTTTGGTTATCTTGCAATCCCGAGATAATCGTCTCCATGCTCCAAATCCATTTTAAAGCCATTTTTAAGGCATTTCGCGCATACATGAAATGAACACATTTTTCTCCAAAACTATAACAGATGCAAGCTTGTCCTGTTTGGTGGAGATGATATTTAATAAAATAAGTAGAAATCCACTAAAAGTTTTGTTTGGTTATCTTGCAATCCCGAGATAATCGTCTCCATGCTCCAAATCCATTTTAAAGCCATTTTTAAGGCATTTCGCGCATACATGAAATGAACACATTTTTCTCCAAAACTATAACAGATGCAAGCTTGTCCTGTTTGGTGGAGATGATATTTAATAAAATAAGTAGAAATCCACTAAAAGTTTTGTTTGGTTATCTTGCAATCCCGAGATAATCGTCTCCATGCTCCAAATCCATTTTAAAGCCATTTCAAAGGCATTTTGCGCATACATGAAATGAACACATTTTTCTCCAAAACTATAACACATGCAAGCTTGTCCTGTTTGGTGGAGATGATATTTAATAAAATAAGTAGAAATCCACTAAAAGTTTTGTTTGGTTATCTTGCAATCCCGAGATAATCGTCTCCATGCTCCAAATCCATTTTAAAGCCATTTTTAAGGCATTTCGCGCATACATGAAATGAACACATTTTTCTCCAAAACTATAACAGATGCAAGCTTGTCCTGTTTGGTGGAGATAATATTTAATAAAATAAGTAGAAATCTACTAAAAGTTTCGTTTGTTTATATTGCCATCCTGAGATAATCGTCTCCATGCTCCAAATCCATTTTAAAGCCATTTCAAAGGCATTTTGCGCATACATGAAATGAACACATTTTTCTCCAAAACTATAACACATGCAAGCTTGTCCTGTTTGGTGGAGATGATATTTAATAAAATAAGTAGAAATCCACTAAAAGTTTTGTTTGGTTATCTTGCAATCCCGAGATAATCGTCTCCATGCTCCAAATCCATTTTAAAGCCATTTTTAAGGCATTTCGCGCATACATGAAATGAACACATTTTTCTCCAAAACTATAACAGATGCAAGCTTGTCCTGTTTGGTGGAGATGATATTTAATAAAATAAGTAGAAATCCACTAAAAGGTTTGTTTGGTTATCTTGCAATCCCGAGATAATCGTCTCCATGCTCCAAATCCATTTTAAAGCCATTTTTAAGGCATTTCGCGCATACATGAAATGAACACATTTTTCTCCAAAACTATAACAGATGCAAGCTTGTCCTGTTTGGTGGAGATGATATTTAATAAAATAAGTAGAAATCCACTAAAAGTTTTGTTTGGTTATCTTGCAATCCCGAGATAATCGTCTCCATGCTCCAAATCCATTTTAAAGCCATTTTTAAGGCATTTCGCGCATACATGAAATGAACACATTTTTCTCCAAAACTATAACAGATGCAAGCTTGTCCTGTTTGGTGGAAATGATATTTAATAAAATAAGTAGAAATCCACTAAAAGTTTTGTTTGGTTATCTTGCAATCCCGAGATAATCGTCTCCATGCTCCAAATCCATTTTAAAGCCATTTCAAAGGCATTTTGCGCATACATGAAATGAACACATTTTTCTCCAAAACTATAACACATGCAAGCTTGTCCTGTTTGGTGGAGATGATATTTAATAAAATAAGTAGAAATCCACTAAAAGTTTTGTTTGGTTATCTTGCAATCCCGAGATAATCGTCTCCATGCTCCAAATCCATTTTAAAGCCATTTTTAAGGCATTTCGCGCATACATGAAATGAACACATTTTTCTCCAAAACTATAACAGATGCAAGCTTGTCCTGTTTGGTGGAGATGATATTTAATAAAATAAGTAGAAATCCACTAAAAGTTTTGTTTGGTTATCTTGCAATCCCGAGATAATCGTCTCCATGCTCCAAATCCATTTTAAAGCCATTTTTAAGGCATTTCGCGCATACATGAAATGAACACATTTTTCTCCAAAACTATAACAGATGCAAGCTTGTCCTGTTTGGTGGAGATGATATTTAATAAAATAAGTAGAAATCCACTAAAATTTTTGTTTGGTTATCTTGCAATCCCGAGATAATCGTCTCCATGCTCCAAATCCATTTTAAAGCCATTTTTAAGGCATTTCGCGCATACATGAAATGAACACATTTTTCTCCAAAACTATAACAGATGCAAGCTTGTCCTGTTTGGTGGAGATGATATTTAATAAAATAAGTAGAAATCCACTAAAAGTTTTGTTTGGTTATATTGCAATCCCGAGATAATCGTCTCCATGCTCCAAATCCATTTTAAAGCCATTTTTAAGGCATTTCGCGCATACATGAAATGAACACATTTTTCTCCAAAACTATAACAGATGCAAGCTTGTCCTGTTTGGTGGAGATAATATTTAATAAAATAAGTAGAAATCTACTAAAAGTTTCGTTTGTTTATATTGCCATCCTGAGATAATCGTCTCCATGCTCCAAATCCATTTTAAAGCCATTTCAAAGGCATTTTGCGCATACATGAAATGAACACATTTTTCTCCAAAACTATAACACATGCAAGCTTGTCCTGTTTGGTGGAGATGATATTTAATAAAATAAGTAGAAATCCACTAAAAGTTTTGTTTGGTTATCTTGCAATCCCGAGATAATCGTCTCCATGCTCCAAATCCATTTTAAAGCCATTTTTAAGGCATTTCGCGCATACATGAAATGAACACATTTTTCTCCAAAACTATAACAGATGCAAGCTTGTCCTGTTTGGTGGAGATGATATTTAATAAAATAAGTAGAAATCCACTAAAAGTTTTGTTTGGTTATCTTGCAATCCCGAGATAATCGTCTCCATGCTCCAAATCCATTTTAAAGCCATTTTTAAGGCATTTCGCGCATACATGAAATGAACACATTTTTCTCCAAAACTATAACAGATGCAAGCTTGTCCTGTTTGGTGGAGATGATATTTAATAAAATAAGTAGAAATCCACTAAAAGTTTTGTTTGGTTATCTTGCAATCCCGAGATAATCGTCTCCATGCTCCAAATCCATTTTAAAGCCATTTCAAAGGCATTTTGCGCATACATGAAATGAACACATTTTTCTCCAAAACTATAACACATGCAAGCTTGTCCTGTTTGGTGGAGATGATATTTAATAAAATAAGTAGAAATCCACTAAAAGTTTTGTTTGGTTATCTTGCAATCCCGAGATAATCGTCTCCATGCTCCAAATCCATTTTAAGGCCATTTTTAAGGCATTTCGCGCATACATGAAATGAACACATTTTTCTCCAAAACTATAACAGATGCAAGCTTGTCCTGTTTGGTGGAGATGATATTTAATAAAATAAGTAGAAATCCACTAAAATTTTTGTTTGGTTATCTTGCAATCCCGAGATAATCGTCTCCATGCTCCAAATCCATTTTAAAGCCATTTTTAAGGCATTTCGCGCATACATGAAATGAACACATTTTTCTCCAAAACTATAACAGATGCAAGCTTGTCCTGTTTGGTGGAGATGATATTTAATAAAATAAGTAGAAATCCACTAAAAGTTTTGTTTGGTTATCTTGCAATCCCGAGATAATCGTCTCCATGCTCCAAATCCATTTTAAAGCCATTTTTAAGGCATTTCGCGCATACATGAAATGAACACATTTTTCTCCAAAACTATAACAGATGCAAGCTTGTCCTGTTTGGTGGAGATGATATTTAATAAAATAAGTAGAAATCCACTAAAATTTTTGTTTGGTTATCTTGCAATCCCGAGATAATCGTCTCCATGCTCCAAATCCATTTTAAAGCCATTTTTAAGGCATTTCGCGCATACATGAAATGAACACATTTTTCTCCAAAACTATAACAGATGCAAGCTTGTCCTGTTTGGTGGAGATGATATTTAATAAAATAAGTAGAAATCCACTAAAAGTTTTGTTTGGTTATATTGCAATCCCGAGATAATCGTCTCCATGCTCCAAATCCATTTTAAAGCCATTTTTAAGGCATTTCGCGCATACATGAAATGAACACATTTTTCTCCAAAACTATAACAGATGCAAGCTTGTCCTGTTTGGTGGAGATGATATTTAATAAAATAAGTAGAAATCCACTAAAAGTTTTGTTTGGTTATCTTGCAATCCCGAGATAATCGTCTCCATGCTCCAAATCCATTTTAAAGCCATTTATAAGGCATTTCGCGCATACATGAAATGAACACATTTTTCTCCAAAACTATAACAGATGCAAGCTTGTCCTGTTTGGTGGAGATAATATTTAATAAAATAAGTAGAAATCTACTAAAAGTTTCGTTTGTTTATATTGCCATCCTGAGATAATCGTCTCCATGCTCCAAATCCATTTTAAAGCCATTTTAAAGGCATTTTGCGCATACATGAAATGAACACATTTTTCTCCAAAACTATAACACATGCAAGCTTGTCCTGTTTGGTGGAGATGATATTTAATAAAATAAGTAGAAATCCACTAAAAGTTTTGTTTGGTTATCTTGCAATCCCGAGATAATCGTCTCCATGCTCCAAATCCATTTTAAAGCCATTTTTAAGGCATTTCGCGCATACATGAAATGAACACATTTTTCTCCAAAACTATACCAGATGCAAGCTTGTCCTGTTTGGTGGAGATGATATTTAATAAAATAAGTAGAAATCCACTAAAAGTTTTGTTTGGTTATCTTGCAATCCCGAGATAATCGTCTCCATGCTCCAAATCCATTTTAAAGCCATTTTTAAGGCATTTCGCGCATACATGAAATGAACACATTTTTCTCCAAAACTATAACAGATGCAAGCTTGTCCTGTTTGGTGGAGATGATATTTAATAAAATAAGTAGAAATCCACTAAAAGTTTTGTTTGGTTATCTTGCAATCCCGAGATAATCGTCTCCATGCTCCAAATCCATTTTAAAGCCATTTTTAAGGCATTTCGCGCATACATGAAATGAACACATTTTTCTCCAAAACTATAACAGATGCAAGCTTGTCCTGTTTGGTGGAGATGATATTTAATAAAATAAGTGGAAATCCACTAAAAGTTTTGTTTGGTTATCTTGCAATCCCGAGATAATCGTCTCCATGCTCCAAATCCATTTTAAAGCCATTTCAAAGGCATTTTGCGCATACATGAAATGAACACATTTTTCTCCAAAACTATAACAGATGCAAGCTTGTCCTGTTTGGTGGAGATGATATTTAATAAAATAAGTAGAAATCCACTAAAAGTTTTGTTTGGTTATCTTGAAATCCCGAGATAATCGTCTCCATGCTCCAAATCCATTTTAAAGCCATTTTTAAGGCATTTCGCGCATACATGAAATGAACACATTTTTCTCCAAAACTATAACAGATGCAAGCTTGTCCTGTTTGGTGGAGATGATATTTAATAAAATAAGTAGAAATCCACTAAAAGTTTTGTTTGGTTATCTTGCAATCCCGAGATAATCGTCTCCATGCTCCAAATCCATTTTAAAGCCATTTTTAAGGCATTTCGCGCATACATGAAATGAACACATTTTTCTCCAAAACTATAACAGATGCAAGCTTGTCCTGTTTGGTGGAGATGATATTTAATAAAATAAGTAGAAATCCACTAAAATTTTTGTTTGGTTATCTTGCAATCCCGAGATAATCGTCTCCATGCTCCAAATCCATTTTAAAGCCATTTTTAAGGCATTTCGCGCATACATGAAATGAACACATTTTTCTCCAAAACTATAACAGATGCAAGCTTGTCCTGTTTGGTGGAGATGATATTTAATAAAATAAGTAGAAATCCACTAAAAGTTTTGTTTGGTTATCTTGCAATCCCGAGATAATCGTCTCCATGCTCCAAATCCATTTTAAAGCCATTTATAAGGCATTTCGCGCATACATGAAATGAACACATTTTTCTCCAAAACTATAACAGATGCAAGCTTGTCCTGTTTGGTGGAGATAATATTTAATAAAATGAGTAGAAATCTACTAAAAGTTTCGTTTGTTTATATTGCCATCCTGAGATAATCGTCTCCATGCTCCAAATCCATTTTAAAGCCATTTTAAAGGCATTTTGCGCATACATGAAATGAACACATTTTTCTCCAAAACTATAACACATGCAAGCTTGTCCTGTTTGGTGGAGATGATATTTAATAAAATAAGTAGAAATCCACTAAAAGTTTTGTTTGGTTATCTTGCAATCCCGAGATAATCGTCTCCATGCTCCAAATCCATTTTAAAGCCATTTTTAAGGCATTTCGCGCATACATGAAATGAACACATTTTTCTCCAAAACTATACCAGATGCAAGCTTGTCCTGTTTGGTGGAGATGATATTTAATAAAATAAGTAGAAATCCACTAAAAGTTTTGTTTGGTTATCTTGCAATCCCGAGATAATCGTCTCCATGCTCCAAATCCATTTTAAAGCCATTTTTAAGGCATTTCGCGCATACATGAAATGAACACATTTTTCTCCAAAACTATAACAGATGCAAGCTTGTCCTGTTTGGTGGAGATGATATTTAATAAAATAAGTAGAAATCCACTAAAAGTTTTGTTTGGTTATCTTGCAATCCCGAGATAATCGTCTCCATGCTCCAAATCCATTTTAAAGCCATTTTTAAGGCATTTCGCGCATACATGAAATGAACACATTTTTCTCCAAAACTATAACAGATGCAAGCTTGTCCTGTTTGGTGGAGATGATATTTAATAAAATAAGTGGAAATCCACTAAAAGTTTTGTTTGGTTATCTTGCAATCCCGAGATAATCGTCTCCATGCTCCAAATCCATTTTAAAGCCATTTCAAAGGCATTTTGCGCATACATGAAATGAACACATTTTTCTCCAAAACTATAACAGATGCAAGCTTGTCCTGTTTGGTGGAGATGATATTTAATAAAATAAGTAGAAATCCACTAAAAGTTTTGTTTGGTTATCTTGCAATCCGGAGATAATCGTCTCCATGCTCCAAATCCATTTTAAAGCCATTTTTAAGGCATTTCGCGCATACATGAAATGAACACATTTTTCTCCAAAACTATAACAGATGCAAGCTTGTCCTGTTTGGTGGAGATGATATTTAATAAAATAAGTAGAAATCCACTAAAAGTTTTGTTTGGTTATCTTGCAATCCCGAGATAATCGTCTCCATGCTCCAAATCCATTTTAAAGCCATTTTTAAGGCATTTCGCGCATACATGAAATGAACACATTTTTCTCCAAAACTATAACAGATGCAAGCTTGTCCTGTTTGGTGGAGATGATATTTAATAAAATAAGTAGAAATCCACTAAAATTTTTGTTTGGTTATCTTGCAATCCCGAGATAATCGTCTCCATGCTCCAAATCCATTTTAAAGCCATTTTTAAGGCATTTCGCGCATACATGAAATGAACACATTTTTCTCCAAAACTATAACAGATGCAAGCTTGTCCTGTTTGGTGGAGATGATATTTAATAAAATAAGTAGAAATCCACTAAAAGTTTTGTTTGGTTATATTGCAATCCCGAGATAATCGTCTCCATGCTCCAAATCCATTTTAAAGCCATTTTTAAGGCATTTCGCGCATACATGAAATGAACACATTTTTCTCCAAAACTATAACAGATGCAAGCTTGTCCTGTTTGGTGGAGATGATATTTAATAAAATAAGTAGAAATCCACTAAAAGTTTTGTTTGGTTATCTTGCAATCCCGAGATAATCGTCTCCATGCTCCAAATCCATTTTAAAGCCATTTTTAAGGCATTTCGCGCATACATGAAATGAACACATTTTTCTCCAAAACTATAACAGATGCAAGCTTGTCCTGTTTGGTGGAGATGATATTTAATAAAATAAGTAGAAATCCACTAAAAGTTTTGTTTGGTTATATTGCAATCCCGAGATAATCGTCTCCATGCTCCAAATCCATTTTAAAGCCATTTTTAAGGCATTTCGCGCATACATGAAATGAACACATTTTTCTCCAAAACTATAACAGATGCAAGCTTGTCCTGTTTGGTGGAGATGATATTTAATAAAATAAGTAGAAATCCACTAAAAGTTTTGTTTGGTTATCTTGCAATCCCGAGATAATCGTCTCCATGCTCCAAATCCATTTTAAAGCCATTTTTAAGGCATTTCGCGCATACATGAAATGAACACATTTTTCTCCAAAACTATAACAGATGCAAGCTTGTCCTGTTTGGTGGAGATAATATTTAATAAAATAAGTAGAAATCTACTAAAAGTTTCGTTTGTTTATATTGCCATCCTGAGATAATCGTCTCCATGCTCCAAATCCATTTTAAAGCCATTTCAAAGGCATTTTGCGCATACATGAAATGAACACATTTTTCTCCAAAACTATAACACATGCAAGCTTGTCCTGTTTGGTGGAGATGATATTTAATAAAATAAGTAGAAATCCACTAAAAGTTTTGTTTGGTTATCTTGCAATCCCGAGATAATCGTCTCCATGCTCCAAATCCATTTTAAAGCCATTTTTAAGGCATTTCGCGCATACATGAAATGAACACATTTTTCTCCAAAACTATAACAGATGCAAGCTTGTCCTGTTTGGTGGAGATGATATTTAATAAAATAAGTAGAAATCCACTAAAAGTTTTGTTTGGTTATCTTGCAATCCCGAGATAATCGTCTCCATGCTCCAAATCCATTTTAAAGCCATTTTTAAGGCATTTCGCGCATACATGAAATGAACACATTTTTCTCCAAAACTATAACAGATGCAAGCTTGTCCTGTTTGGTGGAGATGATATTTAATAAAATAAGTAGAAATCCACTAAAAGTTTTGTTTGGTTATCTTGCAATCCCGAGATAATCGTCTCCATGCTCCAAATCCATTTTAAAGCCATTTTTAAGGCATTTCGCGCATACATGAAATGAACACATTTTTCTCCAAAACTATAACAGATGCAAGCTTGTCCTGTTTGGTGGAGATGATATTTAATAAAATAAGTAGAAATCCACTAAAAGTTTTGTTTGGTTATATTGCAATCCCGAGATAATCGTCTCCATGCTCCAAATCCATTTTAAAGCCATTTTTAAGGCATTTCGCGCATACATGAAATGAACACATTTTTCTCCAAAACTATAACAGATGCAAGCTTGTCCTGTTTGGTGGAGATGATATTTAATAAAATAAGTAGAAATCCACTAAAAGTTTTGTTTGGTTATCTTGCAATCCCGAGATAATCGTCTCCATGCTCCAAATCCATTTTAAAGCCATTTTTAAGGCATTTCGCGCATACATGAAATGAACACATTTTTCTCCAAAACTATAACAGATGCAAGCTTGTCCTGTTTGGTGGAGATAATATTTAATAAAATAAGTAGAAATCTACTAAAAGTTTCGTTTGTTTATATTGCCATCCTGAGATAATCGTCTCCATGCTCCAAATCCATTTTAAAGCCATTTCAAAGGCATTTTGCGCATACATGAAATGAACACATTTTTCTCCAAAACTATAACACATGCAAGCTTGTCCTGTTTGGTGGAGATGATATTTAATAAAATAAGTAGAAATCCACTAAAAGTTTTGTTTGGTTATCTTGCAATCCCGAGATAATCGTCTCCATGCTCCAAATCCATTTTAAAGCCATTTTTAAGGCATTTCGCGCATACATGAAATGAACACATTTTTCTCCAAAACTATAACAGATGCAAGCTTGTCCTGTTTGGTGGAGATGATATTTAATAAAATAAGTAGAAATCCACTAAAAGTTTTGTTTGGTTATCTTGCAATCCCGAGATAATCGTCTCCATGCTCCAAATCCATTTTAAAGCCATTTTTAAGGCATTTCGCGCATACATGAAATGAACACATTTTTCTCCAAAACTATAACAGATGCAAGCTTGTCCTGTTTGGTGGAGATGATATTTAATAAAATAAGTAGAAATCCACTAAAAGTTTTGTTTGGTTATCTTGCAATCCCGAGATAATCGTCTCCATGCTCCAAATCCATTTTAAAGCCATTTTTAAGGCATTTCGCGCATACATGAAATGAACACATTTTTCTCCAAAACTATAACAGATGCAAGCTTGTCCTGTTTGGTGGAGATGATATTTAATAAAATAAGTAGAAATCCACTAAAAGTTTTGTTTGGTTATCTTGCAATCCCGAGATAATCGTCTCCATGCTCCAAATCCATTTTAAAGCCATTTCAAAGGCATTTTGCGCATACATGAAATGAACACATTTTTCTCCAAAACTATAACACATGCAAGCTTGTCCTGTTTGGTGGAGATGATATTTAATAAAATAAGTAGAAATCCACTAAAAGTTTTGTTTGGTTATCTTGCAATCCCGAGATAATCGTCTCCATGCTCCAAATCCATTTTAAAGCCATTTTTAAGGCATTTCGCGCATACATGAAATGAACACATTTTTCTCCAAAACTATAACAGATGCAAGCTTGTCCTGTTTGGTGGAGATGATATTTAATAAAATAAGTAGAAATCCACTAAAAGTTTTGTTTGGTTATCTTGCAATCCCGAGATAATCGTCTCCATGCTCCAAATCCATTTTAAAGCCATTTCAAAGGCATTTTGCGTATACATGAAATGAACACATTTTTCTCCAAAACTATAACACATGCAACCTTGTCCTGTTTGGTGGAGATGATATTTAATAAAATAAGTAGATATCCACTAAAAGTTTTGTTTGGTTATCTTGCAAACCCGAGATAATCGTCTCCATGCTCCAAATCCATTTTAAAGCCATTTTTAAGGCATTTCGCGCATACATGAAATGAACACACACACGGTCCCGCTCGGCTTACCTGCGGTCGGTCCAGAGGCAGCAGTCCTTGGCACTGGAAACTGTGGCTGCCGGCCCTTTAAGGGTGTGTTCTCCTTCATTGAGCATCATCTGTGGGCGGAGCTACCGCCCGGCGTCCTGCTCGGTCGCACAGATGAAGGAGTCACAGTGCCAGCCAGCGACCCCCAGCACATCGCTTCCCTCCGGTGCTGTGTGGGCCCCATCTGCACCGTGACCTGATCAGTATGTGGGACATCACTCCCTCCCCGCCCCTCCCTGTCCCCCCGTGCGTGTGTGGGCCCCGCAGAGCCGTGTGTGTGGCCCCCTGAGCCGCGTGTGTGGGCCCCACAGAGCCGTGTGTGTGGCCCCCGGAGCCGCGTGTGTGGGCCCCGCAGAGCCGTGTGTGTGACCCCCGGAGCCGCGTGTGTGGGCCCCGCAGAGCCGTGTGTGTGGCCCCCGGAGCCGCGTGTGTGGGCCCCGCAGAGCCGTGTGTGTGGCCCCCGGAGCCGCGTGTGTGGGACGCGCAGAGCCGTGTGTGTGGCCCCCGGAGCCGCGTGTGTGGGCCCCGCAGAGCCGTGTGTGTGACCCCCGGAGCCGCGTGTGTGGGCCCCGCAGAGCAAGGTGTGTGTTTGTATGTATGTATATATGCAGCAGAGCAGTATGCGTGTCTATATGTATGTATATATGCAGCAGAGCAGTATGCGTGTCTATATGTATGTATATATGCAGCAGAGCAGTATGCGTGTCTATATGTATGTATATATATATGCAGCAGAGCAATATGCGTGTCTGTCTGTATGTATGCATGTATGTATGCAGCAGAGCAGTATACGTGTCTGTATGTATGCATGTATGTATGCAGCAGAGCAGTATACGTGTCTGTATGTATGCATGTATGTATGCAGCAGAGCAGTATGCGTGTCTGTATGTATGTATATATATATATGCAGCAGAGCAATATGCGTGTCTATATGTATGTATATATGCAGCAGAGCAGTATGCGTGTCTATATGTATGTATATATGCAGCAGAGCAGTATGCGTGTCTGTATGTATGCATGTATGTATGCAGCAGAGCAGTATACGTGTCTGTATGTATGCATGTATGTATGCAGCAGAGCAGTATGCGTGTCTGTATGTATGCATGTATGTATGCAGCAGAGCAGTATACGTGTCTGTATGTATGTATGTATGCAGCAGAGCAGTATGCGTGTCTGTATGTATGCATGTATGTATGCAGCAGAGCAGTATGCGTGTCTGTATTTATGTATATATATATGCAGCAGAGCAATATGCGTGTCTGTCTGTATGTATGCATGTATGTATGCAGCAGAGCAGTATACGTGTCTGTATGTATGCATGTATGTATGCAGCAGAGCAGTATGCGTGTCTGTATGTATGCATGTATGTATGCAGCAGAGCAGTATGCGTGTCTGTATGTATGTATGTATATATGTAGCAGAGTAGTATGCGTGTCTGTATGTATATATATATATATATGCAGCAGAGCAATATGCGTGTCTGTCTGTATGTATGCAGCAGAGCAGTATGCGTGTCTGTATGTATGTATGTATGCAGCAGAGCAGTATGCGTGTCTGTATGTATGTATGTATATATGTAGCAGAGTAGTATGCGTGTCTGTATGTATGTATATATATATATGCAGCAGAGCAATATGCGTGTCTGTCTGTATGTATGCATGTATGTATGCAGCAGAGCAGTATGCGTGTCTGTATGTATGCATGTATGTATGCAGCAGAGCAGTATGCGTGTATGTATGTATGCATGTATGTATGCAGCAGAGCAGTATGCGTGTCTGTCTGTATGTATGTATGCAGCAGAGCAGTGTGTGTGTGTGTCTGTATGTATGTATGCAGCAGAGCAGTGTGTGTGTGTGTCTGTATGTATGTATGCAGCAGAGCAGTATGTGTGTGTCTGTCTATATGTATGTATGTAGCAGGGCAGTGTGTGTGTCTGTCTATATGTATGTATGCAGCAGAGCAGTATGTGTGTGTCTGTATGTATGTATGTATGCAGCATAGCAGTGTGTGTCTCTGTATGTATGCATGTATGATGTGTATCTATGTATGTCAGTGTATATGACTGTATAGATTTGTCTGTTTATATGTATTTTTGTGAGTTTGTCTTTAAATATGTATATGTACGTGTATGTATCTGTGTATGTGTGTGTGTCTCCGTGTTTATGGGGCCCACTGGGACTCTTCCGCCCGGGGCCCACAAAAACCTGGAGCCGGCCCTGCCTGCGGTGATGAAGTCCCGCCATCCCGACCTCAGCGCTGTCACTGTCCTTCATGGCCGCCGCTTGTCACATCACCTCTCGCTTCCGACCCGAGACTGACTAGCGGTGACGTCACGGACCTCTCGCGAGACTTGCTGTGAAGGCGCCGGTCATTGAACTCAGTGACAGGTGCTGTCAGTGTGCTGGAGATCAGCGCAGGTAATGTACCTCGCTGACAGCAGCACTTGTCATGCCCTGCAGTGACCTGGGCTGACCCATTGATGTTAGCTCAGGTCACTGCACTGCTCTCCCAGCCAATGGGGAACATCCTGCTCTTCATTGACTGGGACAGTGTGGATCGTCATGGCAACCCCTTGGATTACAGCAGACCTGGATTTGTTTTTCATTCTAATAAATTGGTTAAAGAGGGAATGTTTTGGGGAGTGTTTTTTCAAATAAAAATGTGTTTGTCGTCTATTTTTTTTTATTACTGACTGGGTTGGTGATGTCGGGTATCTGATAGACGCCTGACCTCACCAACCCCAGGGCTTGATGCCAGGTGACATTACACATCTGGTATTAACCCCATATATTACCCCGTTTGCCACCGCACCAGGGCGCGGGATGAGCTGGGGCGAAGCACCAGGATTGGCGCATCTAATGGATGCGCCACTTCTGGGGCGGCTGCGGCCTGCTATTTTTAGGCTGGGGAGAGTCCAATAACCATGGACCTCCCTAGTCTGAGAATATCAGGCCCCAGCTGTCTGCTTTACCTTGGCTGGTGATCCAATTTTGGGGGACCCCTACGTGTTTTTTTTTTTAATTATTTATTTAATTTAAAATAACAGCGTGGGGTGCCCTCAGTTTTGGATTACCAGCCAAAGTGAGGTTGCCAGCTGTGGTCTGCAGGCTGCAGCCGTCTGCTTTACCCTAGCTGGCTACAAAACTAGGGGGAACCCTACGTCATTTTTTTTTTCATTTTTTTGGCTAAATACAAAGCTAAGCACCCCTTAGTGCCACATGAAAGGCACCAAAGCATGCTCCACTTTTTCTCCACTTTTTCTCCACTTTTTCTCCACTTTTTCTCCACTTTTTTCTCCACTTTTTCTCCACTTTTTTCTCAACTTTTTCTCCACTTTTTCTCCACTTTTTCTCCACTTTTTCTCCACTTTTTCTCCACTTATTCTCCACTTATTCTCCACTTTTTCTCCACTTTTTCTCCACTTTTTCTCCACTTATTCTCCACTTTTTCTCCACTTTTTCTCCACTTTTTCTCCACTTTTTCTCCATTTTTTCTCCACTTTTTCTCCACTTTTTCTCCACTTTTTCTCCACTTTTTCTCCACTTTCTCCACTTTTTCTCCACTTTTTTCTCCACTTTTTCTCCACTTTTTCTCCACTTTTTCTCCACTTTTTCTCCACTTTCTCCACTTTTTCTCCACTTTTTTTTCCACTTTTTCTCCACTTTTTCTCCACTTTTTCTCCACTTTTTCTCCACTTATTCTCCACCTTTTCTCCACCTTTTCTCAACCTTTTCTCAACCTTTTCTCAACCTTTTCTCAACTTTTTCTCCACTTTTTCTCCACTTTTTCTCCACTTTTTCTCCACATATTCTTCACTTTTTCTCCACTTTCTCCACTTTTTCTCCACTTTTTTCTCCATTTTTTCTCCACTTTTTCTCCACTTATTCTTCACTTTTTCTCCACTTTTTTCTCCACTTTTTCTCCACTTTTTCTCCACTTTTTTCTCCACTTTTTCTCCACTTTTTCTCCACTTTTTCTCCACTTTTTCTCCATTTTTTCTCCGTTCTTTTTCTATGGTCGGTCTACCCATTAGCTCTGCCATGCATACTGTAGCTCTACACCTACTGCACATGTTACTTTATGATTGACATCTCTTTCGTACCAGAGCTGTCTAAGCCTACTCTGACCCCATATTTGTCATTACTATATTGTCCTTGTACTGTATTATGACATTTGTATCATGTGTTTCATTTCTTGCTGTGTTGCAATTTTTTTGCTGCATCCCAATTGTACCTCTACATTGTTCGAGTTTATGTTATTGCTCTCTCACTCTTATGTGATACTGATTATTGTCATTTTTCATGATTACATGCAGATAAGTCCAATCTGACGAATGCTCAGGCCGAAACGTCATTTGTAACTTGTTTTGGACAAAAACATATATGCTTATGAAAAAAATTTTTTTCTTAATACGGACCAATAAAGAGTGATTTTGCATTACTATCCGTTGTGACTTACTGACTTAGTCTGGGAGATTTAGAGTGCCGAGGTTACTCACTAATTTTATCTATTATTACCTCTGAGCATCTATATACCAGTGAGCAGAGCTTCCTCTACAGTAGTTCTCCTGATTAGGCATGCCCTTACCTCATGAGCAGGGCATTGCAGCTTTGGTAGCAACTATTACGACATGGACTCTGCTGCTGTGGACCCGGGGAGAGTGAGTGCAGATTCATTGCACCCACACTCCTCACATGAAGGGTCCGCACTCCTAGAAAATGGGCGATACGTTCCCTGAGTGTCTCCCCCCCATATTCTAGACGGTCCAGAGTCGTCGTGGGACCCCTTTATTTTTTTTCTTACAATAAATTGGTGAAAGAGGAAATGTTTTGGGGACTGTTTTTTCAAATAAATTTCTTTTGTCGATTTTTTTTTTTTTTGTTAGTACTGACAGTTTATGATGTTGGGTATCTAATAGACGCCATGACATCACAAACTGCTGGGCTTGATCTCAGGTGACTTTACAGCTAGTATCAACCCGATTTATTACCCCGTTTGCCACTGCACCAGGGCACGGGATGAGCTGGGGTGAAGCGCCAGGATTGGCGCATCTAGTGGATGCGCCACGTCTGGGGTGCCTGTGGCCTGCTATTTTTAGGCTGTGAAGGCCCAATAACTATGGACCTTCCCACCCTGAGAATACCAGACCACAGCTGTCCGCTTTACCTTGGCTGGTGATCCAATTTGGGGGAGACCCTACTTTTATTGTGTAATTATTAATATTTATAAAATAATTATAAAAAAGAGCCTGAGGGGACCTCCACATTGGATCCCCAACCACGGTAAAGCTGCCAGCTGTGGTTTTCAGGCTACAGCCGTCTGCTTTACCCTAGCTGGCTATCAAAAATGGGGGGACCCAATGTCATTTTTTTTTTTTAACTATTTTTTAAATAGAAAAAATTAATGGGCTTCCCTGTATTTTGATTGCCAACCAAGGTATCGGCAGGCAGACTGGGGTGGCAACCCATAGCTGTCTGCTTTATCTGCGCTGAGAATCAAAAATACCGCGGAGCGCTACGTCATTTTTTTAAAGATTTATTTTTACAGCACTGTGATGTCCAGCAATCAAAATACAGGGAAGCCCATTTTGTTTTTAGTTATTTAAATAAATAATTAAAAAAAATATATATGGGCTCCCGCTGCATTTTTTGTATTGCTAGGTAAGGGTAATCCAAGCAGCTACTGGCTGCTAACCCCCACTGCTTGATGTTACCTTCACTGGCAATGGAAAATCCAGGGAAGCATTTTTTATTTTTTTTGCCAAAAAACTACAAAAAAAAGGACGTGAGCTTCGCCATATTTTTGTATGCTAGCCAGGTATAGCAAGCAGGTGCTGGAAGAGTTGGATACAGCGCCTGAAGATGGCGCTTCTATGAAAATACCATTTTCTGAGGCGGCTGCAGACTGCAATTCGCAGCAGTGGTGCCCAGAAATCTCAGGCCAACCTGTGCTGCGGATTCCAATCCCCAGCTGCCTAGTTGTACCTGGCTGGACACAAAAATGGGGCGAAGCCTACGTCATTTGTTTTCTAATTATTTCATGAAATTCATGAAATAATAGAAAAAGGGCTTCCCTTTATTTTTGTCTCCCAGCCGGGTACAAATAGGCAACTGGGGGTTGGGGGCAGCCGTACCTGCCTGCTGTACCTGGCTAGCATACAAAAATATAGCGAAGCCCACATAATTTTTTCAGGGGGCAAAAAACTTCTGCATACAGTCCTGGATGGAGTATGCTGAGCCTTGTAGTTCTGCAGCTGCTGTCTGTCTGTATGGAGAAGAGCAGACAGCATCTGCAGAATTACAAGGCTCAGCATACTCCATCCAGGACTGTATGCAGAATTTTTTTTCCCACCAAAAAAATGACGTGGGCTTCGCCATATTTTTGTATGCTAGCCAGGTACAGCAGGCAGCCACGGGCTGCCTCCAACCCCCAGTTGCCTATTTGTACCCGGCTGGGAACCAAAAATATAGGGAAGCCCGTTTTTTTTAATTATTTCACTTATTTCATGAAATAATTAAAAAACAAATGACGTGGGCTTCGCCCCATTTTTGTGTCCAGCCGGGTACAACTAGGCAGCTGGGGATTGGAATCCGCAGCACAGGTTAGCCCGAGGTTTCTGGGCGCCTCTGCTGCGAATTTCAGTCCGCAGCCGTCCCAGAAAATGGCGCTCTCATAGAAGCGCCATCATCTGGAGCTGTATCCAACTCTTCCAACAGCCCTGTAGCCGGGTGGCTTGTTGGGTAATCATGAGTTAATACTGGCTTTGTTTTACTAGCCAGTATTAAGCCAGAGATTCTTAATGTCAGGCACGTTTGACCCGGCCATTAAGAATCTCCAATAAAGGGTTAAAAAAAAACACCACACAGAGAAAAAATACTTTAATAGAAATAAATACACAGACACATTAGAGACTCCATCTTTATTACCCCCTGTCAGCCCTCCACGATCCTGCTCTTCTGTCTTCTTTCTTTCTAGTGTAGTAGTAGTCACGATTGTAGTGATGATGAGTTTACCCAGCTCATCACTTGGGGCTGGGGAACCTCATCCTAACTACAATCATCACTACAAACTGGAAGCAGCGTGCAGCGTGCAGATCAGTGCTGGCTGTCAGCGGTAACAGCGGTAAAGGCCCCGTCACACTAAGCAACTTACCAGCGATCCCAGCAACGATAGGGATCGCTGGTAAGTTGCTAGGAGGTTGCTGGTGAGATGTCACACTAGCGACGCTCCAGCGATCCCACCAGCAACCTGACCTGGCAGGGATCGCTGGAGCGTGGCTACACGAGTTGCTGGTGAGCTCACCACAACCAGTGACCAGCCCCCAGCGCCGCGTGGAAGATGCTGCGCTTGGTAACTAAGGTAAATATCGGGTAACCAACCCGATATTTACCTTGGTTACCAGCGCACACAGCTACACGTGCAGAGAGCAGGGAGCAGCGCACACTGAGCGCTGGCTCCCTGCTCTCCTAGTTACAGCACACATGGGGTTAATTACCCGATGTGTGCTGCAGCTACCTGTGCACAGAGCAGGGAGCAGCGCACACCGCTTAGCGCTGGCTCCCTGCTCTCCTAGTTCCAGCACACATCGGGTTAATTACCCGATATGTGCTGCAGCTACATGTGCACAGAGCAGGGAGCAGCGCACACCGCTTAGCGCTGGCTCCCTGCTCTCAGACGCTGACACGCGTTACCATAGCAACGGTGCTCTCGGAGCCGCGGTTAGCGTTGACGTCACCGCTAACTGCGTTGCTATGGCAACCTCCGTTAATGACCGGCTGTGTCAGCCGGTCCCTAACGGAACGCGGACCGTGTGCTAGAGCATGTCGCCGGTACACGGCGATACACATATGTGCACCGTGTACCGGAGAGATGCACTCGCAGGTCCTACATGACTCGTCATAGTCATGTGACCAGTCTGTAGCCAATGAGATAATAGCCACGTGACTGGTCACATGGCTATTTTGACGTCACGATAGGTCCTGCATCACTGCTGCAGTGCCAGTCACCGGGAGGATTCAGCGATCATCGGATGGAATAGCGGCAGGAGACAGAGTGCAGAAGGGATCGCGGGGACCGGTAAGTGTTATGGCAATGTTTATTAACTGTTTGTGTACATTTATAATGCATTTTTATGTGTTTGTGATTGCCTCCCATTATAGCCTATTGGTTCGAGTTCGGTTCGTCGAACGTTCGACGAACCGAACTCGAACGGGACCCCCGTTCGGCGAACCGACCTCGAGCCGAACCGCGACCGGTTCGCTCATCTCTAGTCCACATCCTGGTCCCCATCTTGAACATCATAACAAACGTGCACTTTTTTGTTTAATTTACACATTGGACCATAGGAAAAATGACACTACAGCTACAGAGGTGACCGTCTGATAGCCCAGCTCGACTATCCATCTCTACTGAAGACCCTTTCAGCTTTTTGAGAGTTGGGTGGAGGACATCATCTCTGAAAATAGGGTCCCACAGCTGCACCCCATCAGTGTAAGCAGGACTCTTAGGACTCTTAGAAGAGTCAATGCTCTAAAACCATGGGGGCGCTTAGCCCCCTCTCTTCGTCCCTGAGGATGATTTCATTTTTCAGGGATTAGAGAGGGTGGTCCTTGTGGTGGACTGCAGGTATGGAGAGCTGTTGTCATCGTATTAGATAGATAAGAATGATTATATGTATTGTAGAAATGTCTCCTATCATGTTCCCTAATTTGTTATTATGTCCACATCCTGGTCCCCATCTTGGACATCATAACAAACGTGCACTTTTTTGTTTAATTTACACATTGGACCATAGGAAAAATGACACTACAGCTACAGAGGTGACTGTCTGATAGCCCAGCTCGACTATCCATCTCTACTGAAGACCCTTTCAGCTTTTTGAGAGTTGGGTGGAGGACATCATCTCTGAAAATAGGGTCCCACAGCTTCACCCCATCAGTGTGAGCAGGACTCTTAGGACTCTTAGAAGAGTCAATGCTCTGGTACCATGGGGGGCGCTTGGCCCCCTCTCTTCGTCACTGAGGATGATTTCATTTTTCAGGGATTAGAGAGGGTGGTCCTTGTGGTGGACTGCAGGTATGGAGAGCTGTTGTCATCGTATTAGATAGATAAGAATGATTATATGTATTGTAGAAATGTCTCCTATCATGTTCCCCAATTTTTTATTATGTCCACATCCTGGTCCCCATCTTGGACATCATAACAAACGTGCACTTTTTTGTTTAATTTACACATTGGACCTGAAAATAGGGTCCCACAGCTTCACCCCATCAGTGTGAGCAGGACTCTTAGGACTCTTAGAAGAGTCAATGCTCTGGTACCATGGGGGGCGCTTGGCCCCCTCTCTTCGTCACTGAGGATGATTTCATTTTTCAGGGATTAGAGAGGGTGGTCCTTGTGGTGGACTGCAGGTATGGAGAGCTGTTGTCATCGTATTAGATAGATAAGAATGATTATGTGTATTGTAGAAATGTCTCCTATCATGTTCCCTAATTTTTTATTATGTCCACATCCTGGTCCCCATCTTGGACATCATAACAAACGTGCACTTTTTTGTTTAATTTACACATTGGACCATAGGAAAAATGACACTACAGCTACAGAGGTGACCGTCTGATAGCCCAGCTCGACAATCCATCTCTACTGAAGACCCTTTCAGCTTTTTGAGAGTTGGGTGGAGGACATCATCTCTGAAAATAGGGTCCCACAGCTGCACCCCATCAGTGTGAGCAGGACTCTTAGGACTCTTAGAAGAGTTAATGCTCTGAGACCATGGGGGCGCTAAGCCCCCTCTCTTCGTCACTGAGGATGATTTCATTTTTCAGGGATTAGAGAGGGTGGTCCTTGTGGTGGACTGCAGGTATGGAGAGCTGTTGTCATCGTATTAGATAGATAAGAATGATTATATGTATTGTAGAAATGTCTCCTATCATGTTCCCTAATTTTTTATTATGTCCACATCCTGGTCCCCATCTTGGACATCATAACAAACGTGCACTTTTTTGTTTAATTTACACATTGGACCATAGGAAAAATGACACTACAGCTACAGAGGTGACCGTCTGATAGCCCAGCTCGACTATCCATCTCTACTGAAGACCCTTTCAGCTTTTTAAGAGTTGGGTGGAGGACATCATCTCTGAAAATAGGGTCCCACAGCTGCACCCCATCAGTGTGAGCAGGACTCTTAGGACTCTTAGAAGAGTCAATGCTTTGAGACCATTGGGGGCACTTAGCCCCCTCTCTTCATCACTGAGGATGATTTCATTTTTCAGGGATTAGAGAGGGTGGTCCTTGTGGTGGACTGCAGATATGGAGAGCTGTTATCATCGTATTAGATAGATAAGAATGATTATATGTATTGTAGAAATGTCTCCTATCATGTTCCCTAATTTTTTATTATGTCCACATCCTGGTCCCCATCTTGGACATCATAACAAACGTGCACTTTTTTGTTTAATTTACACATTGGACCATAGGAAAAATGACACTACAGCTACAGAGGTGACCGTCTGATAGCCCAGCTCGACTATCCATCTCTACTGAAGACCCTTTCAGCTTTTTGAGAGTTGGGTGGAGGACATCATCTCTGAAAATAGGGTCCCACAGCTGCACCCCATCAGTGTGAGCAGGACTCTTAGGACTCTTAGAAGAGTTAATGCTCTGAGACCATAGGGGCGCTTAGCCCCCTCTCTTCGTCACTGAGGATGATTTCATTTTTCAGGGATTAGAGAGGGTGGTCCTTGTGGTGGACTGCAGGTATGGAGAGCTGTTGTCATCGTATTAGATAGATAAGAACGATTATATGTATTGTAGAAATGTCTCCTATCATGTTCCCTAATTTTTTATTATGTCCACATCCTGGTCCCCATCTTGGACATCATAACAAACGTGCACTTTTTTGTTTAATTTACACATTGGACCATAGGAAAAATGACACTACAGCTACAGAGGTGACCGTCTGATAGCCCAGCTCGACTATCCATCTCTACTGAAGACCCTTTCAGCTTTTTGAGAGTTGGGTGGAGGACATCATCTCTGAAAATAGGGTCCCACAGCTGCACCCCATCAGTGTGAGCAGGACTCTTAGGACTCTTAGAAGAGTCAATGCTCTGAGACCATGGGGGGCACTTAGCCCCCTCTCTTCATCACTGAGGATGATTTCATTTTTCAGGGATTAGAGAGGGTGGTCCTTGTGGTGGACTGCAGATATGGAGAGCTGTTATCATCGTATTAGATAGATAAGAATGATTATATGTATTGTAGAAATGTCTCCTATCATGTTCCCTAATTTTTTATTATGTCCACATCCTGGTCCCCATCTTGGACATCATAACAAACGTGCACTTTTTTGTTTAATTTACACATTGGACCATAGAAAAATGACACTACAGCTACAGAGGTGACCGTCTGATAGCCCAGCTCGACTATCCATCTCTACTGAAGACCCTTTCAGCTTTTTGAGAGTTGGGTGGAGGACATCATCTCTGAAAATAGGGTCCCACAGCTGCACCCCATCAGTGTGAGCAGGACTCTTAGGACTCTTAGAAGAGTCAATGCTCTGAGACCATGGGGGGCGCTTAGCCCCCTCTCTTCGTCACTGAGGATGATTTCATTTTTCAGGGATTAGAGAGGGTGGTCCTTGTGGTGGACTGCAGGTATGGAGAGCTGTTGTCATCGTATTAAATAGATAAGAATGATTATATGTATTGTAGAAATGTCTCCTATCATGTTCCCTAATTTTTTATTATGTCCACATCCTGGTCCCCATCTTGGACATCATAACAAACGTGCACTTTTTTGTTTAATTTACACATTGGACCATAGGAAAAATGACACTACAGCTACAGAGGTGACCGTCTGATAGCCCAGCTCGACTATCCATCTCTACTGAAGATCCTTTCAGCTTTTTGAGAGTTGGGTGGAGAACATCATCTCTGAAAATAGGGTCCCACAGCTGCACCCCATCAGTGTGAGCAGGACTCTTAGGACTCTTAGAAGAGTCAATGCTCTGAGACCATGGGGGGTGCTTAGCCCCCTCTCTTCGTCACTGAGGATGATTTCACTTTTCAGGGAATAGAGAGGGTGGTCCTTGTGGTGGACTGCAGGTATGGAGAGCTGTTGTCATCGTATTAGATAGATAAGAATGATTATATGTATTGTAGAAATGTCTCCTATCATGTTCCCTATTTTTTTATTATGTCCACATCCTGGTCCCCATCTTGGAAATCATAACAAACGTGCACTTTTTTGTTTAATTTACACATTGGACCATAGGAAAAATGACACTACAGCTACAGAGGTGACCGTCTGATAGCCCAGCTCGACTATCCATCTCTACTGAAGACCCTTTCAGCTTTTTGAGAGTTGGGTGGAGGACATCATCTCTGAAAATAGGGTCCCACAGCTGCACCCCATCAGTGTGAGCAGGACTCTTAGGACTCTTAGAAGAGTTAATGCTCTGAGACCATGGGGGCGCTTAGCCCCCTCTCTTCGTCACTGAGGATGATTTCATTTTTCAGGGATTAGAGAGGGTGGTCCTTGTGGTGGACTGCAGGTATGGAGAGCTGTTGTCATCGTATTAGATAGATAAGAATGATTATATGTATTGTAGAAATGTCTCCTATCATGTTCCCTAATTTTTTATTATGTCCACATCCTGGTCCCCATCTTGGACATCATAACAAACGTGCACTTTTTTGTTTAATTTACACATTGGACCATAGGAAAAATGACACTACAGCTACAGAGGTGACCGTCTGATAGCCCAGCTCGACTATCCATCTCTACTGAAGACCCTTTCAGCTTTTTGAGAGTTGGGTGGAGGACATCATCTCTGAAAATAGGGTCCCACAGCTGCACCCCATCAGTGTGAGCAGGACTCTTAGGACTCTTAGAAGAGTCAATGCTCTGAGACCATTGGGGGCACTTAGCCCCCTCTCTTCATCACTGAGGATGATTTCATTTTTCAGGGATTAGAGAGGGTGGTCCTTGTGGTGAACTGCAGATATGGAGAGCTGTTATCATCGTATTAGATAGATAAGAATGATTATATGTATTGTAGAAATGTCTCCTATCATGTTCCCTAATTTTTTATTATGTCCACATCCTGGTCCCCATCTTGGACATCATAACAAACGTGCACTTTTTTGTTTAATTTACACATTGGACCATAGGAAAAATGACACTACAGCTACAGAGGTGACCGTCTGATAGCCCAGCTCGACTATCCATCTCTACTGAAGACCCTTTCAGCTTTTTGAGAGTTGGGTGGAGGACATCATCTCTGAAAATAGGGTCCCACAGCTGCACCCCATCAGTATGAGCAGGACTCTTAGGACTCTTAGAAGAGTTAATGCTCTGAGACCATGGGGGCGCTTAGCCCCCTCTCTTCGTCACTGAGGATGATTTCATTTTTCAGGGATTAGAGAGGGTGGTCCTTGTGGTGGACTGCAGGTATGGAGAGCTGTTGTCATCGTATTAGATAGATAAGAATGATTATATGTATTGTAGAAATGTCTCCTATCATGTTCCCTAATTTTTTATTATGTCCACATCCTGGTCCCCATCTTGGACATCATAACAAACGTGCACTTTTTTGTTTAATTTACACATTGGACCATAGGAAAAATGACACTACAGCTACAGAGGTGACCGTCTGATAGCCCAGCTCGACTATCCATCTCTACTGAAGACCCTTTCAGCTTTTTGAGAGTTGGGTAGAGAACATCATCTCTGAAAATAGGGTCCCACAGCTGCACCCCATCAGTGTGAGCAGGACTCTTAGGACTCTTAGAAGAGTCAATGCTCTGAGACCATGGAGGGCGCTTAGCCCCCTCTCTTCGTCACTGAGGATGATTTCACTTTTCAGGGATTAGAGAGAGTGGTCCTTGTGGTGGACTGCAGGTATGGAGAGCTGTTGTCATCGTATTAGATAGATAAGAATGATTATATGTATTGTAGAAATGTCTCCTATCATGTTCCCTAATTTCTTATTATGTCCACATCCTGGTCCCCATCTTGGACAGCATAACAAACGTGCACTTTTTTGTTTAATTTACACATTGGACCATAGGAAAAATGACACTACAGCTACAGAGGTGACCGTCTGATAGCCCAGCTCGACTATCCATCTCTACTGAAGACCCTTTCAGCTTTTTGAGAGTTGGGTGGAGGACATCATCTCTGAAAATAGGGTCCCACAGCTTCACCCCATCAGTGTGAGCAGGACTCTTAGGACTCTTAGAAGAGTCAATGCTCTGGTACCATGGGGGGCGCTTGGCCCCCTCTCTTCGTCACTGAGGATGATTTCATTTTTCAGGGATTAGAGAGGGTGGTCCTTGTGGTGGACTGCAGGTATGGAGAGCTGTTGTCATCGTATTAGATAGATAAGAATGATTATATGTATTGTAGAAATGTCTCCTATCATGTTCCCTATTTTTTTATTATGTCCACATCCTGGTCCCCATCTTGGAAATCATAACAAACGTGCACTTTTTTGTTTAATTTACACATTGGACCATAGGAAAAATGACACTACAGCTACAGAGGTGACCGTCTGATAGCCCAGCTCGACTATCCATCTCTACTGAAGACCCTTTCAGCTTTTTGAGAGTTGGGTGGAGGACATCATCTCTGAAAATAGGGTCCCACAGCTGCACCCCATCAGTGTGAGCAGGACTCTTAGGACTCTTAGAAGAGTTAATGCTCTGAGACCATGGGGGCGCTTAGCCCCCTCTCTTCGTCACTGAGGATGATTTCATTTTTCAGGGATTAGAGAGGGTGGTCCTTGTGGTGGACTGCAGGTATGGAGAGCTGTTGTCATCGTATTAGATAGATAAGAATGATTATATGTATTGTAGAAATGTCTCCTATCATGTTCCCTAATTTTTTATTATGTCCACATCCTGGTCCCCATCTTGGACATCATAACAAACGTGCACTTTTTTGTTTAATTTACACATTGGACCATAGGAAAAATGACACTACAGCTACAGAGGTGACCGTCTGATAGCCCAGCTCGACTATCCATCTCTACTGAAGACCCTTTCAGCTTTTTGAGAGTTGGGTGGAGGACATCATCTCTGAAAATAGGGTCCCACAGCTGCACCCCATCAGTGTGAGCAGGACTCTTAGGACTCTTAGAAGAGTCAATGCTCTGAGACCATTGGGGGCACTTAGCCCCCTCTCTTCATCACTGAGGATGATTTCATTTTTCAGGGATTAGAGAGGGTGGTCCTTGTGGTGAACTGCAGATATGGAGAGCTGTTATCATCGTATTAGATAGATAAGAATGATTATATGTATTGTAGAAATGTCTCCTATCATGTTCCCTAATTTTTTATTATGTCCACATCCTGGTCCCCATCTTGGACATCATAACAAACGTGCACTTTTTTGTTTAATTTACACATTGGACCATAGGAAAAATGACACTACAGCTACAGAGGTGACCGTCTGATAGCCCAGCTCGACTATCCATCTCTACTGAAGACCCTTTCAGCTTTTTGAGAGTTGGGTGGAGGACATCATCTCTGAAAATAGGGTCCCACAGCTGCACCCCATCAGTATGAGCAGGACTCTTAGGACTCTTAGAAGAGTTAATGCTCTGAGACCATGGGGGCGCTTAGCCCCCTCTCTTCGTCACTGAGGATGATTTCATTTTTCAGGGATTAGAGAGGGTGGTCCTTGTGGTGGACTGCAGGTATGGAGAGCTGTTGTCATCGTATTAGATAGATAAGAATGATTATATGTATTGTAGAAATGTCTCCTATCATGTTCCCTAATTTTTTATTATGTCCACATCCTGGTCCCCATCTTGGACATCATAACAAACGTGCACTTTTTTGTTTAATTTACACATTGGACCATAGGAAAAATGACACTACAGCTACAGAGGTGACCGTCTGATAGCCCAGCTCGACTATCCATCTCTACTGAAGACCCTTTCAGCTTTTTGAGAGTTGGGTAGAGAACATCATCTCTGAAAATAGGGTCCCACAGCTGCACCCCATTAGTGTGAGCAGGACTCTTAGGACTCTTAGAAGAGTCAATGCTCTGAGACCATGGAGGGCGCTTAGCCCCCTCTCTTCGTCACTGAGGATGATTTCACTTTTCAGGGATTAGAGAGAGTGGTCCTTGTGGTGGACTGCAGGTATGGAGAGCTGTTGTCATCGTATTAGATAGATAAGAATGATTATATGTATTGTAGAAATGTCTCCTATCATGTTCCCTAATTTCTTATTATGTCCACATCCTGGTCCCCATCTTGGACAGCATAACAAACGTGCACTTTTTTGTTTAATTTACACATTGGACCATAGGAAAAATGACACTACAGCTACAGAGGTGACCGTCTGATAGCCCAGCTCGACTATCCATCTCTACTGAAGACCCTTTCAGCTTTTTGAGAGTTGGGTGGAGGACATCATCTCTGAAAATAGGGTCCCACAGCTTCACCCCATCAGTGTGAGCAGGACTCTTAGGACTCTTAGAAGAGTCAATGCTCTGGTACCATGGGGGGCGCTTGGCCCCCTCTCTTCGTCACTGAGGATGATTTCATTTTTCAGGGATTAGAGAGGGTGGTCCTTGTGGTGGACTGCAGGTATGGAGAGCTGTTGTCATCGTATTAGATAGATAAGAATGATTATATGTATTGTAGAAATGTCTCCTATCATGTTCCCTAATTTTTTATTATGTCCACATCCTGGTCCCCATCTTGGACATCATAACAAACGTGCACTTTTTTGTTTAATTTACACATTGGACCATAGGAAAAATGACACTACAGCTACAGAGGTGACCGTCTGATAGCCCAGCTCGACTATCCATCTCTACTGAAGACCCTTTCAGCTTTTTGAGAGTTGGGTGGAAGACATCATCTCTGAAAATAGGGTCCCACAGCTGCACCCCATCAGTGTGAGCAGGACTCTTAGGACTCTTAGAAGAGTTAATGCTCTGAGACCATGGGGGCGCTTAGCCCCCTCTCTTCGTCACTGAGGATGATTTCATTTTTCAGGGATTAGAGAGGGTGGTCCTTGTGGTGGACTGCAGGTATGGAGAGCTGTTGTCATCGTATTAGATAGATAAGAATGATTATATGTATTGTAGAAATGTCTCCTATCATGTTCCCTAATTTTTTATTATGTCCACATCCTGGTCCCCATCTTGGACATCATAACAAACGTGCACTTTTTTGTTTAATTTACACATTGGACCATAGGAAAAATGACACTACAGCTACAGAGGTGACCGTCTGATAGCCCAGCTCGACTATCCATCTCTACTGAAGACCCTTTCAGCTTTTTAAGAGTTGGGTGGAGGACATCATCTCTGAAAATAGGGTCCCACAGCTGCACCCCATCAGTGTGAGCAGGACTCTTAGGACTCTTAGAAGAGTCAATGCTCTGAGACCATTGGGGGCACTTAGCCCCCTCTCTTCGTCACTGAGGATGATTTCATTTTTCAGGGATTAGAGAGGGTGGTCCTTGTGGTGGACTGCAGGTATGGAGAGCTGTTATCATCGTATTAGATAGATAAGAATGATTATATGTATTGTAGAAATGTCTCCTATCATGTTCCCTAATTTTTTATTATGTCCACATCCTGGTCCCCATCTTGGACATCATAACAAACGTGCACTTTTTTGTTTAATTTACACATTGGACCATAGGAAAAATGACACTACAGCTACAGAGGTGACCGTCTGATAGCCCAGCTCGACAATCCATCTCTACTGAAGACCCTTTCAGCTTTTTGAGAGTTGGGTGGAGGACATCATCTCTGAAAATAGGGTCCCACAGCTGCACCCCATCAGTGTGAGCAGGACTCTTAGGACTCTTAGAAGAGTCAATGCTCTGAGACCATGGGGGGCGCTTAGCCCCCTCTCTTCGTCACTGAGGATGATTTCATTTTTCAGGGATTAGAGAGGGTGGTCCTTGTGGTGGACTGCAGGTATGGAGAGCTGTTGTCATCGTATTAGATAGATAAGAATGATTATATGTATTGTAGAAATGTCTCCTATCATGTTCCCTATTTTTTTATTATGTCCACATCCTTGTCCCCATCTTGGAAATCATAACAAACGTGCACTTTTTTGTTTAATTTACACATTGGACCATAGGAAAAATGACACTACAGCTACAGAGGTGACCGTCTGATAGCCCAGCTCGACTATCCATCTCTACTGAAGACCCTTTCAGCTTTTTGAGAGTTGGGTGGAGGACATCATCTCTGAAAATAGGGTCCCACAGCTGCACCCCATCAGTGTGAGCAGGACTCTTAGGACTCTTAGAAGAGTCAATGCTCTGAGACCATTGGGGGCACTTAGCCCCCTCTCTTCGTCACTGAGGATGATTTCATTTTTCAGGGATTAGAGAGGGTGGTCCTTGTGGTGGACTGCAGGTTTGGAGAGCTGTTATCATCGTATTAGATAGATAAGAATGATTATATGTATTGTAGAAATGTCTCCTATCATGTTCCCTAATTTTTTATTATGTTCACATCCTGGTCCCCATCTTGGACATCATAACAAACGTGCACTTTTTTGTTTAATTTACACATTGGACCATAGGAAAAATGACACTACAGCTACAGAGGTGACCGTCTGATAGCCCAGCTCGACTATCCATCTCTACTGAAGACCCTTTCAGCTTTTTGAGAGTTGGGTGGAGGACATCATCTCTGAAAATAGGGTCCCACAGCTGCACCCCATCAGTGTGAGCAGGACTCTTAGGACTCTTAGAAGAGTCAATGCTCTGAGACCATGGGGGGCGCTTAGCCCCCTCTCTTCGTCACTGAGGATGATTTCATTTTTCAGGGATTAGAGAGGGTGGTCCTTGTGGTGGACTGCAGGTATGGAGAGCTGTTGTCATCGTATTAAATAGATAAGAATGATTATATGTATTGTAGAAATGTCTCCTATCATGTTCCCTAATTTTTTATTATGTCCACATCCTGGTCCCCATCTTGAACATCATAACAAACGTGCACTTTTTTGTTTAATTTACACATTGGACCATAGGAAAAATGACACTACAGCTACAGAGGTGACCGTCTGCTAGCCCAGCTCGACTATCCATCTCTACTGAAGACCCTTTCAGCTTTTTGAGAGTTGGGTGGAGGACATCATCTCTTAAAATAGGGTCCCACAGCTGCACCCCATCAGTGTAAGCAGGACTCTTAGGACTCTTAGAAGAGACAATGCTCTAAAACCATGGGGGGCGCTTAGCAACCTCTCTTCGTCCCTGAGGATGATTTAATTTTTCAGGGATTAGAGAGGGTGGTCCTTGTGGTGGACTGCAGGTATGGAGAGCTGTTGTGATCGTATTAGATAGATAAGAATGATTATATGTATTGTAGAAATGTCTCCTATCATGTTCCCTAATTTTTTATTATGTCCACATCCTGGTCCCCATCTTGGACATCATAACAAACGTGCACTTTTTTGTTTAATTTACCCATTGGACCATAGGAAAAATGACACTACAGCTACAGAGGTGACCGTCTGATAGCCCAGCTCGACTATCCATCTCTACTGAAGACCCTTTCAGCTTTTTGAGAGTTGGGTGGAGGACATCATCTCTGAAAATAGGGTCCCACAGCTGCACCCCATCAGTGTGAGCAGCACTCTTAGGACTCTTAGAAGAGTTAATGCTCTGAGACCATGGGGGCGCTTAGCCCCCTCTCTTCGTCACTGAGGATGATTTCATTTTTCAGGGATTAGAGAGGGTGGTCCTTGTGGTGGACTGCAGGTATGGAGAGCTGTTGTCATCGTATTAGATAGATAAGAATGATTATATGTATTGTAGAAATGTCTCCTATCATGTTCCCTAATTTTTTATTAGGTCCACATCCTGGTCCCCATCTTGGACATCATAACAAACGTGCACTTTTTTGTTTAATTTACACATTGGACCATAGGAAAAATGACACTACAGCTACAGAGGTGACCGTCTGATAGCCCAGCTCGACTATCCATCTCTACTGAAGACCCTTTCAGCTTTTTGAGAGTTGGGTGGAGGACATCATCTCTGAAAATAGGGTCCCACAGCTGCACCCCATCAGTGTGAGCAGGACTCTTAGGACTCTTAGAAGAGTCAATGCTCTGAGACCATTGGGGGCACTTAGCCCCCTCTCTTCGTCACTGAGGATGATTTCATTTTTCAGGGATTAGAGAGGGTGGTCCTTGTTGTGGACTGCAGGTATGGAGAGCTGTTGTCATCGTATTAGATAGATAAGAATGATTATATGTATTGTAGAAATGTCTCCTATCATGTTCCCTAATTTTTTATTATGTCCACATCCTGGTCCCCATCTTGGACATCATAACAAACGTGCACTTTTTTGTTTAATTTACACATTGGACCATAGGAAAAATGACACTACAGCTACAGAGGTGACCGTCTGATAGCCCAGCTTGACTATCCATCTCTATTGAAGACCCTTTCAGCTCTTTGAGAGTTGAGTGGAGGACATCATCTCTGAAAATAGGGTCCCACAGCTGCACCCCATCAGTGTGAGCAGGACTCTTAGGACTCTTAGAAGAGTCAATGCTCTGAGACCATGGGGGCTCTTAGCCCCCTCTCTTCGTCACTGAGGATGATTTCATTTTTCAAGGATTAGAGAGGGTGGTCCTTGTGGTGGACTGCAGGTATGGAGAGCTGTTGTCATCGTATTAGATAGATAAGAATGATTATATGTATTGTAGAAATGTCTCCTATCATGTTCCCTAATTTTTTATTATGTCCACATCCTGGTCCCCATCTTGGACATCATAACAAACGTGCACTTTTTTGTTTAATTTACACATTGGACCATAGGAAAAATGACACTACAGCTACAGAGGTGACCGTCTGATAGCCCAGCTCGACTATCCATCTCTACTGAAGACCCTTTCAGCATTTTGAGAGTTGGGTGGAGGACATCATCTCTGAAAATAGGGTCCCACAGCTGCACCCCATCAGTGTGAGCAGGACTCTTAGGACTCTTAGAAGAGTCAATGCTCTGAGACCATGGGGGGCGCTTAGCCCCCTCTCTTCGTCACTGAGGATGATTTCATTTTTCAGGGATTAGAGAGGGTTGTCCTTGTGGTGGACTGCAGGTATGGAGAGCTGTTGTCATCGTATTAGATAGATAAGAATGATTATATGTATTGTAGAAATGTCTCCTATCATGTTCCCTAATTTTTTATTATGTCCACATCCTGGTCCCCATCTTGGACATCATAACAAACGTGCACTTTTTTGTTTAATTTACACATTGGACCATAGGAAAAATGACACTAAAGCTACAGAGGTGACCGTCTGATAGCCCAGCTCTACTATCCATCTCTATTGAAGACCCTTTCAGCTTTTTGAGATTTGGGTGGAGGACATCATCTCTGAAAATAGGCTACCACAGCTGCACCCCATCAGTGTGAGCAGGACTCTTAAAAGAGTCAATGCTCTGAGACCATGGGGGGCGCTAAGCCCCCTCTCTTCGTCACTGAGGATGATTTCATTTTTCAAGGATTAGAGAGGGTGGTCCTTGTGGTGGACTGCAGGTATGGAGAGCTGTTGTCATCGTATTAGATAGATAAGAATGATTATATGTATTGTAGAAATGTCTCTTATCATGTTCCCTAATTTTTTATTATGTCCACATCCTGGTCCCCATCTTGGACATCATAACAAATGTGCACTTTTTTGTTTAATCTACACATTGGACCATAGGAAAAATGACTCTACAGCTACAGAGGTGACCGTCTGATAGCCCAGCTCGACTATCCATCTCTACTGAAGACCCTTTCAGCTTTTTGAGAGTTGGGTGGAGGACATCATCTCTGAAAATAGGGTCCCACAGCTGCACCCCATCAGTGTGAGCAGGACTCTTAGGACTCTTAGAAGAGTCAATGCTCTGAGACCATGGGGGCTCTTAGCCCCCTCTCTTCGTCACTGAGGATGATTTCATTTTTCAGGGATTAGAGAGGGTTGTCCTTGTGGTGGACTGCAGGTATGGAGAGCTGTTGTCATCGTATTAGATAGATAAGAATGATTATATGTATTGTAGAAATGTCTCCTATCATGTTCCCTAATTTTTTATTATGTCCACATCCTGGTCCCCATCTTGGACATCATAACAAACGTGCACTTTTTTGTTTAATTTACACATTGGACCATAGGAAAAATGACACTAAAGCTACAGAGGTGACCGTCTGATAGCCCAGCTCGACTATCCATCTCTACTGAAGACCCTTTCAGCTTTTTGAGAGTTGGGTGGAGGACATCATCTCTGAAAATAGGGTCCCACAGCTGCACCCCATCAGTGTGAGCAGGACTCTTAGGACTCTTAGAAGAGTCAATGCTCTGAGACCATGGGGGCTCTTAGCCCCCTCTCTTCGTCACTGAGGATGATTTCATTTTTCAGGGATTAGAGAGGGTTGTCCTTGTGGTGGACTGCAGGTATGGAGAGCTGTTGTCATCGTATTAGATAGATAAGAATGATTATATGTATTGTAGAAATGTCTCCTATCATGTTCCCTAATTTTTTATTATGTCCACATCCTGGTCCCCATCTTGGACATCATAACAAACGTGCACTTTTTTGTTTAATTTACACATTGGACCATAGGAAAAATGACACTAAAGCTACAGAGGTGACCGTCTGATAGCCCAGCTCGACTATCCATCTCTACTGAAGACCCTTTCAGCTTTTTGAGAGTTGGGTGGAGGACATCATCTCTGAAAATAGGGTCCCACAGCTGCACCCCATCAGTGTGAGCAGGACTCTTAGGACTCTTAGAAGAGTCAATGCTCTGAGACCATGGGGGCTCTTAGCCCCCTCTCTTCGTCACTGAGGATGATTTCATTTTTCAGGGATTAGAGAGGGTTGTCCTTGTGGTGGACTGCAGGTATGGAGAGCTGTTGTCATCGTATTAGATAGATAAGAATGATTATATGTATTGTAGAAATGTCTCCTATCATGTTCCCTAATTTTTTATTATGTCCACATCCTGGTCCCCATCTTGGACATCATAACAAACGTGCACTTTTTTGTTTAATTTACACATTGGACCATAGGAAAAATGACACTAAAGCTACAGAGGTGACCGTCTGATAGCCCAGCTCGACTATCCATCTCTACTGAAGACCCTTTCAGCTTTTTGAGAGATGGGTGGAGTACATCATCTCTGAAAATAGGGTCCCACAGCTGCACCCCATCAGTGTGAGCAGGACTCTTAGGACTCTTAGAAGAGTCAATGCTCTGAGACCATTGGGGGCACTTAGCCCCCTCTCTTCGTCACTGAGGATAATTTCATTTTTCAGGGATTAGAGAGGGTGGTCCTTGTGGTGGACTGCAGGTATGGAGAGCTGTTGTCATCGTATTAGATAGATAAGAATGATTATATGTATTGTAGAAATGTCTCCTATCATGTTCCCTAATTTTTTATTATGTCCACATCCTGGTCCCCATCTTGGACATCATAACAAACGTGCACTTTTTTGTTTAATTTACACATTGGACCATAGGAAAAATGACACTACAGCTACAGAGGTGACCGTCTGATAGCCCAGCTCGACTATCCATCTCTATTGAAGACCCTTTCAGCTCTTTGAGAGTTGAGTGGAGGACATCATCTCTGAAAATAGGGTCCCACAGCTGCACCCCATCAGTGTGAGCAGGACTCTTAGGACTCTTAGAAGAGTCAATGCTCTGAGACCATGGGGGGCGCTTAGCCCCCTCTCTTTGTCACTGAGGATGATTTCATTTTTCAGGGATTAGAGAGAGTGGTCCTTGTGGTGGACTGCAGGTATGGAGAGCTTTTGTTATCGTATTAGATAGAAAAGAATGATTATATGTATTGTAAAAATGTCTCCTATCATGTTCCCTAATTTTTTATTATGTCCACATCCTGGTCCCCATCTTGGACATCATAACAAACGTGCACTTTTTTGTTTAATTTACACATTGGACCATAGGAAAAATGACACTACAGCTACAGAGGTGACCGTCTGATAGCCCAGCTCGACTATCCATCTCTACTGAAGACCCTTTCAGCTTTTTGAGAGTTGGGTGGAGGACATCATCTCTGAAAATAGGGTACCATAGCTGCACCCCATCAGTGTGAGCAGGACTCTTAGGACTCTTAGAAGAGTCAATGCTCTGAGACCATGGGGGCTCTTAGCCCCCTCTCTTCGTCACTGAGGATGATTTCATTTTTCAGGGATTAGAGAGAGTGGTCCTTGTGGTGGACTGCAGGTATGGAGAGCTGTTTTCATCGTATTAGATAGATAAGAATGATTATATGTATTGTAGAAATGTCTCCTATCATGTTCCCTAATTTTTTATTATGTCCACATCCTGGTCCCCATCTTGGACATCATAACAAACGTGCACTTTTTTTGTTTAATTTTCACATTGGACCATAGGAAAAATGACACTACAGCTACAGAGGTGACCGTCTGATAGCCCAGCTCGACTATCCATCTCTACTGAAGACCCTTTCAGCTTTTTGAGAGTTGGGTGGAGGACATCATCTCTGAAAATAGGGTCCCACAGCTGCACCCCATCAGTGTGAGCAGGACTCTTAGGACTCTTAGAAGAGTCAATGCTCTGAGACCATGGGGGGCGCTTAGCCCCCTCTTTTCGTCACTGAGGATGATTTCTTTTTTCAGGGATTAGAGAGGGTTGTCCTTGTGGTGGACTGCAGGTATGGAGAGCTTTTGTTATCGTATTAGATAGAAAAGAATGATTATATGTATTGTAAAAATGTCTCCTATCATGTTCCCTAATTTTTTATTATGTCCACATCCTGGTCCCCATCTTGGACATCATAACAAACGTGCACTTTTTTGTTTAATTTACACATTGGACCATAGGAAAAATGACACTACAGCTACAGAGGTGACCGTCTGATAGCCCAGCTCGACTATCCATCTCTACTGAAGACCCTTTCAGCTTTTTGAGAGTTGGGTGGAGGACATCATCTCTGAAAATAGGGTACCACAGCTGCACCCCATCAGTGTGAGCAGGACTCTTAGGACTCTTAGAAGAGTCAATGCTCTGAGACCATGGGGGCTCTTAGCCCCCTCTCTTCGTCACTGAGGATGATTTCATTTTTCAGGGATTAGAGAGAGTGGTCCTTGTGGTGGACTGCAGGTATGGAGAGCTGTTTTCATCGTATTAGATAGATAAGAATGATTATATGTATTGTAGAAATGTCTCCTATCATGTTCCCTAATTTTTTATTATGTCCACATCCTGGTCCCCATCTTGGACATCATAACAAACGTGCACTTTTTTGTTTAATTTTCACATTGGACCATAGGAAAAATGACACTACAGCTACAGAGGTGACCGTCTGATAGCCCAGCTCGACTATCCATCTCTACTGAAGACCCTTTCAGCTTTTTGAGAGTTGGGTGGAGGACATCATCTCTGAAAATAGGGTCCCACAGCTGCACCCCATCAGTGTGAGCAGGACTCTTAGGACTCTTAGAAGAGTCAATGCTCTGAGACCATGGGGGGCGCTTAGCCCCCTCTTTTCGTCACTGAGGATGATTTCTTTTTTCAGGGATTAGAGAGGGTTGTCCTTGTGGTGGACTGCAGGTATGGAGAGCTGTTGTCATCGTATTAGATAGATAAGAATGATTATATGTATTGTAGAAATGTCTCCTATCATGTTCCCTAATTTTTTATTATGTCCACATCCTGGTCCCCATCTTGGACATCATAACAAACGTGCACTTTTTTGTTTAATTTACACATTGGACCATAGGAAAAATGACACTAAAGCTACAGAGGTGACCGTCTGATAGCCCAGCTCGACTATCCATCTCTACTGAAGACCCTTTCAGCTTTTTGAGAGATGGGTGGAGTACATCATCTCTGAAAATAGGGTCCCACAGCTGCACCCCATCAGTGTGAGCAGGACTCTTAGGACTCTTAGAAGAGTCAATGCTCTGAGACCATTGGGGGCACTTAGCCCCCTCTCTTCGTCACTGAGGATAATTTCATTTTTCAGGGATTAGAGAGGGTGGTCCTTGTGGTGGACTGCAGGTATGGAGAGCTGTTGTCATCGTATTAGATAGATAAGAATGATTATATGTATTGTAGAAATGTCTCCTATCATGTTCCCTAATTTTTTATTATGTCCACATCCTGGTCCCCATCTTGGACATCATAACAAACGTGCACTTTTTTGTTTAATTTACACATTGGACCATAGGAAAAATGACACTACAGCTACAGAGGTGACCGTCTGATAGCCCAGCTCGACTATCCATCTCTATTGAAGACCCTTTCAGCTCTTTGAGAGTTGAGTGGAGGACATCATCTCTGAAAATAGGGTCCCACAGCTGCACCCCATCAGTGTGAGCAGGACTCTTAGGACTCTTAGAAGAGTCAATGCTCTGAGACCATGGGGGGCGCTTAGCCCCCTCTCTTTGTCACTGAGGATGATTTCATTTTTCAGGGATTAGAGAGAGTGGTCCTTGTGGTGGACTGCAGGTATGGAGAGCTTTTGTTATCGTATTAGATAGAAAAGAATGATTATATGTATTGTAAAAATGTCTCCTATCATGTTCCCTAATTTTTTATTATGTCCACATCCTGGTCCCCATCTTGGACATCATAACAAACGTGCACTTTTTTGTTTAATTTACACATTGGACCATAGGAAAAATGACACTACAGCTACAGAGGTGACCGTCTGATAGCCCAGCTCGACTATCCATCTCTACTGAAGACCCTTTCAGCTTTTTGAGAGTTGGGTGGAGGACATCATCTCTGAAAATAGGGTACCATAGCTGCACCCCATCAGTGTGAGCAGGACTCTTAGGACTCTTAGAAGAGTCAATGCTCTGAGACCATGGGGGCTCTTAGCCCCCTCTCTTCGTCACTGAGGATGATTTCATTTTTCAGGGATTAGAGAGAGTGGTCCTTGTGGTGGACTGCAGGTATGGAGAGCTGTTTTCATCGTATTAGATAGATAAGAATGATTATATGTATTGTAGAAATGTCTCCTATCATGTTCCCTAATTTTTTATTATGTCCACATCCTGGTCCCCATCTTGGACATCATAACAAACGTGCACTTTTTTTGTTTAATTTTCACATTGGACCATAGGAAAAATGACACTACAGCTACAGAGGTGACCGTCTGATAGCCCAGCTCGACTATCCATCTCTACTGAAGACCCTTTCAGCTTTTTGAGAGTTGGGTGGAGGACATCATCTCTGAAAATAGGGTCCCACAGCTGCACCCCATCAGTGTGAGCAGGACTCTTAGGACTCTTAGAAGAGTCAATGCTCTGAGACCATGGGGGGCGCTTAGCCCCCTCTTTTCGTCACTGAGGATGATTTCTTTTTTCAGGGATTAGAGAGGGTTGTCCTTGTGGTGGACTGCAGGTATGGAGAGCTTTTGTTATCGTATTAGATAGAAAAGAATGATTATATGTATTGTAAAAATGTCTCCTATCATGTTCCCTAATTTTTTATTATGTCCACATCCTGGTCCCCATCTTGGACATCATAACAAACGTGCACTTTTTTGTTTAATTTACACATTGGACCATAGGAAAAATGACACTACAGCTACAGAGGTGACCGTCTGATAGCCCAGCTCGACTATCCATCTCTACTGAAGACCCTTTCAGCTTTTTGAGAGTTGGGTGGAGGACATCATCTCTGAAAATAGGGTACCACAGCTGCACCCCATCAGTGTGAGCAGGACTCTTAGGACTCTTAGAAGAGTCAATGCTCTGAGACCATGGGGGCTCTTAGCCCCCTCTCTTCGTCACTGAGGATGATTTCATTTTTCAGGGATTAGAGAGAGTGGTCCTTGTGGTGGACTGCAGGTATGGAGAGCTGTTTTCATCGTATTAGATAGATAAGAATGATTATATGTATTGTAGAAATGTCTCCTATCATGTTCCCTAATTTTTTATTATGTCCACATCCTGGTCCCCATCTTGGACATCATAACAAACGTGCACTTTTTTGTTTAATTTTCACATTGGACCATAGGAAAAATGACACTACAGCTACAGAGGTGACCGTCTGATAGCCCAGCTCGACTATCCATCTCTACTGAAGACCCTTTCAGCTTTTTGAGAGTTGGGTGGAGGACATCATCTCTGAAAATAGGGTCCCACAGCTGCACCCCATCAGTGTGAGCAGGACTCTTAGGACTCTTAGAAGAGTCAATGCTCTGAGACCATGGGGGGCGCTTAGCCCCCTCTTTTCGTCACTGAGGATGATTTCTTTTTTCAGGGATTAGAGAGGGTTGTCCTTGTGGTGGACTGCAGGTATGGAGAGCTGTTGTCATCGTATTAGATAGATAAGAATGATTATATGTATTGTAGAAATGTCTCCTATCATGTTCCCTAATTTTTTATTATGTCCACATCCTGGTCCCCATCTTGGACACCATAACAAACGTGCACTTTTTTGTTTAATTTACACATTGTACCATAGGAAAAATGACACTAAAGCTACAGAGGTGACCGTCTGATAGCCCAGCTCGACTATCCATCTCTACTGAAGACCCTTTCAGCTTTTTGAGAGTTGGCTGGAGGACATCATCTCTGAAAATAGGGTCCCACAGCTGCACCCCATCAGTTTGAGCAGGACTCTTTGGACTCTTAGAAGAGTCAATGCTCTGAGACCATGGGGGGCGCTTAGCCCCCTCTCTTCGTCACTGAGGATGATTTCATTTTTCAGGGATTAGAGAGGGTGGTCCTTGTGGTGGACTGCAGGTATGGAGAGCTGTTGTCATCGTATTAGATAGATAAGAATGATTATATGTATTGTAGAAATGTCTCCTATCATGTTCCCTAATTTTTTATTATGTCCACATCCTGGTCCCCATCTTGGACATCATAACAAACGTGCACTTTTTTGTTTAATTTACACATTGGACCATAGGAAAAATGACACTACAGCTACAGAGGTGACCGTCTGATAGCCCAGCTCGACTATCCATCTCTATTGAAGACCCTTTCAGCTTTTTGAGAGTTGGGTGGAGGACATCATCTCTGAAAATAGGCTCCCACAGCTGCACCCCATCAGTGTGAGCAGGACTCTTAGAAGAGTCAATGCTCTGAGACCATGGGGGGCGCTAAGCCCCCTCTCTTCGTCACTGAGGATGATTTCATTTTTCAGGGATTTAAGAGAGTGATCCTTGTGGTGGACTGCAGGTATGGAGAGCTGTTGTCATCGTATTAGATAGATAAGAATGATTATATGTATTGTAGAAATGTCTCCTATCATGTTCCCTAATTTTTTATTATGTCCACATCCTGGTCCCCATCTTGGACATCATAAAGAATGTGCACTTTTTTGTTTAATCTACACATTGGACCATAGGAAAAATGACTCTACAGCTACAGAGGTGACCGTCTGATAGCCCAGCTCGACTATCCATCTCTACTGAAGACCCTTTCAGCTTTTTGAGAGTTGGGTGGAGGACATCATCTCTGAAAATAGGGTCCCACAGCTGCACCCCATCAGTGTGAGCAGGACTCTTAGGACTCTTAGAAGAGTCAATGCTCTGAGACCATGGGGGGCGCTTAGCCCCCTCTCTTCGTCACTGAGGATGATTTCATTTTTCAAGGATTAGAGAGGGTGGTCCTTGTGGTGGACTGCAGGTATGGAGAGCTGTTGTCATCGTATTAGATAGATAAGAATGATTATATGTATTGTAGAAATGTCTCCTATCATGTTCCCTAATTTTTTATTATGTCCACATCCTGGTCCCCATCTTGGACATCATAACAAATGTGCACTTTTTTGTTTAATCTACACATTGGACCATAGGAAAAATGACTCTACAGCTACAGAGGTGACCGTCTGATAGCCCAGCTCGACTATCCATCTCTACTGAAGACCCTTTCAGCTTTTTGAGAGTTGGGTGGTGGACATCATCTCTGAAAATAGGGTCCCACAGCTGCACCCCATCAGTGTGAGCAGGACTCTTAGGACTCTTAGAAGAGTCAATGCTCTGAGACCATGGGGGGCGCTTAGCCCCCTCTCTTCGTCACTGAGGATGATTTAATTTTTCAGGGATTAGAGAGGGTGGTCCTTGTGGTGGACTGCAGGTATGGAGAGCTGTTGTCATCGTATTAGATAGATAAGAATGATTATATGTATTGTAGAAATGTCTCCTATCATGTTCCCTAATTTTTTATTATGTCCACATCCTGGTCCCCATCTTGGACATCATAACAAACGTGCACTTTTTTGTTTAATTTACACATTGGACCATAGGAAAAATGACACTACAGCTACAGAGGTGACCGTCTGATAGCCCAGCTCGACTATCCATCTCTACTGAAGACCCTTTCAGCTTTTTGAGAGTTGGGTGGAGGACATCATCTCTGAAAATAGGGTCCCACAGCTGCACCCCATCAGTGTAAGCAGGACTCTTAGGACTCTTAGAAGAGTCAATGCTCTGAGACCATGGGGGGCGCTTAGCCCCCTCTCTTCGTCACTGAGGATGATTTCATTTTTCAGGGATTAGAGAGGGTGGTCCTTGTGGTGGACTGCAGGTATGGAGAGCTGTTGTCATCGTATTAGATAGATAAGAATGATTATATGTATTGTAGAAATGTCTCCTATCATGTTCCCTAATTTTTTATTATGTCCACATCCTGGTCCCCATCTTGGACATCATAACAAACGTGCACTTTTTTGTTTAATTTACACATTGGACCATAGGAAAAATGACACTACAGCTACACAGGTGACCGTCTGATAGCCCAGCTCGACTATCCATCTCTACTGAAGACCCTTTCAGCTTTTTGAGAGTTGGGTGGAGGACATCATCTCTGAAAATAGGGTCCCACAGCTGCACCCCATCAGTGTGAGCAGGACTCTTAGGACTCTTAGAAGAGTCAATGCTCTGAGACCATGGGGGGCGCTTAGCCCCCTCTCTTCGTCCCTGAGGATGGTTTCATTTTTCAGGGATTAGAGAGGGTGGTCCTTGTGGTGGACTGCAGGTATGGAGAGCTGTTGTTATCGTATTAGATAGATAAGAATGATTATATGTATTGTAAAAATGTCTCCTATCATGTTCCCTAATTTTTTATTATGTCCACATCCTGGTCTCCATCTTGGACATCATAACAAACGTGCACTTCTTTGTTTAATTTACACATTGGACCATAGGAAAAATGACACTACAGCTACAGAGGTGACCGTCTGATAGCCCAGCTCGACTATCCATCTCTACTGAAGACCCTTTCAGCTTTTTGAGAGTTGGGTGGAGGACATCATCTCTGAAAATAGGGTCACCCCATCAGTGTGAGCAGGACTCTTAGGACTCTTAGAAGAGTCAGTGCTCTGAGACCATGGGGGCTCTTAGCCCCCTCTCTTCGTCACTGAGGATGATTTCATTTTTCAGGGATTAGAGAGGGTGGTCCTTGTGGTGGACTGCAGGTATGGAGAGCTGTTTTCATCGTATTAGATAGTTAAGAATGATATGTATTGTAGAAATGTCTCCTATCATGTTCCCTAATTTTTTATTATGTCCACATCCTGGTCCCCATCTTGGACATCATAACAAACGTGCACTTTTTTGTTTAATTTTCACATTGGACCATAGGAAAAATGACACTACAGCTACAGAGGTGACCGTCTGATAGCCCAGCTCGACTATCCATCTCTACTGAAGACCCTTTCAGCTTTTTGAGAGTTGGATGGAGGACATCCAAGATGGGGACCAGGATGTGAACATAATAAAAAATTAGGGAACATGATAGGAGACATTTCTACAATACATATAATCATTCTTATCTATCTAATACGATGACAACAGCTCTCCATACCTGCAGTCCACCACAAGGACAACCCTCTCTAATCCCTGAAAAATGAAATCATCCTCAGTGACGAAGAGAGGGGGCTAAGCGCCCCCATGGTCTCAGAGCATTAACTCTTCTAAGAGTCCTAAGAGTCCTGCTCACACTGATGGGGTGCAGCTGTGGGACCCTATTTTCAGAGATGATGTCCTCCACCCAACTCTCAAAAAGCTGAAAGGGTCTTCAGTAGAGATGGATAGTCGAGCTGGGCTATCAGACGGTCACCTCTGTAGCTGTAGTGTCATTTTTCCTATGGTCCAATGTGTAAATTAAACAAAAAAGTGCACGTTTGTTATGATGTCCAAGATGGGGACCAGGATGTGGACATAATAAAAAATTAGGGAACATGATAGGAGACATTTCTACAATACATATAATCATTCTTATCTATCTAATACGATGACAACAGCTCTCCATACCTGCAGTCCACCACAAGGACCACCCTCTCTAATCCCTGAAAAATGAAATCATCCTCAGGGACGAAGAGAGGGGGCTAAGCGCCCCCCATGGTTTTAGAGCATTGAATCTTCTAAGAGTCCTAAGAGTCCTGCTTACACTGATGGGGTGCAGCTGTGGGACCCTATTTTAAGAGATGATGTCCTCCACCCAACTCTCAAAAAGCTGAAAGGGTCTTCAGTAGAGATGGATAGTCGAGCTGGGCTATCAGACGGTCACCTCTGTAGCTGTAGTGTCATTTTTCCTATGGTCCAATGTGTAAATTAAACAAAAAAGTGCACGTTTGTTATGATGTCCAAGATGGGGACCAGGATGTGGACATAATAAAAAATTAGGGAACATGATAGGAGACATTTCTACAATACATATAATCATTCTTATCTATCTAATACGATCACAACAGCTCTCCATACCTGCAGTCCACCACAAGGACCACTCTCTCTAATCCCTGAAAAATGAAATCATCCTCAGTGACGAAGAGAGGGGGCTAAGCGCCCCCCATGGTCTCAAAACATTGACTCTTCTAAGAGTCCTAAGAGTCCTGCTCACACTGATGGGGTGCAGCTGTGGGACCCTATTTTCAGAGATGATGTTCTCCACCCAACTCTCAAAAAGCTGAAAGGGTCTTCAGTAGAGATGGATAGTCGAGCTGGGCTATCAGACGGTCACCTCTGTAGCTGTAGTGTCATTTTTCCTATGGTCCAATGTGTAAATTAAACAAAAAAGTGCACGTTTGTTATGATGTCCAAGATGGGGACCAGGATGTGGACATAATAAAAAATTAGGGAACATGATAGGAGACATTTCTACAATACATATAATCATTCTTATCTATTTAATACGATGACAACAGCTCTCCATACCTGCAGTCCACCACAAGGACCACCCTCTCTAATCCCTGAAAAATGAAATCATCCTCAGTGACGAAGAGAGGGGGCTAAGCGCCCCCCATGGCCTCAGAGCATTGACTCTTCTAAGAGTCCTAAGAGTCCTGCTCACACTGATGGGGTGCAGCTGTGGGACCCTATTTTCAGAGATGATGTCCTCCACCCAACTCTCAAAAAGCTAAAAGGGTCTTCAGTAGAGATGGATTGTCGAGCTGGGCTATCAGACGGTCACCTCTGTAGCTGTAGTGTCATTTTTCCTATGGTCCAATGTGTAAATTAAACAAAAAAGTGCACGTTTGTTATGATGTCCAAGATGGGGACCAGGATGTGGACATAATAAAAAATTAGGGAACATGATAGGAGACATTTCTACAATACATATAATCATTCTTATCTATCTAATACGATGATAACAGCTCTCCATACCTGCAGTCCACCACAAGGACCACCCTCTCTAATCCCTGAAAAATGAAATCATCCTCAGTGACGAAGAGAGGGGGCTAAGTGCCCCCAATGGTCTCAGAGCATTGACTCTTCTAAGAGTCCTAAGAGTCCTGCTCACACTGATGGGGTGCAGCTGTGGGACCCTATTTTCAGAGATGATGTCCTCCACCCAACTCTCAAAAAGCTGAAAGGGTCTTCAGTAGAGATGGATAGTCGAGCTGGGCTATCAGACGGTCACCTCTGTAGCTGTAGTGTCATTTTTCCTATGGTCCAATGTGTAAATTAAACAAAAAAGTGCACGTTTGTTATGATGTCCAAGATGGGGACCAGGATGTGGACATAATAAAAACTTAGGGAACATGATAGGAGACATTTCTACAATACATATAATCATTCTTATCTATCTAATACGATGACAACAGCTCTCCATACCTGCAGTCCACCACAAGGACCACCCTCTCTAATCCCTGAAAAATGAAATCATCCTCAGTGACGAAGAGAGGGGGCTAAGCGCCCCCATGGTCTCAGAGCATTAACTCTTCTAAGAGTCCTAAGAGTCCTGCTCACACTGATGGGGTGCAGCTGTGGGACCCTATTTTCAGAGATGATGTCCTCCACCCAACTCTCAAAAAGCTGAAAGGGTCTTCAGTAGAGATAGATAGTCGAGCTGGGCTATCAGACGGTCACCTCTGTAGCTGTAGTGTCATTTTTCCTATGGTCCAATGTGTAAATTAAACAAAAAAGTGCACGTTTGTTATGATGTCCAAGATGGGGACCAGGATGTGGACATAATAAAAAATTAGGGAACATGATAGGAGACATTTCTACAATACATATAATCATTCTTATCTATCTAATACGATGACAACAGCTCTCCATACCTGCAGTCCACCACAAGGACCACCCTCTCTAATCCCTGAAAAATGAAATCATCCTCAGTGACGAAGAGAGGGGGCCAAGCGCCCCCCATGGTACCAGAGCATTGACTCTTCTAAGAGTCCTAAGAGTACTGCTCACACTGATGGGGTGAAGCTGTGGGACCCTATTTTCAGAGATGATGTCCTCCACCCAACTCTCAAAAAGCTGAAAGGGTCAGCTCTCCATATCTGCAGTCCACCACAAGGACCACCCTCTCTAATCCCTGAAAAATGAAATCATCCTCAGTGATGCAGAGAGGGGGCTAAGTGCCCCCAATGGTCTCAGAGCATTGACTCTTCTAAGAGTCCTAAGAGTCCTGCTCACACTTACGGGGTGCAGCTGTGGGACCCTATTTTCAGAGATGATGTCCTCCACCCAACTCTCAAAAAGCTGAAAGGGTCTTCAGTAGAGATGGATAGTCGAGCTGGGCTATCAGACGGTCACCTCTGTAGCTGTAGTGTCATTTTTCCTATGGTCCAATGTGTAAATTAAACAAAAAAGTGCACGTTTGTTATGATGTTCAAGATGGGGACCAGGATGTGGACATAATAAAAAATTAGGGAACATGATAGGAGACATTTCTACAATACATATAATCATTCTTATCTATCTAATACGATCACAACAGCTCTCCATACCTGCAGTCCACCACAAGGACCACTCTCTCTAATCCCTGAAAAATGAAATCATCCTCAGTGACGAAGAGAGGGGGCTAAGCGCCCCCCATGGTCTCAGAGCATTGACTCTTCTAAGAGTCCTAAGATTCCTGCTCACACTGATGGGGTGCAGCTGTGGGACCCTATTTTCAGAGATGATGTCCTCCACCCAACTCTCAAAAAGCTGAAAGGGTCTTCAGTAGAGATGGATAGTCGAGCTGGGCTATCAGACGGTCACCTCTGTAGCTGTAGTGTCATTTTTCCTATGGTCCAATGTGTAAATTAAACAAAAAAGTGCACGTTTGTTATGATTTCCAAGATGGGGACCAGGATGTGGACATAATAAAAAAATAGGGAACATGATAGGAGACATTTCTACAATACATATAATCATTCTTATCTATCTAATACGATGACAACAGCTCTCCATACCTGCAGTCCTCCACAAGGACCACCCTCTCTATTCCCTGAAAAGTAAAATCATCCTCAGTGACGAAGAGAGGGGGCTAAGCGCCCCCCCATGGTCTCAGAGCATTGACTCTTCTAAGAGTCCTAAGAGTCCTGCTCACACTGATGGGGTGCAGCTGTGGGACCCTATTTTCAGAGATGATGTTCTCCACCCAACTCTCAAAAAGCTGAAAGGGTCTTCAGTAGAGATGGATAGTCGAGCTGGGCTATCAGACGGTCACCTCTGTAGCTGTAGTGTCATTTTTCCTATGGTCCAATGTGTAAATTAAACAAAAAAGTGCACGTTTGTTATGATGTCCAAGATGGGGACCAGGATGTGTACATAATAAAAAATTAGGGAACATGATAGGAGACATTTCTACAATACATATAATCATTCTTATCTATTTAATACGATGACAACAGCTCTCCATACCTGCAGTCCACCACAAGGACCACCCTCTCTAATCCCTGAAAAATGAAATCATCGGTGACCGTCTGATAGCCCAGCTCGACTATCCATCTCTACTGAAGACCCTTTCAGCTTTTTGAGAGTTGGGTGGAGGACATCATCTCTGAAAATAGGGTCCCACAGCTGCACCCCATCAGTGTGAGCAGGACTCTTAGGACTCTTAGAAGAGTTAATGCTCTGAGACCATGGGGGCGCTTAGCCCCCTCTCTTCGTCACTGAGGATGATTTCATTTTTCAGGGATTAGAGAGGGTGGTCCTTGTGGTGGACTGCAGGTATGGAGAGCTGTTGTCATCGTATTAGATAGATAAGAATGATTATATGTATTGTAGAAATGTCTCCTATCATGTTCCCTAATTTTTTATTATGTCCACATCCTGGTCCCCATCTTGGACATCATAACAAACGTGCACTTTTTTGTTTAATTTACACATTGGACCATAGGAAAAATGACACTACAGCTACAGAGGTGACCGTCTGATAGCCCAGCTCGACTATCCATCTCTACTGAAGACCCTTTCAGCTTTTTGAGAGTTGGGTGGAGGACATCATCTCTGAAAATAGGGTCCCACAGCTGCACCCCATCAGTGTGAGCAGGACTCTTAGGACTCTTAGAAGAGTCAATGCTCTGAGACCATTGGGGGCACTTAGCCCCCTCTCTTCATCACTGAGGATGATTTCATTTTTCAGGGATTAGAGAGGGTGGTCCTTGTGGTGGACTGCAGATATGGAGAGCTGTTATCATCGTATTAGATAGATAAGAATGATTATATGTATTGTAGAAATGTCTCCTATCATGTTCCCTAATTTTTTATTATGTCCACATCCTGGTCCCCATCTTGGACATCATAACAAACGTGCACTTTTTTGTTTAATTTACACATTGGACCATAGGAAAAATGACACTACAGCTACAGAGGTGACCGTCTGATAGCCCAGCTCGACTATCCATCTCTACTGAAGACCCTTTCAGCTTTTTGAGAGTTGGGTGGAGGACATCATCTCTTAAAATAGGGTCCCACAGCTGCACCCCATCAGTGTAAGCAGGACTCTTAGGACTCTTAGAAGAGTCAATGCTCTAAAACCATGGGGGGCGCTTAGCCCCCTCTCTTCGTCCCTGAGGATGATTTCATTTTTCAGGGATTAGTCGGAGATAGTAGCGAGAAAGAGTTGGCAGAAAGCGCGGTCAGTTTACAGGTTGAACAAGGCGCGGGCGAAGGTTAATAGGGCGATCTCGAAGTTTGTTAGTCGGAACGGGGGTATAGCAATACGGCATGTTGAGTTGGAAAGGACGGAAGAGGAATTTTGGTTGGCTGACGGGGTACACCTTAATGCGGTGGGAACTGACTTATGGGCTCTTGGCTTGCAGGGAGGTATTGAGAGGGCCCTTTGGTTGCGGGGGGTCTCAGGCACTTGAAGGGTTTCAAGGTGCCTTCGTTGTGGTGTTGTTTATTGGTGGGTCCTTGAAGTTGGTTTAAAATTGGTTCGGGGATTCATCCGGGTATGGATCCCCTCATTGGCAGAATTGATGGTCCCCTGGTGATTTTGGGGGGGAACCCCGACGGGGTATGTCGGGGCCCCTGGGGGTGTGGTTGGGGTTGACGGAGGATTAACCCTTACCATTTGGTGCTCCTGAGCCAGTGTGGGTAACGGCTGGGAGCAAGTTGAGGTTTTTTATTGCTCGGTTATGGGAATCACCAGGGTTTTGGTAGCTTCAAGGACCTTACCACATTGCAAATTTTATTGGTTATGTATTCTTGTTAATAAAATGGCTGCTATGGCCAAAATTATCCAAAGATAAATTTGTGTCTGTGTAATTACTTTTAAATAAGAAATGGGAATGGAGGTGTGGGGTATGAAAGGAAGACCGGAGTCAACAATTCCAGGGTCAAGCATGTTTATTTGCCTAAGCTTCGTTCCAGGGTAGAAAGGGTAAGAGTGCCTTTCAGAATTCGAAGTGGTCGGACTGTACGGGCCACCAAGAACTGCAGGAGAGCTTGAACATCTTCCCATGGATTTGCGACATCCTCCCTCATCAGTTACGTAGGTAAGCAGGTTCTCAGCATTGCAGCCCATTTGTTATCTTAAGTTAGTTAAGCGGGGTTAACTAACCTGTCAGTTCAGCCTCAGGTCTAAAGCAGAGGCCTGGACTCCACTCCTTACTCCTCACTCCACAACTCTCCTTAAAAACAACTGACTCCTTTTTCCTGCCCCGGGGTCTCCAGACCCCTAGGTGGGCGTTTCCTTCCGTCTGGTCCTGCCCACTGGTGTGCCTGTCTTTCCCTGGGGGAGGTGACTAGGGTTTTCTGGTTGGCTTTGTGTGACTTAGGTGAGGGAAGTTGTTATGCGGGGGCCTATGTGTGACTACCTGCAGTGTCAGGGCGTCACATATGTATGTGTGTATGTCTGCTAAAGGAATCCGCACCGTCATATTTACAAACACAAAATGTTGACTCTATGCACAGAAGAGAGTCATTCTATTTACATGATTTGTGTTTTTTTACCTTTTAAAACTATCATTAAATGTTAAGTTTTAGTTAGGGATTTATGCTTCTGTCTGTCTCTCTCCCAGTCTCTGTCATCTGTCTGTCTCTGTGTGTCTCTATCTCTATCCATGTCTGTCTGTCTCTCTATCTCTGTCTGTCTCTCTGTGTCTGTCTGTCTCTCTCTCTCTTTGTGGCTGTCTGTTTCTATGTCTGTCTGTCTCTTTTCCAGGCCTGTCTCTTTTCCAGGTCTGTCTCTTTTCCAGGTCTGTCTCTTTCCCTGTCTGTCTGTCTCTTCCCCTGTCTGTCTCTTCCCCTGTCTGTCTCTTCCCCTGTCTGTCTCTGTATTTCTTTGTCTGTCTCTGAGTTTCTCTTCCCCTGTCTGTCTCTTTCCCTGTCTCTCTCTGCCTGTCTCTCTTTGTCTCTCTCTGTCTGACTCATTCCCCGTTTGTCTCTTTCCCTGTCTATCTCTGTATTTCTTTGTCTGTCTCTATCTGTCTGTCTCTCTCTGTCTGTCTCTTCCCCTGTCTGTCTCTTTCCCTGTCGGTCTGCCTTTTCTCCTGCCTGTCTCTGTATGTTTGTCTCTGTCTGTTTCCCTATCTGCCTCTGTCTCTTTCTCTGTCTCTGTCTGTCTGCCTTTTTTCCCTGTCTATCTCTGTCTGTCTCTTTCCCTGTCTGCCTCTGTCTGTTTGTCTCTGTCTCTTTCCCTGTCTGTCTATGCCTATCTGTCTCTGTCTGTTTGTCTCTCAGTCTGTGTCTGTCTCTCTCTATCTGTCTCCCCACTGACATCATATTATCTCACACATAAGCTTCTTATACTATGAATGTCCTTTGTTCCTATAGCAACCAATCACAGCTGCTATTAATAACTTGCAGCTCCCACCTCCATTCAGTTTAATGGAGGCAGGTTTTTTGGAGAGTAACTGTAAAGCGCGGGGTTAAATATTCCTGTTAAAACATAGTCTACGACGTTCCCTGAGTCACATGAGGTGTCTGCAAAATTTTGTGTTTGTAAATATGACGGTGCGGATTCCTTTAGCAGACATACACACATACATATGTGACGCCCTGACACTGCAGGTAGTCACACATAGGCCCCCGCATAACAACTTCCCTCACCTAAGTCACACAAAGCCAACCAGAAAATCCTAGTCACCTCCCCCAGGGAAAGACAGGCACACCAGTGGGCAGGACCAGACGGAAGGAAACGCCCACCTAGGGGTCTGGAGACCCCGGGGCAGGAAAAAGGAGTCAGTTGTTTTTAAGGAGAGTTGTGGAGTGAGGAGTAAGGAGTGGAGTCCAGGCCTCTGCTTTAGACCTGAGGCTGAACTGACAGGTTAGTTAACCCCGCTTAACTAACTTAAGACAACAAATGGGCTGCAATGCTGAGAACCTGCTTACCTACGTAACTGATGAGGGAGGATGTCGCAAATCCATGGGAAGATGTTCAAGCTCTCCTGCAGTTCTTGGTGGTCCGTACAGTCCGACCACTTCGAATTCTGAAAGGCACTCTTACCCTTTCTACCCTGGAACGAAGCTTACGCAAATAAACATGCTTGACCCTGGAATTGTTGACTCCGGTCTTCCTTTCATACCCCACACCTCCATTCCCATTTCTTATTTAAAAGTAATTACACAGACACAAATTTATCTTTGGATAATTTTGGCCATAGCAGCCATTTTATTAACAAGAATACATAACCAATAAAATTTGCAATGTGGTAAGGTCCTTGAAGCTACCAAAACCCTGGTGATTCCCATAACCGAGCAATAAAAAACCTCAACTTGCTCCCAGCCGTTACCCACACTGGCTCAGGAGCACCAAATGGTAAGGGTTAATCCTCCGTCAACCCCAACCACACCCCCAGGGGCCCCGACATACCCCGTCGGGGTTCCCCCCAAAATCACCAGGGGACCATCAATTCTGCCAATGAGGGGATCCATACCCGGATGAATCCCCGAACCAATTTTAAACCAACTTCAAGGACCCACCAATAAACAACACCACAACGAAGGCACCTTGAAACCCTTCAAGTGCCTGAGACCCCCCGCAACCAAAGGGCCCTCTCAATAACTCCCTGCAAGCCAAGAGCCCATAAGTCAGTTCCCACCGCATTAAGGTGTACCCCGTCAGCCAACCAAAATTCCTCTTCCGTCCTTTCCAACTCAACATGCCGTATTGCTATACCCCCGTTCCGACTAACAAACTTCGAGATCGCCCTATTAACCTTCGCCCGCGCCTTGTTCAACCTGTCAACTGACCGCGCTTTCTGCCAACTCTTTCTCGCTACTATCTCCGACCAGACTATCGTTAGACCTGGAAACGACACCCATAACCGTAACAAATCATGTTTGATGTCCTTTATCAAGATTCGAAAAGGACGCCCACCCAAATCATTCCCCCCGGCATGCAACACTAAGATGTCAGGAGGTCTGTCCAACCGGGCGTATCTATGCACCTCCTGCAACACCCTGTTCCACCCTAACCCCCGAACACCGAGCCATCGCACGAGAGCCAGGTCCTTCTCAAAACCTAGCTGTCTCCCGTTCCATCTCGCGTCCGCTCGTCGGGCTCCCCAATACACATAAGAGTGGCCAAGGATCCAGACCAGGGAAGGAAGGGGGGGTGCTTCTGCAATACAAAATGTACAGACGACACCATTTTATTGCCTCACCAAACCAAATTGACAAAAAACACACACTCTCCCCCCCCCATTGCTACCCTAATACCCCCCCCCTTTTCCCCTCAATTGCCAACAACCACCTGGGGACGTACATACGACTTAAAGCGCTGCGACTTCCACCTACCAATCTGCTTAACTGTCTCCTCCGGTAGGCCGCATATAGAGGCCTCCGTCGCTGCCCCAATCCGAAAGACTTCGGATCTAACCCCAACGACTTCAAACATGCCCTATAAACACTCACAAATTGGTATCTCGATAAAAAGGACCCATCCTCGTGACATAATAAGGGGCCATCCACCTTCGGACGGATCTGTTGAAAATTCCCGAGACACTTGAACGGGCACATATCAGATGCCACAACCATCCCCAAACGGACTAGTATACCCACACCTCTCTGATCAGTTTTCGATTTCCTAATCCAAAATTCAACTCCGTTTTCCACTGACAATGTCACCCCAATCCAAGCCCCCGGGGAACGCCTTACTGGGCGATACCAACTCCCCAACCCGCAGGGCTCCAAAAAACGCCAAAGAAAAGGCTAACTTAAACAAACTCACCTCAAACGGAGATAGACAAACCCCCCACAACGCCCTACCCAGCCCAGCCCAGCTGGGACCCAGTTTGAGCGAGGAACGGAACAAGTCCTTCCCACACCAAGGTTTGCAGGCCCTACCTCAGTCAGGGTTTCACCCACACTCTACAGCTCCGGAATGTCATGCTCTTCAGCCTCCTCCTCCTCCTGCGCATCCTCATCCACTTTACCCTCCACACCAGTCCCAAGCTGGAAGCACTGCAGCACTGCCTCGGCGAAGCGGCAACAGGCTGTGCTGCAGCTAATCTGCATAGGTGACAAATCCCACAATGCAGAAGAGGTGTGGACAGCTCTAAAACAGCATGCAGATCACTGGCTCACACCTCTGAACCTAAAGCCAGGAAAGGTTGTGTGTGACAATGGCCGGAACCTAGTGGCGGCTTTGAGGCGAGGCCAGCTGACACATGTTCCATGCATGGCCCATGTGCTCAACCTCGTGGTTCAGCGGTTTCTAAAGTCATACCCAGAGCTGTCTGATCTGCTGGTAAAAGTTCGCCGCCTGTCTGCACATTTTCGAAAGTCACCTACTGCTTCAGCCGGCCTTGCCGGCTTTCAGCGTCGTTTGCATCTTCCGGCTCACAGACTGGTGTGTGATGTCCCCACGCGTTGGAATTCAACTCTGCACATGTTGATCAGGATATGTGAGCAGAAGAGGGCAGTTGTTGAGTACCTGCATCACCTAAGCCGTCGGGAAATGGGTCAAACTCCACACATAACACCTGAGGAGTGGAGATGGATGTCCGACCTATGTACCATCCTCCAAAACTTTGAGGACTCCACCAAGATGGTGAGCGGCGATGACGCCATTATTAGCGTCACCATACCGCTTCTCTGCCTTCTAAAACGGTCTCTGCTCAAAACCAAACATGATGCATTGCAGGCGGAACACGATGAGTTGGAGCAAGAAACAGTAGTGGGTGTGGGTGATAACACATAGCCCAGCCTCGTCTCATCACAACGTGCAGTGGAGGACTATGACGAGGAGGAAGATGAAGACATGGAGCAACTCTCCGGCCAAATTGAGGATATGACATGCATACCAGTCATATGCTCAGTTCAGCGTGGCTGGCCAGAGGACAGGGTAGATGAGGAGGAGGAGGAGAAGGAGGAGGACAGCATGTTCAGTCATCGTGTTGGTCTGGATACTGAAGTGATGGCTGTTAAGAGTCTGGCGCACATGGATGACTTTATGGTAAGCTGCCTGTCTCGTGACCCTCGCGTTAAGAACATCTTGGCCGACAATCATTACTGGTTGGTAACACTGTTAGACCCACGCTACAAGGAGAACTTTATGTCTCTTATTCCCGAGGCGGAGAGGTCAGCCAAAATGCAGCAGTTCCGGAAGGCCATAGTCACGGAAGTAGGCAAAGCATTCCCTTCACAAAACGCTAGCGTCATAATTGTAACACTATTAGTTAAAAGAAAGGGATAAAATGTAAAAAAAAACAAAATAAGGCATGACTTTTTTTTAACATCACATTTATTTTTTTTAGATTTAACCAAAGAATGTGCACATTTGTTATAATAAACAAGTGAAAAATGTTGAAAATCAGTCATCCAAAGGTGTGTGAAAAAAATATATACATATATGGTACCAATAAAAATGTCACTTTGTCTTGCAAAGAATGCAGCCCCCCAAATTATTTTTTTCCTCTGTGCGGCCCATACACCCAGCCGAGTTTGAGACCCCCTGCCTTACACTATATAGATATTATGTTCATTCCCCATCTATCTTGCTCAGGAGAGCATCTCCCTCCCCCGGCACCAAGAGCAGCTCATACTGAATTGTTACATTGACTAGTAACACTGCACACAGAAATGCACCTTAATATTCCACTGTTAACCCTTTCCTCCCAGCAGTAACACACAACTCCTCACCTTGATATCATGGTGATTTATGGTCAGAATGACTTCAATGCGATCAGTGATTTCTATTCTAGCTCTGCTCACATAGATTTTATATCCACACTCAACTATAGGCCGTTCTTCATATTTTGGGGGCTTTTAGTCAGATATACTAGTTTGTGCCTGTATAGTATTGGTGTAGATGGGAGTGTAGGGCATGGGTTACATGGCACTGTGGTGGGATACTGATGGGAGGTATTGGTGCTGTGTTTGATGCTTCTACTGGGTATTTTCCTACAAATACTGGAACAACTCACTGCTTAGAATGATCCTTCCCAGCTCTATAATATATTATATATACCCCACAATGCAGGCTCACACACACATTTGTCTCAAGTGTGTTGTAGGGACACAGATACAGTCTTGGTCATGTGACTAAAGGCTACTTTACACACTGCGATATCGGTCCCGATATCGCTAGTGTGGGTACCCGCCCCCATCTGTTGCGCGACACGGGTAAATCGCTGCCCATGCCGCACAACACCGACCAGACCCGTCACACATACTTACCTGCCCGGCGACGTCGCTGTGACCGGCGAACCGCCTCCTTTCTAAGGGGGCGGTCCGTGCGGCGTCACAGCGACGTCACTGAGCGACCGCCCAATAGCAGCGGAGGGGCGGAGATGAGTGGCCGGAACATCCCGCCCACCTCCTTCCTTCCTCATAGCGGCTGGGAGGCAGGTAAGGAGAGGTTCCTCGTTTCTGCGGTGTCACACGGAGTGATGTGTGCTGCCGCAGGAGCGACGAACTACATCGTTACTGCTGCAGTAACGATAATCGAGAATGGAGACCCATGTCACCGATGAGCGATTTTGCACGTTTTTGCAACGATGCAAAATCGCTCATCGGTGTCACACGCAGCAACATCGCTAATGCGGCCGGATGTGCGTCACAAATTCCGTGACCCCAACGACTCCGCATTAGCGATGTCGCAGCGTGTAAAGCCCCCTTTAGTGGGAGTGGTGTACAGGGTCTTAGCAGTAAAGAGTATTCCATATTTCTGCCAGATACCCACAGAGATATTGAAATCTGAAAAAAGAGACTTCTGCTCATTGAAGGTAAGAACTGCTCACATAGCGTTCAACTCCACAGCAAACGAGTGCTCTAGCACTGGCATCTCAGCAGGGATATTCCCCTACTACACATGTGTGTCTGGGTCGCTGTGACAGTTTACAGGACATAACTCAGGGCACCTAGACAGAAGGCAGAGGGACTACTTTCTATTTCTGGTGTAGAGCTTAGTACAATATATATATATATATACTATTACATGTGACACATGTACCTTGTATTACCATTATTCGCTGTATATGAACCCCTTTTCTCCGGGCATTATTTGTCTATAGCATTTTTCACGAACCTGAGGCAACTGAGAACCCTTCAGTGAAGGAATTCCACTAACCCTCACAATACCAACCAGGGGCCTCCCTGCAGTAACTCAGGTAGTTGTACCCATTCTCTTTCCGCATTCTATGTGTTCTTCTTTCTTCTTTTTTTTCTTTTTTCTTCTTTTTATTTCTATCATGTAGTTCAGGGGTTTATAGATATATGTCCTGCATTTCATATTTCCTTTAGTGGTGCTTCTTACCCATTCTCATATCATTTACCCTAGTATTTCATGATCCTGAGGCGACTGAGAACCCTTTAATAAAGGAATCCTTTTTCACCTGAATTGTCAAGTGATACTTACCAGTGACTATCACGTAATGTTACAGGTAGTTCCATTTTCTTCCTCTTCTTTCTCTCCTTTCTTCTTTGTCACACGGTCCATTGTGTTATAGCCCACGTGTCATGATAACACTTGTACCATCTTTTCATTTAGATTCCACCTACAATTATTTACCGATTCCAGTTCTGGAATAGGCTTTCATCATCTACTCACTAGAATTCTCAAGTGCATAAGGTACTGAGACATATACATGTTCACACCATTATAAAGAACAAAGTATAAACATTGAGGTTTTTCTCACACCCATGTTCCTGTGTTCTTTGATATGATATGTGTTCATTTCCTTCACTATATAGGATTGCAAGTTTTCCATTTGTACCTTAATGGCAATGACGCTATACAATTGAACACATATCATCCTGTTATGAAATATAGGTGTGTATTTACCTGCTTGACTATTTTTGGTTGTTTGATCCAGAATGTTTCTCCAGATAGGTCATGTGGAAATTTTCTTTCCTCAGTACAAATGTTTTCACTATGGCTTTGGAAAAATTTTTGTATGTGCCTCATGGTCATTTGACCCATTGTACTCTCAAGTAGCAATATATTGTACTGTTATGTTGTACTATGTACTAATTACGTGTTTATATGGTTTTGTAACCCTTTATGATCTTAGATAACTTTATCCTTGATAAAGACCTAAAAACAAGGTCGAAACGTTGGATGAATTATCCTTTTGCACAAATAAAGAATTTTCAGCATTCCAAGAGTTATTTTCTTACGTTATTAATCACTATAGTGTACCAGAGCTATTTCTTTTGAATTGACTCTTATTTTTTCTGAGCACCTGCTATATACACAGTGAGCCAGACATATTCAATTTTCATTCAGAAGGCAGAGGGAAGCCTTAGCAGCTGAGCATATATCTTTGCTTGTGAGCATTAGAACAGGCCGGCGATTACAGGGTAACATGAAAAATGTCCAGCTTGCATTATGACTAGAACATGACAATATCCTTTTAAGTACTAACCTATGATGCGTTCCTAAGCAGTTGATGTTATATGTTCTACATTTCATTTTCTGCATACTTTACAAGTAGTAGAATTTGCTTTGATATAGGCAACTGGATTTTCACAATGAAAAGGCAAAGGATAACGCCCGAAAAAGACGCCATACATTATGTCAGTGCCATCACTGACAAACCTGGATTGACCATGAAATACGGTATGGAGAGCTGTTGTCATCGTATTAGATAGATAAGAATGATTATATGTATTGTAGAAATGTCTCCTATCATGTTCCCTAATTTTTTATTATGTCCACATCCTGGTCCCCATCTTGGACATCATAACAAACGTGCACTTTTTTGTTTAATTTACACATTGGACCATAGGAAAAATGACACTACAGCTACAGAGGTGACCGTCTGATAGCCCAGCTCGACTATCCATCTCTACTGAAGACCCTTTCAGCTTTTTGAGAGTTGGGTGGAGGACATCATCTCTGAAAATAGGGTCCCACAGCTGCACCCCATCAGTGTGAGCAGGACTCTTAGGACTCTTAGAAGAGTCAATGCTCTGAGACCATGGGGGGCGCTTAGCCCCCTCTCTTCGTCACTGAGGATGATTTCACTTTTCAGGGAATAGAGAGGGTGGTCCTTGTGGTGGACTGCAGGTATGGAGAGCTGTTGTCATCGTATTAGATAGATAAGAATGATTATATGTATTGTAGAAATGTCTCCTATCATGTTCCCTATTTTTTTATTATGTCCACATCCTGGTCCCCATCTTGGACATCATAACAAACGTGCACTTTTTTGTTTAATTTACACATTGGAATATAGGAAAAATGACACTACAGCTACAGAGGTGACCGTCTGATAGCCCAGCTCGACTATCCATCTCTACTGAAGACCCTTTCAGCTTTTTGAGAGTTGGGTGGAGGACATCATCTCTGAAAATAGGGTCCCACAGCTGCACCCCATCAGTGTGAGCAGGACTCTTAGGACTCTTAGAAGAGTTAATGCTCTGAGACCATGGGGGCGCTAAGCCCCCTCTCTTCGTCACTGAGGATGATTTTATTTTTCAGGGATTAGAGAGGGTGGTCCTTGTGGTGGACTGCAGGTATGGAGAGCTGTTGTGATCGTATTAGATAGATAAGAATGATTATATGTATTGTAGAAATGTCTCCTATCATGTTCCCTAATTTTTTATTATGTCCACATCCTGGTCCCCATCTTGGACATCATAACAAACGTGCACTTTTTTGTTTAATTTACACATTGGACCAAAGGAAAAATGACACTACAGCTACAGAGGTGACCGTCTGATAGCCCAGCTCGACTATCCATCTCTACTGAAGACCCTTTCAGCTTTTTGAGAGTTGGGTGGAGGACATCATCTCTGAAAATAGGGTCCCACAGCTGCACCCCATCAGTGTGAGCAGGACTCTTAGGACTCTTAGAAGAGTCAATGCTCTGAGACCATTGGGGGCACTTAGCCCCCTCTCTTCGTCACTGAGGATGATTTCATTTTTCAGGGATTAGAGAGGGTGGTCCTTGTGGTGGACTGCAGGTATGGAGAGCTGTTATCATCGTATTAGGTAGATAAGAATGATTATATGTATTGTAGAAATGTCTCCTATCATGTTCCCTAATTTTTTATTATGTCCACATCCTGGTCCCCATCTTGGACATCATAACAAACGTGCACTTTTTTGTTTAATTTACACATTGGACCATAGGAAAAATGACACTACAGCTACAGAGGTGACCGTCTGATAGCCCAGCTCGACAATCCATCTCTACTGAAGACCCTTTCAGCTTTTTGAGAGTTGGGTGGAGGACATCATCTCTGAAAATAGGGTCCCACAGCTGCACCCCATCAGTGTGAGCAGGACTCTTAGGACTCTTAGAAGAGTCAATGCTCTGAGACCATGGGGGGCGCTTAGCCCCCTCTCTTCGTCACTGAGGATGATTTCATTTTTCAGGGATTAGAGAGGGTGGTCCTTGTGGTGGACTGCAGGTATGGAGAGCTGTTGTCATCGTATTAAATAGATAAGAATGATTATATGTATTGTAGAAATGTCTCCTATCATGTTCCCTAATTTTTTATTATGTCCACATCCTGGTCCCCATCTTGGACATCATAACAAACGTGCACTTTTTTGTTTAATTTACACATTGGACCAAAGGAAAAATGACACTACAGCTACAGAGGTGACCGTCTGATAGCCCAGCTCGACTATCCATCTCTACTGAAGACCCTTTCAGCTTTTTGAGAGTTGGGTGGAGGACATCATCTCTGAAAATAGGGTCCCACAGCTGCACCCCATCAGTGTGAGCAGGACTCTTAGGACTCTTAGAAGAGTCAATGCTCTGAGACCATTGGGGGCACTTAGCCCCCTCTCTTCGTCACTGAGGATGATTTCATTTTTCAGGGATTAGAGAGGGTGGTCCTTGTGGTGGACTGCAGGTATGGAGAGCTGTTATCATCGTATTAGGTAGATAAGAATGATTATATGTATTGTAGAAATGTCTCCTATCATGTTCCCTAATTTTTTATTATGTCCACATCCTGGTCCCCATCTTGGACATCATAACAAACGTGCACTTTTTTGTTTAATTTACACATTGGACCATAGGAAAAATGACACTACAGCTACAGAGGTGACCGTCTGATAGCCCAGCTCGACAATCCATCTCTACTGAAGACCCTTTCAGCTTTTTGAGAGTTGGGTGGAGGACATCATCTCTGAAAATAGGGTCCCACAGCTGCACCCCATCAGTGTGAGCAGGACTCTTAGGACTCTTAGAAGAGTCAATGCTCTGAGACCATGGGGGGCGCTTAGCCCCCTCTCTTCGTCACTGAGGATGATTTCATTTTTCAGGGATTAGAGAGGGTGGTCCTTGTGGTGGACTGCAGGTATGGAGAGCTGTTGTCATCGTATTAAATAGATAAGAATGATTATATGTATTGTAGAAATGTCTCCTATCATGTTCCCTAATTTTTTATTATGTCCACATCCTGGTCCCCATCTTGGACATCATAACAAACGTGCACTTTTTTGTTTAATTTACACATTGGACCATAGGAAAAATGACACTACAGCTACAGAGGTGACCGTCTGATAGCCCAGCTCGACTATCCATCTCTACTGAAGACCCTTTCAGCTTTTTGAGAGTTGGGTGGAGGACATCATCTCTGAAAATAGGGTCCCACAGCTGCACCCCATCAGTGTGAGCAGGACTCTTAGGACTCTTAGAAGAGTCAATGCTCTGAGACCATGGGGGGCGCTTAGCCCCCTCTCTTCGTCACTGAGGATGATTTCATTTTTCAGGGATTAGAGAGGGTGGTCCTTGTGGTGGACTGCAGGTATGGAGAGCTGTTGTCATCGTATTAAATAGATAAGAATGAATATATGTATTGTAGAAATGTCTCCTATCATGTTCCCTAATTTTTTATTATGTCCACATCCTGGTCCCCATCTTGGACATCATAACAAACGTGCACTTTTTTGTTTAATTTACACATTGGACCATAGGAAAAATGACACTACAGCTACAGAGGTGACCGTCTGATAGCCCAGCTCGACTATCCATCTCTACTGAAGACCCTTTCAGCTTTTTGAGAGTTGGGTGGAGAACATCATCTCTGAAAATAGGGTCCCACAGCTGCACCCCATCAGTGTGAGCAGGACTCTTAGGACTCTTAGAAGAGTCAATGCTCTGAGACCATGGGGGGCGCTTAGCCCCCTCTCCTCGTCACTGAGGATGATTTCACTTTTCAGGGAATAGAGAGGGTGGTCCTTGTGGTGGACTGCAGGTATGGAGAGCTGTTGTCATCGTATTAGATAGATAAGAATGATTATATGTATTGTAGAAATGTCTCCTATCATGTTCCCTAATTTTTTATTATGTCCACATCCTGGTCCCCATCTTGGACATCATAACAAACGTGCACTTTTTTGTTTAATTTACACATTGGACCATAGGAAAAATGACACTACAGCTACAGAGGTGACCGTCTGATAGCCCAGCTCGACTATCCATCTCTACTGAAGACCCTTTCAGCTTTTTGAGAGTTGGGTGGAGGACATCATCTCTGAAAATAGGGTCCCACAGCTGCACCCCATCAGTGTGAGCAGGACTCTTAGGACTCTTAGAAGAGTTAATGCTCTGAGACCATGGGGGCGCTAAGCCCCCTCTCTTCGTCACTGAGGATGATTTTATTTTTCAGGGATTAGAGAGGGTGGTCCTTGTGGTGGACTGCAGGTATGGAGAGCTGTTGTGATCGTATTAGATAGATAAGAATGATTATATGTATTGTAGAAATGTCTCCTATCATGTTCCCTAATTTTTTATTATGTCCACATCCTGGTCCCCATCTTGGACATCATAACAAACGTGCACTTTTTTGTTTAATTTACACATTGGACCAAAGGAAAAATGACACTACAGCTACAGAGGTGACCGTCTGATAGCCCAGCTCGACTATCCATCTCTACTGAAGACCCTTTCAGCTTTTTGAGAGTTGGGTGGAGGACATCATCTCTGAAAATAGGGTCCCACAGCTGCACCCCATCAGTGTGAGCAGGACTCTTAGGACTCTTAGAAGAGTCAATGCTCTGAGACCATTGGGGGCACTTAGCCCCCTCTCTTCGTCACTGAGGATGATTTCATTTTTCAGGGATTAGAGAGGGTGGTCCTTGTGGTGGACTGCAGGTATGGAGAGCTGTTATCATCGTATTAGGTAGATAAGAATGATTATATGTATTGTAGAAATGTCTCCTATCATGTTCCCTAATTTTTTATTATGTCCACATCCTGGTCCCCATCTTGGACATCATAACAAACGTGCACTTTTTTGTTTAATTTACACATTGGACCATAGGAAAAATGACACTACAGCTACAGAGGTGACCGTCTGATAGCCCAGCTCGACAATCCATCTCTACTGAAGACCCTTTCAGCTTTTTGAGAGTTGGGTGGAGGACATCATCTCTGAAAATAGGGTCCCACAGCTGCACCCCATCAGTGTGAGCAGGACTCTTAGGACTCTTAGAAGAGTCAATGCTCTGAGACCATGGGGGGCGCTTAGCCCCCTCTCTTCGTCACTGAGGATGATTTCATTTTTCAGGGATTAGAGAGGGTGGTCCTTGTGGTGGACTGCAGGTATGGAGAGCTGTTGTCATCGTATTAAATAGATAAGAATGATTATATGTATTGTAGAAATGTCTCCTATCATGTTCCCTAATTTTTTATTATGTCCACATCCTGGTCCCCATCTTGGACATCATAACAAACGTGCACTTTTTTGTTTAATTTACACATTGGACCATAGGAAAAATGACACTACAGCTACAGAGGTGACCGTCTGATAGCCCAGCTCGACTATCCATCTCTACTGAAGACCCTTTCAGCTTTTTGAGAGTTGGGTGGAGGACATCATCTCTGAAAATAGGGTCCCACAGCTGCACCCCATCAGTGTGAGCAGGACTCTTAGGACTCTTAGAAGAGTTAATGCTCTGAGACCATGGGGGCGCTTAGCCCCCTCTCTTCGTCACTGAGGATGATTTCATTTTTCAGGGATTAGAGAGGGTGGTCCTTGTGGTGGACTGCAGGTATGGAGAGCTGTTGTGATCGTATTAGATAGATAAGAATGATTATATGTATTGTAGAAATGTCTCCTATCATGTTCCCTAATTTTTTATTATGTCCACATCCTGATCCCCATCTTGGACATCATAACAAACGTGCACTTTTTTGTTTAATTTACACATTGGACCAAAGGAAAAATGACACTACAGCTACAGAGGTGACCGTCTGATAGCCCAGCTCGACTATCCATCTCTACTGAAGACCCTTTCAGCTTTTTGAGAGTTGGGTGGAGGACATCATCTCTGAAAATAGGGTCCCACAGCTGCACCCCATCAGTGTGAGCAGGACTCTTAGGACTCTTAGAAGAGTCAATGCTCTGAGACCATTGGGGGCACTTAGCCCCCTCTCTTCGTCACTGAGGATGATTTCATTTTTCAGGGATTAGAGAGGGTGGTCCTTGTGGTGGACTGCAGGTATGGAGAGCTGTTATCATCGTATTAGGTAGATAAGAATGATTATATGTATTGTAGAAATGTCTCCTATCATGTTCCCTAATTTTTTATTATGTCCACATCCTGGTCCCCATCTTGGACATCATAACAAACGTGCACTTTTTTGTTTAATTTACACATTGGACCATAGGAAAAATGACACTACAGCTACAGAGGTGACCGTCTGATAGCCCAGCTCGACAATCCATCTCTACTGAAGACCCTTTCAGCTTTTTGAGAGTTGGGTGGAGGACATCATCTCTGAAAATAGGGTCCCACAGCTGCACCCCATCAGTGTGAGCAGGACTCTTAGGACTCTTAGAAGAGTCAATGCTCTGAGACCATGGGGGGCGCTTAGCCCCCTCTCTTCGTCACTGAGGATGATTTCATTTTTCAGGGATTAGAGAGGGTGGTCCTTGTGGTGGACTGCAGGTATGGAGAGCTGTTGTCATCGTATTAAATAGATAAGAATGATTATATGTATTGTAGAAATGTCTCCTATCATGTTCCCTAATTTTTTATTATGTCCACATCCTGGTCCCCATCTTGGACATCATAACAAACGTGCACTTTTTTGTTTAATTTACACATTGGACCATAGGAAAAATGACACTACAGCTACAGAGGTGACCGTCTGATAGCCCAGCTCGACTATCCATCTCTACTGAAGACCCTTTCAGCTTTTTGAGAGTTGGGTGGAGGACATCATCTCTGAAAATAGGGTCCCACAGCTGCACCCCATCAGTGTGAGCAGGACTCTTAGGACTCTTAGAAGAGTCAATGCTCTGAGACCATGGGGGGCGCTTAGCCCCCTCTCTTCGTCACTGAGGATGATTTCATTTTTCAGGGATTAGAGAGGGTGGTCCTTGTGGTGGACTGCAGGTATGGAGAGCTGTTGTCATCGTATTAAATAGATAAGAATGAATATATGTATTGTAGAAATGTCTCCTATCATGTTCCCTAATTTTTTATTATGTCCACATCCTGGTCCCCATCTTGGACATCATAACAAACGTGCACTTTTTTGTTTAATTTACACATTGCACCATAGGAAAAATGACACTACAGCTACAGAGGTGACCGTCTGATAGCCCAGCTCGACTATCCATCTCTACTGAAGACCCTTTCAGCTTTTTGAGAGTTGGGTGGAGAACATCATCTCTGAAAATAGGGTCCCACAGCTGCACCCCATCAGTGTGAGCAGGACTCTTAGGACTCTTAGAAGAGTCAATGCTCTGAGACCATGGGGGGCGCTTAGCCCCCTCTCCTCGTCACTGAGGATGATTTCACTTTTCAGGGAATAGAGAGGGTGGTCCTTGTGGTGGACTGCAGGTATGGAGAGCTGTTGTCATCGTATTAGATAGATAAGAATGATTATATGTATTGTAGAAATGTCTCCTATCATGTTCCCTAATTTTTTATTATGTCCACATCCTGGTCCCCATCTTGGACATCATAACAAACGTGCACTTTTTTGTTTAATTTACACATTGGACCATAGGAAAAATGACACTACAGCTACAGAGGTGACCGTCTGATAGCCCAGCTCGACTATCCATCTCTACTGAAGACCCTTTCAGCTTTTTGAGAGTTGGGTGGAGGACATCATCTCTGAAAATAGGGTCCCACAGCTGCACCCCATCAGTGTGAGCAGGACTCTTAGGACTCTTAGAAGAGTTAATGCTCTGAGACCATGGGGGTGCTTAGCCCCCTCTCTTCGTCACTGAGGATGATTTCATTTTTCAGGGATTAGAGAGGGTGGTCCTTGTGGTGGACTGCAGGTATGGAGAGCTGTTGTCATCGTATTAGATAGATAAGAATGATTATATGTATTGTAGAAATGTCTCCTATCATGTTCCCTAATTTTTTATTATGTCCACATCCTGGTCCCCATCTTGGACATCATAACAAACGTGCACTTTTTTGTTTAATTTACACATTGGACCATAGGAAAAATGACACTACAGCTACAGAGGTGACCGTCTGATAGCCCAGCTCGACTATCCATCTCTACTGAAGACCCTTTCAGCTTTTTGAGAGTTGGGTGGAGGACATCATCTCTTAAAATAGGGTCCCACAGCTGCACCCCATCAGTGTAAGCAGGACTCTTAGGACTCTTAGAAGAGTCAATGCTCTAAAACCATGGGGGGCGCTTAGCCCCCTCTCTTCGTCCCTGAGGATGATTTCATTTTTCAGGGATTAGAGAGGGTGGTCCTTGTGGTGGACTGCAGGTATGGAGAGCTGTTGTCATCGTATTAGATAGATAAGAATGATTATATGTATTGTAGAAATGTCTCCTATCATGTTCCCTAATTTTTTATTATGTCCACATCCTGGTCCCCATCTTGGACATCATAACAAACGTGCACTTTTTTGTTTAATTTACACATTGGACCATAGGAAAAATGACACTACAGCTACAGAGGTGACCGTCTGATAGCCCAGCTCGACTATCCATCTCTACTGAAGACCCTTTCAGCTTTTTGAGAGTTGGGTGGAGGACATCATCTCTGAAAATAGGGTCCCACAGCTGCACCCCATCAGTGTGAGCAGGACTCTTAGGACTCTTAGAAGAGTTAATGCTCTGAGACCATGGGGGCGCTTAGCCCCCTCTCTTCGTCACTGAGGATGATTTCATTTTTCAGGGATTAGAGAGGGTGGTCCTTGTGGTGGACTGCAGGTATGGAGAGCTGTTGTCATCGTATTAGATAGATAAGAATGATTATATGTATTGTAGAAATGTCTCCTATCATGTTCCCTAATTTTTTATTATGTCCACATCCTGGTCCCCATCTTGGACATCATAACAAACGTGCACTTTTTTGTTTAATTTACACATTGGACCATAGGAAAAATGACACTACAGCTACAGAGGTGACCGTCTGATAGCCCAGCTCGACTATCCATCTCTACTGAAGACCCTTTCAGCTTTTTGAGAGTTGGGTGGAGGACATCATCTCTGAAAATAGGGTCCCACAGCTGCACCCCATCAGTGTGAGCAGGACTCTTAGGACTCTTAGAAGAGTCAATGCTCTGAGACCATTGGGGGCACTTAGCCCCCTCTCTTCATCACTGAGGATGATTTCATTTTTCAGGGATTAGAGAGGGTGGTCCTTGTGGTGGACTGCAGATATGGAGAGCTGTTATCATTGTATTAGATAGATAAGAATGATTATATGTATTGTAGAAATGTCTCCTATCATGTTCCCTAATTTTTTATTATGTCCACATCCTGGTCCCCATCTTGGACATCATAACAAACGTGCACTTTTTTGTTTAATTTACACATTGGACCATAGGAAAAATGACACTACAGCTACAGAGGTGACCGTCTGATAGCCCAGCTCGACTATCCATCTCTACTGAAGACCCTTTCAGCTTTTTGAGAGTTGGGTGGAGGACATCATCTCTGAAAATAGGGTCCCACAGCTGCACCCCATCAGTGTGAGCAGGACTCTTAGGACTCTTAGAAGAGTTAATGCTCTGAGACCATGGGGGCGCTTAGCCCCCTCTCTTCGTCACTGAGGATGATTTCATTTTTCAGGGATTAGAGAGGGTGGTCCTTGTGGTGGACTGCAGGTATGGAGAGCTGTTGTCATCGTATTAGATAGATAAGAATGATTATATGTATTGTAGAAATGTCTCCTATCATGTTCCCTAATTTTTTATTATGTCCACATCCTGGTCCCCATCTTGGACATCATAACCAACGTGCACTTTTTTGTTTAATTTACACATTGGACCATAGGAAAAATGACACTACAGCTACAGAGGTGACCGTCTGATAGCCCAGCTCGACTATCCATCTCTACTGAAGACCCTTTCAGCTTTTTGAGAGTTGGGTGGAGGACATCATCTCTGAAAATAGGGTCCCACAGCTGCACCCCATCAGTGTGAGCAGGACTCTTAGGACTCTTAGAAGAGTCAATGCTCTGAGACCATTGGGGGCACTTAGCCCCCTCTCTTCATCACTGAGGATGATTTCATTTTTCAGGGATTAGAGAGGGTGGTCCTTGTGGTGGACTGCAGATATGGAGAGCTGTTATCATCGTATTAGATAGATAAGAATGATTATATGTATTGTAGAAATGTCTCCTATCATGTTCCCTAATTTTTTATTATGTCCACATCCTGGTCCCCATCTTGGACATCATAACAAACGTGCACTTTTTTGTTTAATTTACACATTGGACCAAAGGAAAAATGACACTACAGCTACAGAGGTGACCGTCTGATAGCCCAGCTCGACTATCCATCTCTACTGAAGACCCTTTCAGCTTTTTGAGAGTTGGGTGGAGGACATCATCTCTGAAAATAGGGTCCCACAGCTGCACCCCATCAGTGTGAGCAGGACTCTTAGGACTCTTAGAAGAGTCAATGCTCTGAGACCATGGGGGGCGCTTAGCCCCCTCTCTTCGTCACTGAGGATGATTTCATTTTTCAGGGATTAGAGAGGGTGGTCCTTGTGGTGGACTGCAGGTATGGAGAGCTGTTGTCATCGTATTAAATAGATAAGAATGATTATATGTATTGTAGAAATGTCTCCTATCATGTTCCCTAATTTTTTATTATGTCCACATCCTGGTCCCCATCTTGGACATCATAACAAACGTGCACTTTTTTGTTTAATTTACACATTGGACCATAGGAAAAATGACACTACAGCTACAGAGGTGACCGTCTGATAGCCCAGCTCGACTATCCATCTCTACTGAAGACCCTTTCAGCTTTTTGAGAGTTGGGTGGAGGACATCATCTCTGAAAATAGGGTCCCACAGCTTCACCCCATCAATGTGAGCAGGACTCTTAGGACTCTTAGAAGAGTCAATGCTCTGGTACCATGGGGGGCGCTTGGCCCCCTCTCTTCGTCACTGAGGATGATTTCATTTTTCAGGGATTAGAGAGGGTGGTCCTTGTGGTGGACTGCAGGTATGGAGAGCTGTTGTCATTGTATTAGATAGATAAGAATGATTATATGTATTGTAGAAATGTCTCCTATCATGTTCCCTAATTTTTTATTATGTCCACATCCTGGTCCCCATCTTGGACATCATAACAAACGTGCACTTTTTTGTTTAATTTACACATTGGACCATAGGAAAAATGACACTACAGCTACAGAGGTGACCGTCTGATAGCCCAGCTCGACTATCCATCTCTACTGAAGACCCTTTCAGCTTTTTGAGAGTTGGGTGGAGGACATCATCTCTGAAAATAGGGTCCCACAGCTGCACCCCATCAGTGTGAGCAGGACTCTTAGGACTCTTAGAAGAGTCAATGCTCTGGTACCATGGGGGGCGCTTGGCCCCCTCTCTTCGTCACTGGAGATGATTTCATTTTTCAGGGATTAGAGAGGGTGGTCCTTGTGGTGGACTGCAGGTATGGAGAGCTGTTGTCATCGTATTAGATAGATAAGAATGATTATATGTATTGTAGAAATGTCTCCTATCATGTTCCCTAATTTTTTATTATGTCCACATCCTGGTCCCCATCTTGGACATCATAACAAACGTGCACTTTTTTGTTTAATTTACACATTGGACCATAGGAAAAATGACACTACAGCTACAGAGGTGACCGTCTGATAGCCCAGCTCGACTATCCATCTCTACTGAAGACCCTTTCAGCTTTTTGAGAGTTGGGTGGAGGACATCATCTCTGAAAATAGGGTCCCACAGCTGCACCCCATCAGTGTGAGCAGGACTCTTAGGACTCTTAGAAGAGTCAATGCTCTGAGACCATTGGGGGCACTTAGCCCCCTCTCTTCATCACTGAGGATGATTTCATTTTTCAGGGATTAGAGAGGGTGGTCCTTGTGGTGGACTGCAGGTATGGAGAGCTGTTGTCATCGTATTAGATAGATAAGAATGATTATATGTATTGTAGAAATGTCTCCTATCATGTTCCCTATTTTTTTATTATGTCCACATCCTGGTCCCCATCTTGGAAATCATAACAAACGTGCACTTTTTTGTTTAATTTACACATTGGACCATAGGAAAAATGACACTACAGCTACAGAGGTGACCGTCTGATAGCCCAGCTCGACTATCCATCTCTACTGAAGACCCTTTCAGCTTTTTGAGAGTTGGGTGGAGGACATCATCTCTGAAAATAGGGTCCCACAGCTGCACCCCATCAGTGTGAGCAGGAATCTTAGGACTCTTAGAAGAGTCAATGTTCTGAGACCATGGGGGGCGCTTAGCCCCCTCTCTTCGTCACTGAGGATGATTTCATTTTTCAGGGATTAGAGAGAGTGGTCCTTGTGGTGGACTGCAGGTATGGAGAGCTGTTGTGATCGTATTAGATAGATAAGAATGATTATATGTATTGTAGAAATGTCTCCTATCATGTTCCCTAATTTTTTATTATGTCCACATCCTGGTCCCCATCTTGAACATCATAACAAACGTGCACTTTTTTGTTTAATTTACACATTGGACCATAGGAAAAATGACACTACAGCTACAGAGGTGACCGTCTGATAGCCCAGCTCGACTATCCATCTCTACTGAAGACCCTTTCAGCTTTTTGAGAGTTGGGTGGAGGACATCATCTCTGAAAATAGGGTCCCACAGCTGCACCCCATCAGTGTAAGCAGGACTCTTAGGACTCTTAGAAGAGTCAATGCTCTAAAACCATGGGGGGCGCTTAGCCCCCTCTCTTCGTCCCTGAGGATGATTTTATTTTTCAGGGATTAGAGAGGGTGGTCCTTGTGGTGGACTGCAGGTATGGAGAGCTGTTGTCATCGTATTAGATAGATAAGAATGATTATATGTATTGTAGAAATGTCTCCTATCATGTTCCCTAATTTCTTATTATGTCCACATCCTGGTCCCCATCTTGGACATCATAACAAACGTGCACTTTTTTGTTTAATTTACACATTGGACCATAGGAAAAATGACACTACAGCTACAGAGGTGACCGTCTGATAGCCCAGCTCGACTATCCATCTCTACTGAAGACCCTTTCAGCTTTTTGAGAGTTGGGTGGAGGACATCATCTCTGAAAATAGGGTCCCACAGCTTCACCCCATCAATGTGAGCAGGACTCTTAGGACTCTTAGAAGAGTCAATGCTCTGGTACCATGGGGGGCGCTTGGCCCCCTCTCTTCGTCACTGAGGATGATTTCATTTTTCAGGGATTAGAGAGGGTGGTCCTTGTGGTGGACTGCAGGTATGGAGAGCTGTTGTCATTGTATTAGATAGATAAGAATGATTATATGTATTGTAGAAATGTCTCCTATCATGTTCCCTAATTTTTTATTATGTCCACATCCTGGTCCCCATCTTGGACATCATAACAAACGTGCACTTTTTTGTTTAATTTACACATTGGACCATAGGAAAAATGACACTACAGCTACAGAGGTGACCGTCTGATAGCCCAGCTCGACTATCCATCTCTACTGAAGACCCTTTCAGCTTTTTGAGAGTTGGGTGGAGGACATCATCTCTGAAAATAGGGTCCCACAGCTGCACCCCATCAGTGTGAGCAGGACTCTTAGGACTCTTAGAAGAGTTAATGCTCTGAGACCATGGGGGCGCTTAGCCCCCTCTCTTCGTCACTGAGGATGATTTCATTTTTCAGGGATTAGAGAGGGTGGTCCTTGTGGTGGACTGCAGGTATGGAGAGCTGTTGTCATCGTATTAGATAGATAAGAATGATTATATGTATTGTAGAAATGTCTCCTATCATGTTCCCTAATTTTTTATTATGTCCACATCCTGGTCCCCATCTTGGACATCATAACAAACGTGCACTTTTTTGTTTAATTTACACATTGGACCATAGGAAAAATGACACTACAGCTACAGAGTTGACCGTCTGATAGCCCAGCTCGACTATCCATCTCTACTGAAGACCCTTTCAGCTTTTTGAGAGTTGGGTGGAGGACATCATCTCTGAAAATAGGGTCCCACAGCTGCACCCCATCAGTGTGAGCAGGACTCTTAGGACTCTTAGAAAAGTCAATGCTCTGAGACCATGGGGGGCACTTAGCCCCCTCTCTTCGTCACTGAGGATGATTTCATTTTTCAGGGATTAGAGAGGGTGGTCCTTGTGGTGGACTGCAGGTATGGAGAGCTGTTATCATCGTATTAGATAGATAAGAATGATTATATGTATTGTAGAAATGTCTCCTATCATGTTCCCTAATTTTTTATTATGTCCACATCCTGGTCCCCATCTTGGACATCATAACAAACGTGCACTTTTTTGTTTAATTTACACATTGGACCATAGGAAAAATGACACTACAGCTACAGAGGTGACCGTCTGATAGCCCAGCTCGACAATCCATCTCTACTGAAGACCCTTTCAGCTTTTTGAGAGTTGGGTGGAGGACATCATCTCTGAAAATAGGGTCCCACAGCTGCACCCCATCAGTGTGAGCAGGACTCTTAGGACTCTTAGAAGAGTCAGTGCTCTGAGACCATGGGGGGCGCTTAGCCCCCTCTCTTCGTCACTGAGGATGATTTCATTTTTCAGGGATTAGAGAGGGTGGTCTTTGTGGTGGACTGCAGGTATGGAGAGCTGTTGTCATCGTATTAAATAGATAAGAATGATTATATGTATTGTAGAAATGTCTCCTATCATGTTCCCCAATTTTTTATTATGTCCACATCCTGGTCCCCATCTTGGACATCATAACAAACGTGCACTTTTTTGTTTAATTTACACATTGGACCATAGGAAAAATGACACTACAGCTACAGAGGTGACCGTCTGATAGCCCAGCTCGACTATCCATCTCTACTGAAGACCCTTTCAGCTTTTTGAGAGTTTGGTGGAGAACATCATCTCTGAAAATAGGGTCCCACAGCTGCACCCCATCAGTGTGAGCAGGACTCTTAGGACTCTTAGAAGAGTCAATGCTCTGAGACCATGGGGGGCGCTTAGCCCCCTCTCTTCGTCACTGAGGATGATTTCACTTTTCAGGGAATAGAGAGGGTGGTCCTTGTGGTGGACTGCAGGTATGGAGAGCTGTTGTCATCGTATTAGATAGATAAGAATGATTATATGTATTGTAGAAATGTCTCCTATCATGTTCCCTAATTTTTTATTATGTCCACATCCTGGTCCCCATCTTGGACATCATAACAAACGTGCACTTTTTTGTTTAATTTACACATTGGACCATAGGAAAAATGACACTACAGCTACAGAGGTGACCGTCTGATAGCCCAGCTCGACTATCCATCTCTACTGAAGACCCTTTCAGCTTTTTGAGAGTTGGGTGGAGGACATCATCTCTGAAAATAGGGTCCCACAGCTGCACCCCATCAGTGTGAGCAGGACTCTTAGGACTCTTAGAAGAGTCAATGCTCTGAGACCATTGGGGGCACTTAGCCCCCTCTCTTCATCACTGAGGATGATTTCATTTTTCAGGGATTAGAGAGGGTGGTCCTTGTGGTGGACTGCAGATATGGAGAGCTGTTATCATCGTATTAGATAGATAAGAATGATTACATGTATTGTAGAAATGTCTCCTATCATGTTCCCTAATTTTTTATTATGTCCACATCCTGGTCCCCATCTTGGACATCATAACAAACGTGCACTTTTTTGTTTAATTTACACATTGGACCATAGGAAAAATGACACTACAGCTACAGAGGTGACCGTCTGATAGCCCAGCTCGACTATCCATCTCTACTGAAGAACCTTTCAGCTTTTTGAGAGTTGGGTGGAGGACATCACCTCTGAAAATAGGGTCCCACAGCTGCACCCCATCAGTGTGAGCAGGACTCTTAGGACTCTTAGAAGAGTCAATGCTCTGAGACCATGGGGGGCGCTTAGCCCCCTCTCTTCGTCACTGAGGATGATTTCACTTTTCAGGGAATAGAGAGGGTGGTCCTTGTGGTGGACTGCAGGTATGGAGAGCTGTTGTCATCGTATTAGATAGATAAGAATGATTATATGTATTGTAGAAATGTCTCCTATCATGTTCCCTAATTTTTTATTATGTCCACATCCTGGTCCCCATCTTGGACATCATAACAAACGTGCACTTTTTTGTTTATTTTACACATTGGACCATAGGAAAAATGACACTACAGCTACAGAGGTGACCGTCTGATAGCCCAGATTGACTATCCATCTCTACTGAAGACCCTTTCAGCTTTTTGAGAGTTGGGTGGAGGACATCATCTCTGAAAATAGGGTCCCACAGCTGCACCCCATCAGTGTGAGCAGGACTCTTAGGACTCTTAGAAGAGTCAATGCTCTGAGACCATTGGGGGCACTTAGCCCCCTCTCTTCATCACTGAGGATGATTTCATTTTTCAGGGATTAGAGAGGGTGGTCCTTGTGGTGGACTGCAGATATGGAGAGCTGTTATCATCGTATTAGATAGATAAGAATGATTACATGTATTGTAGAAATGTCTCCTATCATGTTCCCTAATTTTTTATTATGTCCACATCCTGGTCCCCATCTTGGACATCATAACAAACGTGCACTTTTTTGTTTAATTTACACATTGGACCATAGGAAAAATGACACTACAGCTACAGAGGTGACCGTCTGATAGCCCAGCTCGACTATCCATCTCTACTGAAGAACCTTTCAGCTTTTTGAGAGTTGGGTGGAGGACATCACCTCTGAAAATAGGGTCCCACAGCTGCACCCCATCAGTGTGAGCAGGACTCTTAGGACTCTTAGAAGAGTCAATGCTCTGAGACCATGGGGGCGCTTAGCCCCCTCTCTTCGTCACTGAGGATGATTTCATTTTTCAGGGATTAGAGAGGGGGGTCCTTGTAGTGGACTGCAGGTATGGAGAGCTGTTGTCATCGTATTAAATAGATAAGAATGATTATATGTATTGTAGAAATGTCTCCTATCATGTTCCCTAATTTTTTATTATGTCCACATCCTGGTCCCCATCTTGGACATCATAACAAACGTGCACTTTTTTGTTTAATTTACACATTGGACCATAGGAAAAATGACACTACAGCTACAGAGGTGACCGTCTGATAGCCCAGCTCGACTATCCATCTCTACTGAAGACCCTTTCAGCTTTTTGAGAGTTGGGTGGAGAACATCATCTCTGAAAATAGGGTCCCACAGCTGCACCCCATCAGTGTGAGCAGGACTCTTAGGACTCTTAGAAGAGTCAATGCTCTGAGACCATGGGGGCGCTTAGCCCCCTCTCTTCGTCACTGAGGATGATTTCATTTTTCAGGGATTAGAGAGGGGGGTCCTTGTAGTGGACTGCAGGTATGGAGAGCTGTTGTCATCGTATTAAATAGATAAGAATGATTATATGTATTGTAGAAATGTCTCCTATCATGTTCCCTAATTTTTTATTATGTCCACATCCTGGTCCCCATCTTGGACATCATAACAAACGTGCACTTTTTTGTTTAATTTACACATTGGACCATAGGAAAAATGACACTACAGCTACAGAGGTGACCGTCTGATAGCCCAGCTCGACTATCCATCTCTACTGAAGACCCTTTCAGCTTTTTGAGAGTTGGGTGGAGAACATCATCTCTGAAAATAGGGTCCCACAGCTGCACCCCATCAGTGTGAGCAGGACTCTTAGGACTCTTAGAAGAGTCAATGCTCTGAGACCATGGGGGGCGCTTAGCCCCCTCTCCTCGTCACTGAGGATGATTTCACTTTTCAGGGAATAGAGAGGGTTGTCCTTGTGGTGGACTGCAGGTATGGAGAGCTGTTGTCATCGTATTAGATAGATAAGAATGATTATATGTATTGTAGAAATGTCTCCTATCATGTTCCCTATTTTTTTATTATGTCCACATCCTGGTCCCCATCTTGGAAATCATAACAAACGTGCACTTTTTTGTTTAATTTACAAATTGGACCATAGGAAAAATGACACTACAGCTACAGAGGTGACCGTCTGATAGCCCAGCTCGACTATCCATCTCTACTGAAGACCCTTTCAGCTTTTTGAGAGTTGGGTGGAGGACATCATCTCTGAAAATAGGGTCCCACAGCTGCACCCCATCAGTGTGAGCAGGAATCTTAGGACTCTTAGAAGAGTCAATGCTCTGAGACCATGGGGGGCGCTTAGCCCCCTCTCTTCGGCACTGAGGATGATTTCATTTTTCAGGGATTAGAGAGAGTGGTCCTTGTGGTGGACTGCAGGTATGGAGAGCTGTTGTGATCGTATTAGATAGATAAGAATGATTATATGTATTGTAGAAATGTCTCCTATCATGTTCCCTAATTTTTTATTATGTCCACATCCTGGTCCCCATCTTGAACATCATAACAAACGTGCACTTTTTTGTTTAACCCCTTTACGACCGCCGATACGCCTTTTAACGGCGGTAAATAAGGGTACTTTTTCCGATCCGCCGCTTTTTAACGGCGGTCGGAAAAAAGGGTCTAGCGCCCCCCAGAGTCAGAAAATTTCCGGGGTCTCAGCTGCCGGGGGTAGCTGAGACCCTGGAGATCATGATTCGGGCCGGTTTTTTCCGGTCCCCGCTCACCTGATGACCGGTATACACCGTATACCGATCATCAAGTTATAGTAAATGACCGCGCCGGTAAAAAATGATTTATCTCCCATCTGGCATGATCAAACATGCCAGATGGGAGATAAATCTTTTTCCCGGTTCCCTCCGGTCCCCCGGTGTCCCCAAAGTGCCCCCCCCGACCCCCAACCCCCTCCCGAAAATCCAAGATGGCCGCGCGCACCGGCGATCACAGCAGCGCGCCGGCCGCATTTACAGTGTTCCTATGGTTTCTGTCGTATGTGCCATAACACATACGACAGAAACCTGCTCCCTAGGCCCCGCCGGGTCCCCCCCCTACCCCCCCCTGGTGTTCCCCGGTGTCCCCCGGTGTCATACATACCTGTCGGAGCCCTGATCCCCCGTGGCCCCCTCCTCCGGCTCCTTCTCTGCAGACTCCGGTCACATGAGCAGAGCGCAGCTGTCAGCTTCCTGTGTTCAGAGAGCTGTGCTGCTGCTCGCACTGTGCAGCTGTGACCCGGGGAGGGTGGGTGCAGATTCTTTGCACCCACTCTCCTAAAATGGAGGGTCTGCCCTCCTAGAAAATGGGGGATACGTTCCCTGAACGTGTCCCCCATATTCTAGAAGGTCCAGAGGCGACGTGGGACATCCAAATGGATTATTGTGGATTTTTTTTTTTTCTTTTCAATAAATTGGTCAATCAGGGAATGTTTGGGGGAGTGTTTTTTCAAATAAATTTTTTTTTTGTTGTCAATTTTTTTTTTATTACTGTCAATTAGTTATGTCGGGTATCTGATAGACGCCGTGACATAACTAATTGCTGGGCTTGATGCCAGGTGACATTACACACCTGGTATCAACCCCATTCATTACCCCGTTAGCCAACGCACCAGGGCGCGGGATGAGCTGGGGCGAAGCGCCAGAATTGGCGCATCTAATGGATGCGCCACTTCTGGGGCGGCTGCGGCCTGCTATTTTTAGGCTGGGAAGAGTCCAATAACCGTGGCTCTTCCCATCCTGAGAATACCAGACCCCAGCTGTCAGCTTCACCTTGGCTGGTGATCTAATTTGGGGGGACCCCACGTTTGTTTTTTTTTTTTAATTATTTATTTATAAATAATTAAAAAAAAAAAACAGCTTGGGGAGCCCTCCAAATTGATCACCAGACAAGATGAAGCTGTCAGCTGTGGTTTGCAGGCTACAGCTGTCTGCTTTACCCTAGCTGGCTATCAAAAATAGGGGGGACTCCACGTCATTTATTTTAATTCTTTTTTTTTTTTTTTGGGCTAAATACAAGGCTAGGCATCCTTTAGTGTCACATGAAAGGCAGGTAAGGGGAGCTTCCTCGTTCCTGCGGCGTCACACATAGCGATGTGTGCTGCCGCAGGAGCGACGAACTACATCGTTACTGCTGCAGTAACGATAATCGAGAATGGACCCCCGTGTCACCGATGAGCGATTTTGCACGTTTTTGCAACGATGCAAAATCGCTCATCGGTGTCACACGCAGCAACATCGCTAATGCGGCCGGATGTGCGTCACCAATTCCGTGACCCTAACGACTCCGCATTAGCGATGTCGCAGCGTGTAAAGCCCCCTTAACAGTGAGAAATTTTTTGATACAGCAACAGTTTTGTGAAGTACCTGTGGATTCAAAATGTTTACTATACTCCTGAATAAAATCCTTGAGGGGTCCAGTTTCCAAAATGAGGTCACTTGTGGGGGGTTTCTAATGTATAGGTGCCCAAGGGGCCCTGCTAATGTGACATGGTGCGCGCAATTTACTTCAACTTTTCCAAAATTCAAATGGTGCTCCTTCCATTCCAAGCCCTCCCATTTATCCAAACAAAGGTTTTTGGCCACATGTGTGGTATCCCTGCGCTCACAAGAAATTAGATAACAACCTGTGGGGTACACGTTTTGTTGTTGCCTCTTGAAAAAGTGAAAAATGTGTCGCTAAATCAACATTTTTGTGAAAAAAATGAAAATTTCAATATGGCAACCTAAGCTTATCAAATTCTGTGAAGTATTCGTGGATTCAAAATGCTCAATATACACCTAGATTAAAGCCTTGAGGGGTCTTATTTCCAGAATGGGGTCACTTGTGGGGGACCTCCACTGCTTAGGCACCTCAGGGGTTCTCCTAATGCAACATGGCGTCCGCTATTGATTCCAGCCAATTTTGCAGTCAAATTGCACTCCTTCTCTTCTGAGCCCTGTAGTGTGCCCAAACAGTTGATTTCCACCACATACAAGATATCAACAAACTCAGGAGAAATTGCGCAATAAATTTCATGGTGATTTTTTTCCTGTTACCCTTGTGAAAAAAAAAGCTACCTGGTTGAAGTAACAATTTTGTGGTAAAATTTTATTTTTTTATTTTCATGGCTCAACGTTATAAACTTCTGTAAAGCACCTGGGGGTTCAGGGTACTCACCAAACATCAAGATAAATTCCTTGAGGGGCCTAGTTTCCAATATGGGGTCACTTGTGGTGTTTTTTTGCTGTTTACGTACCTTAGGGGTCCTCCAAATGCGACATGGTGCCCGCAATCTTTTTCAGCCAAATTTCCTTTCCAAAATTCAAATATTGCTCCTTCCGTTCCAAGCCCTCCCATTTCTCCAAACAAAGGTTTCAGACCACAAGTGAGGTATCACCGCGCTCATAAAAAAGTGGGTAACAAACATTGGGGTCACATTTTTGGAATTACCTCTTGAAAAAGTGAAAAAATTGATGCTAAAGCAACATTTTTGAGAAAAAAATGAAAATTTTCAATGTGACAACGTAACGTTATCAAAATCTGTGAAGTACCTGTGGATCCAAAATGCTCACTATACCCCTAGATAGAAGCCTTAAGGGGTCTAGTTTCCAAAATGGTGTCACTTGTAAGGGGTTTCTGCTGTTTAGGTACCTTGGCGGACATGTAAATGCAACATGGTGCCCGGAATCTATTTCAGCCAAATTTGCTTTCCAAAATTCAAATATTGCTCCTTCTGTTCCGAGCCCTCCCATTTGTCCAAACAAAGGTTTCTGACCACATGTGGGGTATCGGCGCGTTCATAAGAAAGTGGGTAACAAGTTTTGGGGTTCATTTTGTTGTGTTATTTCTTCTAAAAGTGAACAAATTTGGGGTAGAGCAACATTTTAGGTAAAATTTTATTTTTTGCTTTTTTTCATTCCACTTTGCTTTAGTTCCTGTGAAGCACCTGAAGGGTTAATAAACTTCTTGGATGTGGTTTTGAGTACTTTGAGGCGTGCTGTTTTGAGAATGGTGTCACTTTTAGGTATTTTCTGTCACTTAGGCCTCTCAAAGTCACTTCAAATGTGATGTGGTCCCTAAAAAAATGGTTTTGTGAATTTTGTTGAAAAAATGGGAAATTGCTGATGAACTTTGACCCCTTCTAACTTCCTAACCCCAAAACATTTTGTTTCAGAAATTGCGCTAATGTAAAGTAGACATGTGGGAAATGTTATTTATTAACTGTTTTGTGTGACATAACTCTCTGGGTTAAGGGCATAAAAATTAAAAGTTTGAAAATTGCAAAATTTTCAAAATTTTCATCAAATTTCCGATTTTTTCACAAATAAAAGCAAAAAATATCGTTCTAAATTTATAACTATCATGAAGTACAATATGTCACGAAAAAACAATGTCAGAATCACCGGGATCCGTTGAAGCGTTCCAGAGTTATGACCTCATAAAGTGACACTGGTCAGAATTGCAAAAAATGGCCTGGTCATTAAGTACAAAACTGGCTTCGTCCTAAAGGGGTTAATTTACACATTGGACCATAGGAAAAATGACACTACAGCTACAGAGGTGACCGTCTGATAGCCCAGCTCGACTATCCATCTCTACTGAAGACCCTTTCAGCTTTTTGAGAGTTGGGTGGAGGACATCATCTCTGAAAATAGGGTCCCACAGCTGCACCCCATCAGTGTGAGCAGGACTCTTAGGACTCTTAGAAGAGTTAATGCTCTGAGACCATGGGGGCGCTTAGCCCCCTCTCTTCGTCACTGAGGATGATTTCATTTTTCAGGGATTAGAGAGGGTGGTCCTTGTGGTGGACTGCAGGTATGGAGAGCTGTTGTCATCGTATTAGATAGATAAGAATGATTATATGTATTGTAGAAATGTCTCCTATCATGTTCCCTATTTTTTTATTATGTCCACATCCTGGTCCCCATCTTGGAAATCATAACAAACGTGCACTTTTTTGTTTAATTTACACATTGGACCATAGGAAAAATGACACTACAGCTACAGAGGTGACCGTCTGATAGCCCAGCTCGACTATCCATCTCTACTGAAGACCCTTTCAGCTTTTTGAGAGTTGGGTGGAGGACATCATCTCTGAAAATAGGGTTCCACAGCTGCACCCCATCAGTGTGAGCAGGACTCTTAGGACTCTTAGAAGAGTCAATGTCCAATCTGACGAATGCTCAGGCCGAAACGTCATTTGTAACTTGTTTTGGACAAAAACATATATGCTTATGAAAAAAATTTTTTTCTTAATACGGACCAATAAAGAGTGATTTTGCATTACTATCCGTTGTGACTTACTGACTTAGTCTGGGAGATTTAGAGTGCCGAGGTTACTCACTAATTTTATCTATTATTACCTCTGAGCATCTATATACCAGTGAGCAGAGCTTCCTCTACAGTAGTTCTCCTGATTAGGCATGCCCTTACCTCATGAGCAGGGCATTGCAGCTTTGGTAGCAACTATTACGACATGGACTCTGCTGCTGTGGACCCGGGGAGAGTGAGTGCAGATTCATTGCACCCACACTCCTCACATGAAGGGTCCGCACTCCTAGAAAATGGGGGATACGTTCCCTGAGTGTCTCCCCCCCATATTCTAGACGGTCCAGAGTCGTCGTGGGACCCCTTTATTTTTTTTCTTACAATAAATTGGTGAAAGAGGAAATGTTTTGGGGACTGTTTTTTCAAATAAATTTCTTTTGTCGATTTTTTTTTTTTTTGTTAGTACTGACAGTTTATGATGTTGGGTATCTAATAGACGCCATGACATCACAAACTGCTGGGCTTGATCTCAGGTGACTTTACAGCTAGTATCAACCCGATTTATTACCCCGTTTGCCACTGCACCAGGGCACGGGATGAGCTGGGGTGAAGCGCCAGGATTGGCGCATCTAGTGGATGCGCCACGTCTGGGGTGCCTGTGGCCTGCTATTTTTAGGCTGTGAAGGCCCAATAACTATAGACCTTCCCACCCTGAGAATACCAGACCACAGCTGTCCGCTTTACCTTGGCTGGTGATCCAATTTGGGGGAGACCCTACTTTTATTGTGTAATTATTAATATTTATAAAATAATTATAAAAAAGAGCCTGAGGGGACCTCCACATTGGATCCCCAACCACGGTAAAGCTGCCAGCTGTGGTTTTCAGGCTACAGCCGTCTGCTTTACCCTAGCTGGCTATCAAAAATGGGGGGACCCAATGTCATTTTTTTTTTTAACTATTTTTTAAATAGAAAAAATTAATGGGCTTCCCTGTATTTTGATTGCCAACCAAGGTATCGGCAGGCAGACTGGGGTGGCAACCCATAGCTGTCTGCTTTATCTGCGCTGAGAATCAAAAATACCGCGGAGCGCTACGTCATTTTTTTAAAGATTTATTTTTACAGCACTGTGATGTCCAGCAATCAAAATACAGGGAAGCCCATTTTGTTTTTAGTTATTTAAATAAATAATTAAAAAAAATATATATGGGCTCCCGCTGCATTTTTTGTATTGCTAGGTAAGGGTAATCCAAGCAGCTACTGGCTGCTAACCCCCACTGCTTGATGTTACCTTCACTGGCAATGGAAAATCCAGGGAAGCATTTTTTATTTTTTTTGCCAAAAAACTACAAAAAAAAGGACGTGAGCTTCGCCATATTTTTGTATGCTAGCCAGGTATAGCAAGCAGGTGCTGGAAGAGTTGGATACAGCACCTGAAGATGGCGCTTCTATGAAAATACCATTTTCTGAGGCGGCTGCAGACTGCAATTCGCAGCAGTGGTGCCCAGAAATCTCAGGCCAACCCGTGCTGCGGATTCCAATCCCCAGCTGCCTAGTTGTACCTGGCTGGACACAAAAATGGGGCGAAGCCTACGTCATTTGTTTTCTAATTATTTCATGAAATTCATGAAATAATAGAAAAAGGGCTTCCCTTTATTTTTGTCTCCCAGCCGGGTACAAATAGGCAACTGGGGGTTGGGGGCAGCCGTACCTGCCTGCTGTACCTGGCTAGCATACAAAAATATAGCGAAGCCCACATAATTTTTTCAGGGGGCAAAAAACTTCTGCATACAGTCCTGGATGGAGTATGCTGAGCCTTGTAGTTCTGCAGCTGCTGTCTGTCTGTATGGAGAAGAGCAGACAGCATCTGCAGAATTACAAGGCTCAGCATACTCCATCCAGGACTGTATGCAGAATTTTTTTTCCCACCAAAAAAATGACGTGGGCTTCGCCATATTTTTGTATGCTAGCCAGGTACAGCAGGCAGCCACGGGCTGCCTCCAACCCCCAGTTGCCTATTTGTACCCGGCTGGGAACCAAAAATATAGGGAAGCCCGTTTTTTTTAATTATTTCACTTATTTCATGAAATAATTAAAAAACAAATGACGTGGGCTTCGCCCCATTTTTGTGTCCAGCCGGGTACAACTAGGCAGCTGGGGATTGGAATCCGCAGCACAGGTTAGCCCGAGGTTTCTGGGCGCCTCTGCTGCGAATTTCAGTCCGCAGCCGTCCCAGAAAATGGCGCTCTCATAGAAGCGCCATCATCTGGAGCTGTATCCAACTCTTCCAACAGCCCTGTAGCCGGGTGGCTTGTTGGGTAATCATGAGTTAATACTGGCTTTGTTTTACTAGCCAGTATTAAGCCAGAGATTCTTAATGTCAGGCACGTTTGACCCGGCCATTAAGAATCTCCAATAAAGGGTTAAAAAAAAACACCACACAGAGAAAAAATACTTTAATAGAAATAAATACACAGACACATTAGAGACTCCATCTTTATTACCCCCTGTCAGCCCTCCACGATCCTGCTCTTCTGTCTTCTTTCTTTCTAGTGTAGTAGTAGTCACGATTGTAGTGAGGATGAGTTTACCCAGCTCATCACTTGGGGCTGGGGAACCTCATCCTAACTACAATCATCACTACAAACTGGAAGTAGCGTGCAGCGTGCAGATCAGTGCTGGCTGTCAGCGGTAACAGCGGTAAAGGCCCCGTCACACTAAGCAACTTACCAGCGATCCCAGCAACGATAGGGATCGCTGGTAAGTTGCTAGGAGGTTGCTGGTGAGATGTCACACTAGCGACGCTCCAGCGATCCCACCAGCAACCTGACCTGGCAGGGATCGCTGGAGCGTGGCTACACGAGTTGCTGGTGAGCTCACCACAACCAGTGACCAGCCCCCAGCGCCGCGTGGAAGATGCTGCGCTTGGTAACTAAGGTAAATATCGGGTAACCAACCCGATATTTACCTTGGTTACCAGCGCACGCAGCTACACGTGCAGAGAGCAGGGAGCAGCGCACACTGAGCGCTGGCTCCCTGCTCTCCTAGTTACAGCACACATGGGGTTAATTACCCGATGTGTGCTGCAGCTACCTGTGCACAGAGCAGGGAGCAGCGCACACCGCTTAGCGCTGGCTCCCTGCTCTCCTAGTTCCAGCACACATCGGGTTAATTACCCGATATGTGCTGCAGCTACATGTGCACAGAGCAGGGAGCAGCGCACACCGCTTAGCGCTGGCTCCCTGCTCTCAGACGCTGACACGCGTTACCATAGCAACGGTGCTCTCGGAGCCGCGGTTAGCGGTGACGTCACCGCTAACTGCGTTGCTATGGCAACCTCCGTTAATGACCGGCTGTGTCAGCCGGTCCCTAACGGAACGCGGACCGTGTGCTAGAGCATGTCGCCGGTACACGGCGATACACATATGTGCACCGTGTACCGGAGAGATGCACTCGCAGGTCCTACATGACTCGTCATAGTCATGTGACCAGTCTGTAGCCAATGAGATAATAGCCACGTGACTGGTCACATGGCTATTTTGACGTCACGATAGGTCCTGCATCACTGCTGCAGTGCCAGTCACCGGGAGGATTCAGCGATCATCGGATGGAATAGCGGCAGGAGACAGAGTGCAGAAGGGATCGCGGGGACCGGTAAGTGTTATGGCAATGTTTATTAACTGTTTGTGTACATTTATAATGCATTTTTATGTGTTTGTGATTGCCTCCCATTATAGCCTATTGGTTCGAGTTCGGTTCGTCGAACGTTCGACGAACCGAACTCGAACGGGACCCCCGTTCGGCGAACCGACCTCGAGCCGAACCGCGACCGGTTCGCTCATCTCTAGTCCACATCCTGGTCCCCATCTTGAACATCATAACAAACGTGCACTTTTTTGTTTAATTTACACATTGGACCATAGGAAAAATGACACTACAGCTACAGAGGTGACCGTCTGATAGCCCAGCTCGACTATCCATCTCTACTGAAGACCCTTTCAGCTTTTTGAGAGTTGGGTGGAGGACATCATCTCTGAAAATAGGGTCCCACAGCTGCACCCCATCAGTGTAAGCAGGACTCTTAGGACTCTTAGAAGAGTCAATGCTCTAAAACCATGGGGGCGCTTAGCCCCCTCTCTTCGTCCCTGAGGATGATTTCATTTTTCAGGGATTAGAGAGGGTGGTCCTTGTGGTGGACTGCAGGTATGGAGAGCTGTTGTCATCGTATTAGATAGATAAGAATGATTATATGTATTGTAGAAATGTCTCCTATCATGTTCCCTAATTTGTTATTATGTCCACATCCTGGTCCCCATCTTGGACATCATAACAAACGTGCACTTTTTTGTTTAATTTACACATTGGACCATAGGAAAAATGACACTACAGCTACAGAGGTGACCGTCTGATAGCCCAGCTCGACTATCCATCTCTACTGAAGACCCTTTCAGCTTTTTGAGAGTTGGGTGGAGGACATCATCTCTGAAAATAGGGTCCCACAGCTTCACCCCATCAGTGTGAGCAGGACTCTTAGGACTCTTAGAAGAGTCAATGCTCTGGTACCATGGGGGGCGCTTGGCCCCCTCTCTTCGTCACTGAGGATGATTTCATTTTTCAGGGATTAGAGAGGGTGGTCCTTGTGGTGGACTGCAGGTATGGAGAGCTGTTGTCATCGTATTAGATAGATAAGAATGATTATATGTATTGTAGAAATGTCTCCTATCATGTTCCCTAATTTTTTATTATGTCCACATCCTGGTCCCCATCTTGAACATCATAACAAACGTGCACTTTTTTGTTTAATTTACACATTGGACCATAGGAAAAATGACACTACAGCTATAGAGGTGACCGTCTGATAGCCCAGCTCGACTATCCATCTCTACTGAAGACCCTTTCAGCTTTTTGAGAGTTGGGTGGAGGACATCATCTCTGAAAATAGGGTCCCAAAGCTGCACCCCATCAGTGTGAGCAGGACTCTTAGGACTCTTAGAAGAGTTAATGCTCTGAGACCATGGGGGCGCTTAGCCCCCTCTCTTCGTCACTGAGGATGATTTCATTTTTCAGGGATTAGAGAGGGTGGTCCTTGTGGTGGACTGCAGGTATGGAGAGCTGTTGTCATCGTATTAGATAGATAAGAATGATTATATGTATTGTAGAAATGTCTCCTATCATGTTCCCCAATTTTTTATTATGTCCACATCCTGGTCCCCATCTTGGACATCATAACAAACGTGCACTTTTTTGTTTAATTTACACATTGGACCATAGGAAAAATGACACTACAGCTACAGAGGTGACCGTCTGATAGCCCAGCTCGACTATCCATCTCTACTGAAGACCCTTTCAGCTTTTTGAGAGTTGGGTGGAGGACATCATCTCTGAAAATAGGGTCCCACAGCTGCACCCCATCAGTGTGAGCAGGACTCTTAGGACTCTTAGAAGAGTCAATGCTCTGAGACCATTGGGGGCACTTAGCCCCCTCTCTTCATCACTGAGGATGATTTCATTTTTCAGGGATTAGAGAGGGTGGTCCTTGTGGTGGACTGCAGATATGGAGAGCTGTTATCATCGTATTAGATAGATAAGAATGATTATATGTATTGTAGAAATGTCTCCTATCATGTTCCCTAATTTTTTATTATGTCCACATCCTGGTCCCCATCTTGGACATCATAACAAACGTGCACTTTTTTGTTTAATTTACACATTGGACCTGAAAATAGGGTCCCACAGCTTCACCCCATCAGTGTGAGCAGGACTCTTAGGACTCTTAGAAGAGTCAATGCTCTGGTACCATGGGGGGCGCTTGGCCCCCTCTCTTCGTCACTGAGGATGATTTCATTTTTCAGGGATTAGAGAGGGTGGTCCTTGTGGTGGACTGCAGGTATGGAGAGCTGTTGTCATCGTATTAGATAGATAAGAATGATTATATGTATTGTAGAAATGTCTCCTATCATGTTCCCTAATTTTTTATTATGTCCACACCCTGGTCCCCATCTTGGACATCATAACAAACGTGCACTTTTTTGTTTAATTTACACATTGGACCATAGGAAAAATGACACTACAGCTACAGAGGTGACCGTCTGATAGCCCAGCTCGACTATCCATCTCTACTGAAGACCCTTTCAGCTTTTTGAGAGTTGGGTGGAGGACATCATCTCTGAAAATAGGGTCCCACAGCTGCACCCCATCAGTGTGAGCAGGACTCTTAGGACTCTTAGAAGAGTTAATGCTCTGAGACCATGGGGGCGCTTAGCCCCCTCTCTTCGTCACTGAGGATGATTTCATTTTTCAGGGATTAGAGAGGGTGGTCCTTGTGGTGGACTGCAGGTATGGAGAGCTGTTGTCATCGTATTAGATAGATAAGAATGATTATATGTATTGTAGAAATGTCTCCTATCATGTTCCCTAATTTTTTATTATGTCCACATCCTGGTCCCCATCTTGGACATCATAACAAACGTGCACTTTTTTGTTTAATTTACACATTGGACCATAGGAAAAATGACACTACAGCTACAGAGGTGACCGTCTGATAGCCCAGCTCGACTATCCATCTCTACTGAAGACCCTTTCAGCTTTTTAAGAGTTGGGTGGAGGACATCATCTCTGAAAATAGGGTCCCACAGCTGCACCCCATCAGTGTGAGCAGGACTCTTAGGACTCTTAGAAGAGTCAATGCTTTGAGACCATTGGGGGCACTTAGCCCCCTCACTTCATCACTGAGGATGATTTCATTTTTCAGGGATTAGAGAGGGTGGTCCTTGTGGTGGACTGCAGATATGGAGAGCTGTTATCATCGTATTAGATAGATAAGAATGATTATATGTATTGTAGAAATGTCTCCTATCATGTTCCCTAATTTTTTATTATGTCCACATCCTGGTCCCCATCTTGGACATCATAACAAACGTGCACTTTTTTGTTTAATTTACACATTGGACCATAGGAAAAATGACACTACAGCTACAGAGGTGACCGTCTGATAGCCCAGCTCGACTATCCATCTCTACTGAAGACCCTTTCAGCTTTTTGAGAGTTGGGTGGAGGACATCATCTCTGAAAATAGGGTCCCACAGCTGCACCCCATCAGTGTGAGCAGGACTCTAAGGACTCTTAGAAGAGTTAATGCTCTGAGACCATAGGGGCGCTTAGCCCCCTCTCTTCGTCACTGAGGATGATTTCATTTTTCAGGGATTAGAGAGGGTGGTCCTTGTGGTGGACTGCAGGTATGGAGAGCTGTTGTCATCGTATTAGATAGATAAGAACGATTATATGTATTGTAGAAATGTCTCCTATCATGTTCCCTAATTTTTTATTATGTCCACATCCTGGTCCCCATCTTGGACATCATAACAAACGTGCACTTTTTTGTTTAATTTACACATTGGACCATAGGAAAAATGACACTACAGCTACAGAGGTGACCGTCTGATAGCCCAGCTCGACTATCCATCTCTACTGAAGACCCTTTCAGCTTTTTGAGAGTTGGGTGGAGGACATCATCTCTGAAAATAGGGTCCCACAGCTGCACCCCATCAGTGTGAGCAGGACTCTTAGGACTCTTAGAAGAGTCAATGCTCTGAGACCATTGGGGGCACTTAGCCCCCTCTCTTCATCACTGAGGATGATTTCATTTTTCAGGGATTAGAGAGGGTGGTCCTTGTGGTGGACTGCAGATATGGAGAGCTGTTATCATCGTATTAGATAGATAAGAATGATTATATGTATTGTAGAAATGTCTCCTATCATGTTCCCTAATTTTTTATTATGTCCACATCCTGGTCCCCATCTTGGACATCATAACAAACGTGCACTTTTTTGTTTAATTTACACATTGGACCATAGGAAAAATGACACTACAGCTACAGAGGTGACCGTCTGATAGCCCAGCTCGACTATCCATCTCTACTGAAGACCCTTTCAGCTTTTTGAGAGTTGGGTGGAGGACATCATCTCTGAAAATAGGGTCCCACAGCTGCACCCCATCAGTGTGAGCAGGACTCTTAGGACTCTTAGAAGAGTTAATGCTCTGAGACCATGGGGGCGCTTAGCCCCCTCTCTTCGTCACTGAGGATGATTTCATTTTTCAGGGATTAGAGAGGGTGGTCCTTGTGGTGGACTGCAGGTATGGAGAGCTGTTGTCATCGTATTAGATAGATAAGAATGATTATATGTATTGTAGAAATGTCTCCTATCATGTTCCCTAATTTTTTATTATGTCCACATCCTGGTCCCCATCTTGGACATCATAACAAACGTGCACTTTTTTGTTTAATTTACACATTGGACCATAGGAAAAATGACACTACAGCTACAGAGGTGACCGTCTGATAGCCCAGCTCGACTATCCATCTCTACTGAAGACCCTTTCAGCTTTTTAAGAGTTGGGTGGAGGACATCATCTCTGAAAATAGGGTCCCACAGCTGCACCCCATCAGTGTGAGCAGGACTCTTAGGACTCTTAGAAGAGTCAATGCTTTGAGACCATTGGGGGCACTTAGCCCCCTCACTTCATCACTGAGGATGATTTCATTTTTCAGGGATTAGAGAGGGTGGTCCTTGTGGTGGACTGCAGATATGGAGAGCTGTTATCATCGTATTAGATAGATAAGAATGATTATATGTATTGTAGAAATGTCTCCTATCATGTTCCCTAATTTTTTATTATGTCCACATCCTGGTCCCCATCTTGGACATCATAACAAACGTGCACTTTTTTGTTTAATTTACACATTGGACCATAGGAAAATTGACACTACAGCTACAGAGGTGACCGTCTGATAGCCCAGCTCGACTATCCATCTCTACTGAAGACCCTTTCAGCTTTTTGAGAGTTGGGTGGAGGACATCATCTCTGAAAATAGGGTCCCACAGCTGCACCCCATCAGTGTGAGCAGGACTCTTAGGACTCTTAGAAGAGTTAATGCTCTGAGACCATGGGGGCGCTTAGCCCCCTCTCTTCGTCACTGAGGATGATTTCATTTTTCAGGGATTAGAGAGGGTGGTCCTTGTGGTGGACTGCAGGTATGGAGAGCTGTTGTCATCGTATTAGATAGATAAGAATGATTATATGTATTGTAGAAATGTCTCCTATCATGTTCCCTAATTTTTTATTATGTCCACATCCTGGTCCCCATCTTGGACATCATAACAAACGTGCACTTTTTTGTTTAATTTACACATTGGACCATAGGAAAAATGACACTACAGCTACAGAGGTGACCGTCTGATAGCCCAGCTCGACTATCCATCTCTACTGAAGACCCTTTCAGCTTTTTAAGAGTTGGGTGGAGGACATCATCTCTGAAAATAGGGTCCCACAGCTGCACCCCATCAGTGTGAGCAGGACTCTTAGGACTCTTAGAAGAGTCAATGCTTTGAGACCATTGGGGGCACTTAGCCCCCTCACTTCATCACTGAGGATGATTTCATTTTTCAGGGATTAGAGAGGGTGGTCCTTGTGGTGGACTGCAGATATGGAGAGCTGTTATCATCGTATTAGATAGATAAGAATGATTATATGTATTGTAGAAATGTCTCCTATCATGTTCCCTAATTTTTTATTATGTCCACATCCTGGTCCCCATCTTGGACATCATAACAAACGTGCACTTTTTTGTTTAATTTACACATTGGACCATAGGAAAAATGACACTACAGCTACAGAGGTGACCGTCTGATAGCCCAGCTCGACTATCCATCTCTACTGAAGACCCTTTCAGCTTTTTGAGAGTTGGGTGGAGGACATCATCTCTGAAAATAGGGTCCCACAGCTGCACCCCATCAGTGTGAGCAGGACTCTTAGGACTCTTAGAAGAGTTAATGCTCTGAGACCATAGGGGCGCTTAGCCCCCTCTCTTCGTCACTGAGGATGATTTCATTTTTCAGGGATTAGAGAGGGTGGTCCTTGTGGTGGACTGCAGGTATGGAGAGCTGTTGTCATCGTATTAGATAGATAAGAACGATTATATGTATTGTAGAAATGTCTCCTATCATGTTCCCTAATTTTTTATTATGTCCACATCCTGGTCCCCATCTTGGACATCATAACAAACGTGCACTTTTTTGTTTAATTTACACATTGGACCATAGGAAAAATGACACTACAGCTACAGAGGTGACCGTCTGATAGCCCAGCTCGACTATCCATCTCTACTGAAGACCCTTTCAGCTTTTTGAGAGTTGGGTGGAGGACATCATCTCTGAAAATAGGGTCCCAGAGCTGCACCCCATCAGTGTGAGCAGGACTCTTAGGACTCTTAGAAGAGTCAATGCTCTGAGACCATTGGGGGCACTTAGCCCCCTCTCTTCATCACTGAGGATGATTTCATTTTTCAGGGATTAGAGAGGGTGGTCCTTGTGGTGGACTGCAGATATGGAGAGCTGTTATCATCGTATTAGATAGATAAGAATGATTATATGTATTGTAGAAATGTCTCCTATCATGTTCCCTAATTTTTTATTATGTCCACATCCTGGTCCCCATCTTGGACATCATAACAAACGTGCACTTTTTTGTTTAATTTACACATTGGACCATAGGAAAAATGACACTACAGCTACAGAGGTGACCGTCTGATAGCCCAGCTCGACTATCCATCTCTACTGAAGACCCTTTCAGCTTTTTGAGAGTTGGGTGGAGGACATCATCTCTGAAAATAGGGTCCCACAGCTGCACCCCATCAGTGTGAGCAGGACTCTTAGGACTCTTAGAAGAGTCAATGCTCTGAGACCATGGGGGGCGCTTAGCCCCCTCTCTTCGTCACTGAGGATGATTTCATTTTTCAGGGATTAGAGAGGGTGGTCCTTGTGGTGGACTGCAGGTATGGAGAGCTGTTGTCATCGTATTAAATAGATAAGAATGATTATATGTATTGTAGAAATGTCTCCTATCATGTTCCCTAATTTTTTATTATGTCCACATCCTGGTCCCCATCTTGGACATCATAACAAACGTGCACTTTTTTGTTTAATTTACACATTGGACCATAGGAAAAATGACACTACAGCTACAGAGGTGACCGTCTGATAGCCCAGCTCGACTATCCATCTCTACTGAAGATCCTTTCAGCTTTTTGAGAGTTGGGTGGAGAACATCATCTCTGAAAATAGGGTCCCACAGCTGCACCCCATCAGTGTGAGCAGGACTCTTAGGACTCTTAGAAGAGTCAATGCTCTGAGACCATGGGGGGTGCTTAGCCCCCTCTCTTCGTCACTGAGGATGATTTCACTTTTTTTTAAGGGAATAGAGAGGGTGGTCCTTGTGGTGGACTGCAGGTATGGAGAGCTGTTGTCATCGTATTAGATAGATAAGAATGATTATATGTATTGTAGAAATGTCTCCTATCATGTTCCCTAATTTTTTATTATGTCCACATCCTGGTCCCCATCTTGGACATCATAACAAACGTGCACTTTTTTGTTTAATTTACACATTGGACCATAGGAAAAATGACACTACAGCTACAGAGGTGACCGTCTGATAGCCCAGCTCGACTATCCATCTCTACTGAAGACCCTTTCAGCTTTTTGAGAGTTGGGTGGAGGACATCATCTCTGAAAATAGGGTCCCACAGCTGCACCCCATCAGTGTGAGCAGGACTCTTAGGACTCTTAGAAGAGTTAATGCTCTGAGACCATGGGGGCGCTTAGCCCCCTCTCTTCGTCACTGAGGATGATTTCATTTTTCAGGGATTAGAGAGGGTGGTCCTTGTGGTGGACTGCAGGTATGGAGAGCTGTTGTCATCGTATTAGATAGATAAGAATGATTATATGTATTGTAGAAATGTCTCCTATCATGTTCCCTAATTTTTTATTATGTCCACATCCTGGTCCCCATCTTGGACATCATAACAAACGTGCACTTTTTTGTTTAATTTACACATTGGACCATAGGAAAAATGACACTACAGCTACAGAGGTGACCGTCTGATAGCCCAGCTCGACTATCCATCTCTACTGAAGACCCTTTCAGCTTTTTGAGAGTTGGGTGGAGGACATCATCTCTGAAAATAGGGTCCCACAGCTGCACCCCATCAGTGTGAGCAGGACTCTTAGGACTCTTAGAAGAGTTAATGCTCTGAGACCATAGGGGCGCTTAGCCCCCTCTCTTCGTCACTGAGGATGATTTCATTTTTCAGGGATTAGAGAGGGTGGTCCTTGTGGTGGACTGCAGGTATGGAGAGCTGTTGTCATCGTATTAGATAGATAAGAACGATTATATGTATTGTAGAAATGTCTCCTATCATGTTCCCTAATTTTTTATTATGTCCACATCCTGGTCCCCATCTTGGACATCATAACAAACGTGCACTTTTTTGTTTAATTTACACATTGGACCATAGGAAAAATGACACTACAGCTACAGAGGTGACCGTCTGATAGCCCAGCTCGACTATCCATCTCTACTGAAGACCCTTTCAGCTTTTTGAGAGTTGGGTGGAGGACATCATCTCTGAAAATAGGGTCCCACAGCTGCACCCCATCAGTGTGAGCAGGACTCTTAGGACTCTTAGAAGAGTCAATGCTCTGAGACCATTGGGGGCACTTAGCCCCCTCTCTTCATCACTGAGGATGATTTCATTTTTCAGGGATTAGAGAGGGTGGTCCTTGTGGTGGACTGCAGATATGGAGAGCTGTTATCATCGTATTAGATAGATAAGAATGATTATATGTATTGTAGAAATGTCTCCTATCATGTTCCCTAATTTTTTATTATGTCCACATCCTGGTCCCCATCTTGGACATCATAACAAACGTGCACTTTTTTGTTTAATTTACACATTGGACCATAGGAAAAATGACACTACAGCTACAGAGGTGACCGTCTGATAGCCCAGCTCGACTATCCATCTCTACTGAAGACCCTTTCAGCTTTTTGAGAGTTGGGTGGAGGACATCATCTCTGAAAATAGGGTCCCACAGCTGCACCCCATCAGTGTGAGCAGGACTCTTAGGACTCTTAGAAGAGTCAATGCTCTGAGACCATGGGGGGTGCTTAGCCCCCTCTCTTCGTCACTGAGGATGATTTCACTTTTCAGGGAATAGAGAGGGTGGTCCTTGTGGTGGACTGCAGGTATGGAGAGCTGTTGTCATCGTATTAGATAGATAAGAATGATTATATGTATTGTAGAAATGTCTCCTATCATGTTCCCTATTTTTTTATTATGTCCACATCCTGGTCCCCATCTTGGAAATCATAACAAACGTGCACTTTTTTGTTTAATTTACACATTGGACCATAGGAAAAATGACACTACAGCTACAGAGGTGACCGTCTGATAGCCCAGCTCGACTATCCATCTCTACTGAAGACCCTTTCAGCTTTTTGAGAGTTGGGTGGAGGACATCATCTCTGAAAATAGGGTCCCACAGCTGCACCCCATCAGTGTGAGCAGGACTCTTAGGACTCTTAGAAGAGTTAATGCTCTGAGACCATGGGGGCGCTTAGCCCCCTCTCTTCGTCACTGAGGATGATTTCATTTTTCAGGGATTAGAGAGGGTGGTCCTTGTGGTGGACTGCAGGTATGGAGAGCTGTTGTCATCGTATTAGATAGATAAGAATGATTATATGTATTGTAGAAATGTCTCCTATCATGTTCCCTAATTTTTTATTATGTCCACATCCTGGTCCCCATCTTGGACATCATAACAAACGTGCACTTTTTTGTTTAATTTACACATTGGACCATAGGAAAAATGACACTACAGCTACAGAGGTGACCGTCTGATAGCCCAGCTCGACTATCCATCTCTACTGAAGACCCTTTCAGCTTTTTGAGAGTTGGGTGGAGGACATCATCTCTGAAAATAGGGTCCCACAGCTGCACCCCATCAGTGTGAGCAGGACTCTTAGGACTCTTAGAAGAGTCAATGCTCTGAGACCATTGGGGGCACTTAGCCCCCTCTCTTCATCACTGAGGATGATTTCATTTTTCAGGGATTAGAGAGGGTGGTCCTTGTGGTGAACTGCAGATATGGAGAGCTGTTATCATCGTATTAGATAGATAAGAATGATTATATGTATTGTAGAAATGTCTCCTATCATGTTCCCTAATTTTTTATTATGTCCACATCCTGGTCCCCATCTTGGACATCATAACAAACGTGCACTTTTTTGTTTAATTTACACATTGGACCATAGGAAAAATGACACTACAGCTACAGAGGTGACCGTCTGATAGCCCAGCTCGACTATCCATCTCTACTGAAGACCCTTTCAGCTTTTTGAGAGTTGGATGGAGGACATCATCTCTGAAAATAGGGTCCCACAGCTGCACCCCATCAGTATGAGCAGGACTCTTAGGACTCTTAGAAGAGTTAATGCTCTGAGACCATGGGGGCGCTTAGCCCCCTCTCTTCGTCACTGAGGATGATTTCATTTTTCAGGGATTAGAGAGGGTGGTCCTTGTGGTGGACTGCAGGTATGGAGAGCTGTTGTCATCGTATTAGATAGATAAGAATGATTATATGTATTGTAGAAATGTCTCCTATCATGTTCCTTAATTTTTTATTATGTCCACATCCTGGTCCCCATCTTGGACATCATAACAAACGTGCACTTTTTTGTTTAATTTACACATTGGACCATAGGAAAAATGACACTACAGCTACAGAGGTGACCGTCTGATAGCCCAGCTCGACTATCCATCTCTACTGAAGACCCTTTCAGCTTTTTGAGAGTTGGGTGGAGGACATCATCTCTGAAAATAGGGTCCCACAGCTGCACCCCATCAGTGTGAGCAGGACTCTTAGGACTCTTAGAAGAGTTAATGCTCTGAGACCATGGGGGCGCTTAGCCCCCTCTCTTCGTCACTGAGGATGATTTCATTTTTCAGGGATTAGAGAGGGTGGTCCTTGTGGTGGACTGCAGGTATGGAGAGCTGTTGTCATCGTATTAGATAGATAAGAACGATTATATGTATTGTAGAAATGTCTCCTATCATGTTCCCTAATTTTTTATTATGTCCACATCCTGGTCCCCATCTTGGACATCATAACAAACGTGCACTTTTTTGTTTAATTTACACATTGGACCATAGGAAAAATGACACTACAGCTACAGAGGTGACCGTCTGATAGCCCAGCTCGACTATCCATCTCTACTGAAGACCCTTTCAGCTTTTTGAGAGTTGGGTGGAGGACATCATCTCTGAAAATAGGGTCCCACAGCTGCACCCCATCAGTGTGAGCAGGACTCTTAGGACTCTTAGAAGAGTCAATGCTCTGAGACCATTGGGGGCACTTAGCCCCCTCTCTTCATCACTGAGGATGATTTCATTTTTCAGGGATTAGAGAGGGTGGTCCTTGTGGTGAACTGCAGATATGGAGAGCTGTTATCATCGTATTAGATAGATAAGAATGATTATATGTATTGTAGAAATGTCTCCTATCATGTTCCCTAATTTTTTATTATGTCCACATCCTGGTCCCCATCTTGGACATCATAACAAACGTGCACTTTTTTGTTTAATTTACACATTGGACCATAGGAAAAATGACACTACAGCTACAGAGGTGACCGTCTGATAGCCCAGCTCGACTATCCATCTCTACTGAAGACCCTTTCAGCTTTTTGAGAGTTGGGTGGAGGACATCATCTCTGAAAATAGGGTCCCACAGCTGCACCCCATCAGTATGAGCAGGACTCTTAGGACTCTTAGAAGAGTTAATGCTCTGAGACCATGGGGGCGCTTAGCCCCCTCTCTTCGTCACTGAGGATGATTTCATTTTTCAGGGATTAGAGTGGGTGGTCCTTGTGGTGGACTGCAGGTATGGAGAGCTGTTGTCATCGTATTAGATAGATAAGAATGATTATATGTATTGTAGAAATGTCTCCTATCATGTTCCCTAATTTTTTATTATGTCCACATCCTGGTCCCCATCTTGGACATCATAACAAACGTGCACTTTTTTGTTTAATTTACACATTGGACCATAGGAAAAATGACACTACAGCTACAGAGGTGACCGTCTGATAGCCCAGCTCGACTATCCATCTCTACTGAAGACCCTTTCAGCTTTTTGAGAGTTGGGTAGAGAACCTCATCTCTGAAAATAGGGTCCCACAGCTGCACCCCATCAGTGTGAGCAGGACTCTTAGGACTCTTAGAAGAGTCAATGCTCTGAGACCATGGAGGGCGCTTAGCCCCCTCTCTTCGTCACTGAGGATGATTTCACTTTTCAGGGCTTAGAGAGAGTGGTCCTTGTGGTGGACTGCAGGTATGGAGAGCTGTTGTCATCGTATTAGATAGATAAGAATGATTATATGTATTGTAGAAATGTCTCCTATCATGTTCCCTAATTTTTTATTATGTCCACATCCTGGTCCCCATCTTGAACATCATAACAAACGTGCACTTTTTTGTTTAATTTACACATTGGACCATAGGAAAAATGACACTACGGCTACAGAGGTGACCGTCTGATAGCCCATCTCGACTATCCATCTCTACTGAAGACCCTTTCAGCTTTTTGAGAGTTGGGTGGAGGACATCATCTCTGAAAATAGGGTCCCACAGCTGCACCCCATCAGTGTAAGCAGGACTCTTAGGACTCTTAGAAGAGTCAATGCTCTAAAACCATGGGGGCGCTTAGCCCCCTCTCTTCGTCCCTGAGGATGATTTCATTTTTCAGGGATTAGAGAGGGTGGTCCTTGTGGTGGACTGCAGGTATGGAGAGCTGTTGTCATCGTATTAGATAGATAAGAATGATTATATGTATTGTAGAAATGTCTCCTATCATGTTCCCTAATTTCTTATTATGTCCACATCCTGGTCCCCATCTTGGACATCATAACAAACGTGCACTTTTTTGTTTAATTTACACATTGGACCATAGGAAAAATGACACTACAGCTACAGAGGTGACCGTCTGATAGCCCAGCTCGACTATCCATCTCTACTGAAGACCCTTTCAGCTTTTTGAGAGTTGGGTGGAGGACATCATCTCTGAAAATAGGGTCCCACAGCTTCACCCCATCAGTGTGAGCAGGACTCTTAGGACTCTTAGAAGAGTCAATGCTCTGGTACCATGGGGGGCGCTTGGCCCCCTCTCTTCGTCACTGAGGATGATTTCATTTTTCAGGGATTAGAGAGGGTGGTCCTTGTGGTGGACTGCAGGTATGGAGAGCTGTTATCATCGTATTAGATAGATAAGAATGATTATATGTATTGTAGAAATGTCTCCTATCATGTTCCCTAATTTTTTATTATGTCCACATCCTGGTCCCCATCTTGGACATCATAACAAACGTGCACTTTTTTGTTTAATTTACACATTGGACCATAGGAAAAATGACACTACAGCTACAGAGGTGACCGTCTGATAGCCCAGCTCGACAATCCATCTCTACTGAAGACCCTTTCAGCTTTTTGAGAGTTGGGTGGAGGACATCATCTCTGAAAATAGGGTCCCACAGCTGCACCCCATCAGTGTGAGCAGGACTCTTAGGACTCTTAGAAGAGTCAATGCTCTGAGACCATGGGGGGCGCTTAGCCCCCTCTCTTCGTCACTGAGGATGATTTCATTTTTCAGGGATTAGAGAGGGTGGTCCTTGTGGTGGACTGCAGGTATGGAGAGCTGTTGTCATCGTATTAGATAGATAAGAATGATTATATGTATTGTAGAAATGTCTCCTATCATGTTCCCTAATTTTTTATTATGTCTACATCCTGGTCCCCATCTTGGACATCATAACAAACGTGCACTTTTTTGTTTAATTTACACATTGGACCATAGGAAAAATGACACTACAGCTACAGAGGTGACCGTCTGATAGCCCAGCTCGACTATCCATCTCTACTGAAGACCCTTTCAGCTTTTTGAGAGTTGGGTGGAGGACATCATCTCTGAAAATAGGGTCCCACAGCTGCACCCCATCAGTGTGAGCAGCACTCTTAGGACTCTTAGAAGAGTTAATGCTCTGAGACCATGGGGGCGCTTAGCCCCCTCTCTTCGTCACTGAGGATGATTTCATTTTTCAGGGATTAGAGAGGGTGGTCCTTGTGGTGGTCTGCAGGTATGGAGAGCTGTTGTCATCGTATTAGATAGATAAGAATGATTATATGTATTGTAGAAATGTCTCCTATCATGTTCCCTAATTTTTTATTAGGTCCACATCCTGGTCCCCATCTTGGACATCATAACAAACGTGCACTTTTTTGTTTAATTTACACATTGGACCATAGGAAAAATGACACTACAGCTACAGAGGTGACCGTCTGATAGCCCAGCTCGACTATCCATCTCTACTGAAGACCCTTTCAGCTTTTTGAGAGTTGGGTGGAGGACATCATCTCTGAAAATAGGGTCCCACAGCTGCACCCCATCAGTGTGAGCAGGACTCTTAGGACTCTTAGAAGAGTCAATGCTCTGAGACCATTGGGGGCACTTAGCCCCCTCTCTTCGTCACTGAGGATGATTTCATTTTTCAGGGATTAGAGAGGGTGGTCCTTGTGGTGGACTGCAGGTATGGAGAGCTGTTGTCATCGTATTAGATAGATAAGAATGATTATATGTATTGTAGAAATGTCTCCTATCATGTTCCCTAATTTTTTATTATGTCCACATCCTGGTCCCCATCTTGGACATCATAACAAACGTGCACTTTTTTGTTTAATTTACACATTGGACCATAGGAAAAATGACACTACAGCTACAGAGGTGACCGTCTGATAGCCCAGCTTGACTATCCATCTCTATTGAAGACCCTTTCAGCTCTTTGAGAGTTGAGTGGAGGACATCATCTCTGAAAATAGGGTCCCACAGCTGCACCCCATCAGTGTGAGCAGGACTCTTAGGACTCTTAGAAGAGTCAATGCTCTGAGACCATGGGGGCTCTTAGCCCCCTCTCTTCGTCACTGAGGAAGATTTCATTTTTCAAGGATTAGAGAGGGTGGTCCTTGTGGTGGACTGCAGGTATGGAGAGCTGTTGTCATCGTATTAGATAGATAAGAATGATTATATGTATTGTAGAAATGTCTCCTATCATGTTCCCTAATTTTTTATTATGTCCACATCCTGGTCCCCATCTTGGACTTCATAACAAACGTGCACTTTTTTGTTTAATTTACACATTGGACCATAGGAAAAATGACACTACAGCTACAGAGGTGACCGTCTGATAGCCCAGCTCGACTATCCATCTCTACTGAAGACCCTTTCAGCATTTTGAGAGTTGGGTGGAGGACATCATCTCTGAAAATAGGGTCCCACAGCTGCACCCCATCAGTGTGAGCAGGACTCTTAGGACTCTTAGAAGAGTCAATGCTCTGAGACCATGGGGGGCGCTTAGCCCCCTCTCTTCGTCACTGAGGATGATTTCATTTTTCAGGGATTAGAGAGGGTGGTCCTTGTGGCGGACTGCAGGTATGGAGAGCTGTTGTCATCGTATTGAATAGATAAGAATGATTATATGTATTATGTCCACATCCTGGTCCCCATCTTGGACATCATAACAAACGTGCACTTTTTTGTTTAATTTACACATTGGACCATAGGAAAAATGACACTACAGCTACAGAGGTGACCGTCTGATAGCCCAGCTCGACTATCCATCTCTACTGAAGACCCTTTCAGCTTTTTGAGAGTTGGGTGGAGGACATCATCTCTGAAAATAGGGTCCCACAGCTGCACCCCATCAGTGTGAGCAGGACTCTTAGGACTCTTAGAAGAGTCAATGCTCTGAGACCATTGGGGGCACTTAGCCCCCTCTCTTCGTCACTGAGGATGATTTCATTTTTCAGGGATTAGAGAGGGTGGTCCTTGTGGTGGACTGCAGGTATGGAGAGCTGTTATCATCGTATTAGATAGATAAGAATGATTATATGTATTGTAGAAATGTCTCCTATCATGTTCCCTAATTTTTTATTATGTCCACATCCTGGTCCCCATCTTGGACATCATAACAAACGTGCACTTTTTTGTTTAATTTACACATTGGACCATAGGAAAAATGACACTACAGCTACAGAGGTGACCGTCTGATAGCCCAGCTCGACAATCCATCTCTACTGAAGACCCTTTCAGCTTTTTGAGAGTTGGGTGGAGGACATCATCTCTGAAAATAGGGTCCCACAGCTGCACCCCATCAGTGTGAGCAGGACTCTTAGGACTCTTAGAAGAGTCAATGCTCTGAGACCATGGGGGGCGCTTAGCCCCCTCTCTTCGTCACTGAGGATGATTTCATTTTTCAGGGATTAGAGAGGGTGGTCCTTGTGGTGGACTGCAGGTATGGAGAGCTGTTGTCATCGTATTAAATAGATAAGAATGATTATATGTATTGTAGAAATGTCTCCTATCATGTTCCCTAATTTTTTATTATGTCCACATCCTGGTCCCCATCTTGGACATCATAACAAACGTGCACTTTTTTGTTTAATTTACACATTGGACCATAGGAAAAATGACACTACAGCTACAGAGGTGACCGTCTGATAGCCCAGCTCGACTATCCATCTCTACTGAAGACCCTTTCAGCTTTTTGAGAGTTGGGTGGAGAACATCATCTCTGAAATAGGGTCCCACAGCTGCACCCCATCAGTGTGAGCAGGACTCTTAGGACTCTTAGAAGAGTCAATGCTCTGAGACCATGGGGGGCGCTTAGCCCCCTCTCTTCGTCACTGAGGATGATTTCACTTTTCAGGGAATAGAGAGGGTGGTCCTTGTGGTGGACTGCAGGTATGGAGAGCTGTTGTCATCGTATTAGATAGATAAGAATGATTATATGTATTGTAGAAATGTCTCCTATCATGTTCCCTATTTTTTTATTATGTCCACATCCTGGTCCCCATCGTGGAAATCATAACAAACGTGCACTTTTTTGTTTAATTTACACATTGGACCATAGGAAAAATGACACTACAGCTACAGAGGTGACCGTCTGATAGCCCAGCTCGACTATCCATCTCTACTGAAGACCCTTTCAGCTTTTTGAGAGTTGGGTGGAGGACATCATCTCTTAAAATAGGGTCCCACAGCTGCACCCCATCAGTGTAAGCAGGACTCTTAGGACTCTTAGAAGAGTCAATGCTCTAAAACCATGGGGGGCGCTTTGCCCCCTCTCTTCGTCCCTGAGGATGATTTCATTTTTCAGGGATTAGAGAGGGTGGTCCTTGTGGTGGACTGCAGGTATGGAGAGCTGTTGTCATCGTATTAGATAGATAAGAATGATTATATGTATTGTAGAAATGTCTCCTATCATGTTCCCTAATTTTTTATTATGTCCACATCCTGGTCCCCATCTTGGACATCATAACAAACGTGCACTTTTTTGTTTAATTTACACATTGGACCATAGGAAAAATGACACTACAGCTACAGAGGTGACCGTCTGATAGCCCAGCTCGACTATCCATCTCTACTGAAGACCCTTTCAGCTTTTTGAGAGTTGGGTGGAGGACATCATCTCTGAAAATAGGGTCCCACAGCTGCACCCCATCAGTGTGAGCAGGACTCTTAGGACTCTTAGAAGAGTTAATGCTCTGAGACCATGGGGGCGCTTAGCCCCCTCTCTTCGTCACTGAGGATGATTTCATTTTTCAGGGATTAGAGAGGGTGGTCCTTGTGGTGGACTGCAGGTATGGAGAGCTGTTGTCATCGTATTAGATAGATAAGAATGATTATATGTATTGTAGAAATGTCTCCTATCATGTTCCCTAATTTTTTATTATGTCCACATCCTGGTCCCCATCTTGGACATCATAACAAACGTCCACTTTTTTGTTTAATTTACACATTGGACCATAGGAAAAATGACACTACAGCTACAGAGGTGACCGTCTGATAGCCCAGCTCGACTATCCATCTCTACTGAAGACCCTTTCAGCTTTTTGAGAGTTGGGTGGAGGACATCATCTCTTAAAATAGGGTCCCACAGCTGCACCCCATCAGTGTAAGCAGGACTCTTAGGACTCTTAGAAGAGTCAATGCTCTAAAACCATGGGGAGCGCTTAGCCCCCTCTCTTCATCCCTGAGGATGATTTCATTTTTCAGGGATTAGAGAGGGTGGTCCTTGTGGTGGACTGCAGGTATGGAGAGCTGTTGTCATCGTATTAGATAGATAAGAATGATTATATGTATTGTAGAAATGTCTCCTATCATGTTCCCTAATTTTTTATTATGTCCACATCCTGGTCCCCATCTTGGACATCATAACAAACGTGCACTTTTTTGTTTAATTTACACATTGGACCATAGGAAAAATGACACTACAGCTACAGAGGTGACCGTCTGATAGCCCAGCTCGACTATCCATCTCTACTGAAGACCCTTTCAGCTTTTTGAGAGTTGGGTGGAGGACATCATCTCTTAAAATAGGGTCCCACAGCTGCACCCCATCAGTGTAAGCAGGACTCTTAGGACTCTTAAAAGAGTCAATGCTCTAAAACCATGGGGGGCGCTTAGCCCCCTCTCTTCATCCCTGAGGATGATTTCATTTTTCAGGGATTAGAGAGGGTGGTCCTTGTGGTGGACTGCAGGTATGGAGAGCTGTTGTCATCGTATTAGATAGATAAGAATGATTATATGTATTGTAGAAATGTCTCCTATCATGTTCCCTAATTTTTTATTATGTCCACATCCTGGTCCCCATCTTGGACATCATAACAAACGTGCACTTTTTTGTTTAATTTACACATTGGACCATAGGAAAAATGACACTACAGCTACAGAGGTGACCGTCTGATAGCCCAGCTCGACTATCCATCTCTACTGAAGACCCTTTCAGCTTTTTGAGAGTTGGGTGGAGGACATCATCTCTGAAAATAGGGTCCCACAGCTGCACCCCATCAGTGTGAGCAGAACTCTTAGGACTCTTAGAAGAGTTAATGCTCTGAGACCATGGGGGCGCTTAGCCCCCTCTCTTCGTCACTGAGGATGATTTCATTTTTCAGGGATTAGAGAGGGTGGTCCTTGTGGTGGACTGCAGGTATGGAGAGCTGTTGTCATCGTATTAGATAGATAAGAATGATTATATGTATTGTAGAAATGTCTCCTATCATGTTCCCTAATTTTTTATTATGTCCACATCCTGGTCCCCATCTTGGACATCATAACAAACGTGCACTTTTTTGTTTAATTTACACATTGGACCATAGGAAAAATGACACTACAGCTACAGAGGTGACCGTCTGATAGCCCAGCTCGACTATCCATCTCTACTGAAGACCCTTTCAGCTTTTTGAGAGTTGGGTGGAGGACATCATCTCTGAAAATAGGGTCCCACAGCTGCACCCCATCAGTGTGAGCAGGACTCTTAGGACTCTTAGAAGAGTTAATGCTCTGAGACCATGGGGGCGCTTAGCCCCCTCTCTTCGTCACTGAGGATGATTTCATTTTTCAGGGATTAGAGAGGGTGGTCCTTGTGGTGGACTGCAGGTATGGAGAGCTGTTGTCATCGTATTAGATAGATAAGAATGATTATATGTATTGTAGAAATGTTTCCTATCATGTTCCCTAATTTTTTATTATGTCCACATCCTGGTCCCCATCTTGGACATCATAACAAACGTGCACTTTTTTGTTTAATTTACGCATTGGACCATAGGAAAAATGACACTACAGCTACAGAGGTGACCGTCTGACAGCCCAGCTTGACTATCCATCTCTATTGAAGACCCTTTCAGCTCTTTGAGAGTTGAGTGGAGGACATCATCTCTGAAAATAGGGTCCCACAGCTGCACCCCATCAGTGTGAGCAGGACTCTTAGGACTCTTAGAAGAGTCAATGCTCTGAGACCATGGGGGCTCTTAGCCCCCTCTCTTCGTCACTGAGGAAGATTTCATTTTTCAAGGATTAGAGAGGGTGGTCCTTGTGGTGGACTGCAGGTATGGAGAGCTGTTGTCATCGTATTAGATAGATAAGAATGATTATATGTATTGTAGAAATGTCTCCTATCATGTTCCCTAATTTTTTATTATGTCCACATCCTGGTCCCCATCTTGGACTTCATAACAAACGTGCACTTTTTTGTTTAATTTACACATTGGACCATAGGAAAAATGACACTACAGCTACAGAGGTGACCGTCTGATAGCCCAGCTCGACTATCCATCTCTACTGAAGACCCTTTCAGCATTTTGAGAGTTGGGTGGAGGACATCATCTCTGAAAATAGGGTCCCACAGCTGCACCCCATCAGTGTGAGCAGGACTCTTAGGACTCTTAGAAGAGTCAATACTCTGAGACCATGGGGGGCGCTTAGCCCCCTCTCTTCGTCACTGAGGATGATTTCATTTTTCAGGGATTAGAGAGGGTTGTCCTTGTGGTGGACTGCAGGTATGGAGAGCTGTTGTCATCGTATTAGATAGATAAGAATGATTATATGTATTGTAGAAATGTCTCCTATCATGTTCCCTAATTTTTTATTATGTCCACATCCTGGTCCCCATCTTGGACATCATAACAATCGTGCACTTTTTTGTTTAATTTACACATTGGACCATGGGAAAAATGACACTAAAGCTACAGAGGTGACCGTCTGATAGCCCAGCTCGACTATCCATCTCTACTGAAGACCCTTTCAGCTTTTTGAGAGTTGGGTGGAGGACATCATCTCTGAAAATAGGGTCCCACAGCTGCACCCCATCAGTTTGAGCAGGACTCTTTGGACTCTTAGAAGAGTCAATGCTCTGAGACCATGGGGGGCGCTTAGCCCCCTCTCTTCGTCACTGAGGATGATTTCATTTTTCAGGGATTATAGAGGGTGGTCCTTGTGGTGGACTGCAGGTATGGAGAGCTGTTGTCATCGTATTGAATAGATAAGAATGATTATATGTATTATGTCCACATCCTGGTCCCCATCTTGGACATCATAACAAACGTGCACTTTTTTGTTTAATTTACACATTGGACCATAGGAAAAATGACACTACAGCTACAGAGGTGACCGTCTGATAGCCCAGCTCGACTATCCATCTCTACTGAAGACCCTTTCAGCTTTTTGAGAGTTGGGTGGAGGACATCATCTCTGAAAATAGGGTCCCACAGCTGCACCCCATCAGTGTGAGCAGGACTCTTAGGACTCTTAGAAGAGTCAATGCTCTGAGACCATTGGGGGCACTTAGCCCCCTCTCTTCGTCACTGAGGATGATTTCATTTTTCAGGGATTAGAGAGGGTGGTCCTTGTGGTGGACTGCAGGTATGGAGAGCTGTTATCATCGTATTAGATAGATAAGAATGATTATATGTATTGTAGAAATGTCTCCTATCATGTTCCCTAATTTTTTATTATGTCCACATCCTGGTCCCCATCTTGGACATCATAACAAACGTGCACTTTTTTGTTTAATTTACACATTGGACCATAGGAAAAATGACACTACAGCTACAGAGGTGACCGTCTGATAGCCCAGCTCGACAATCCATCTCTACTGAAGACCCTTTCAGCTTTTTGAGAGTTGGGTGGAGGACATCATCTCTGAAAATAGGGTCCCACAGCTGCACCCCATCAGTGTGAGCAGGACTCTTAGGACTCTTAGAAGAGTCAATGCTCTGAGACCATGGGGGGTGCTTAGCCCCCTCTCTTCGTCACTGAGGATGATTTAATTTTTCAGGGATTAGAGAGGGTGGTCCTTGTGGTGGACTGCAGGTATGGAGAGCTGTTGTCATCGTATTAAATAGATAAGAATGATTATATGTATTGTAGAAATGTCTCCTATCATGTTCCCTAATTTTTTATTATGTCCACATCCTGGTCCCCATCTTGGACATCATAACAAACGTGCACTTTTTTGTTTAATTTACACATTGGACCATAGGAAAAATGACACTACAGCTACAGAGGTGACCGTCTGATAGCCCAGCTCGACTATCCATCTCTACTGAAGACCCTTTCAGCTTTTTGAGAGTTGGGTGGAGAACATCATCTCTGAAATAGGGTCCCACAGCTGCACCCCATCAGTGTGAGCAGGACTCTTAGGACTCTTAGAAGAGTCAATGCTCTGAGACCATGGGGGGCGCTTAGCCCCCTCTCTTCGTCACTGAGGATGATTTCACTTTTCAGGGAATAGAGAGGGTGGTCCTTGTGGTGGACTGCAGGTATGGAGAGCTGTTGTCATCGTATTAGATAGATAAGAATGATTATATGTATTGTAGAAATGTCTCCTATCATGTTCCCTATTTTTTTATTATGTCCACATCCTGGTCCCCATCGTGGAAATCATAACAAACGTGCACTTTTTTGTTTAATTTACACATTGGACCATAGGAAAAATGACACTACAGCTACAGAGGTGACCGTCTGATAGCCCAGCTCGACTATCCATCTCTACTGAAGACCCTTTCAGCTTTTTGAGAGTTGGGTGGAGGACATCATCTCTTAAAATAGGGTCCCACAGCTGCACCCCATCAGTGTAAGCAGGACTCTTAGGACTCTTAGAAGAGTCAATGCTCTAAAACCATGGGGGGCGCTTTGCCCCCTCTCTTCGTCCCTGAGGATGATTTCATTTTTCAGGGATTAGAGAGGGTGGTCCTTGTGGTGGACTGCAGGTATGGAGAGCTGTTGTCATCGTATTAGATAGATAAGAATGATTATATGTATTGTAGAAATGTCTCCTACCATGTTCCCTAATTTTTTATTATGTCCACATCCTGGTCCCCATCTTGGACATCATAACAAACGTGCACTTTTTTGTTTAATTTACACATTGGACCATAGGAAAAATGACACTACAGCTACAGAGGTGACCGTCTGATAGCCCAGCTCGACTATCCATCTCTACTGAAGACCCTTTCAGCTTTTTGAGAGTTGGGTGGAGGACATCATCTCTGAAAATAGGGTCCCACAGCTGCACCCCATCAGTGTGAGCAGGACTCTTAGGACTCTTAGAAGAGTTAATGCTCTGAGACCATGGGGGCGCTTAGCCCCCTCTCTTCGTCACTGAGGATGATTTCATTTTTCAGGGATTAGAGAGGGTGGTCCTTGTGGTGGACTGCAGGTATGGAGAGCTGTTGTCATCGTATTAGATAGATAAGAATGATTATATGTATTGTAGAAATGTCTCCTATCATGTTCCCTAATTTTTTATTATGTCCACATCCTGGTCCCCATCTTGGACATCATAACAAACGTCCACTTTTTTGTTTAATTTACACATTGGACCATAGGAAAAATGACACTACAGCTACAGAGGTGACCGTCTGATAGCCCAGCTCGACTATCCATCTCTACTGAAGACCCTTTCAGCTTTTTGAGAGTTGGGTGGAGGACATCATCTCTTAAAATAGGGTCCCACAGCTGCACCCCATCAGTGTAAGCAGGACTCTTAGGACTCTTAGAAGAGTCAATGCTCTAAAACCATGGGGGGCGCTTAGCCCCCTCTCTTCATCCCTGAGGATGATTTCATTTTTCAGGGATTAGAGAGGGTGGTCCTTGTGGTGGACTGCAGGTATGGAGAGCTGTTGTCATCGTATTAGATAGATAAGAATGATTATATGTATTGTAGAAATGTCTCCTATCATGTTCCCTAATTTTTTATTATGTCCACATCCTGGTCCCCATCCTGGACATCATAACAAACGTGCACTTTTTTGTTTAATTTACACATTGGACCATAGGAAAAATGACACTACAGCTACAGAGGTGACCGTCTGATAGCCCAGCTCGACTATCCATCTCTACTGAAGACCCTTTCAGCTTTTTGAGAGTTGGGTGGAGGACATCATCTCTTAAAATAGGGTCCCACAGCTGCACCCCATCAGTGTAAGCAGGACTCTTAGGACTCTTAAAAGAGTCAATGCTCTAAAACCATGGGGGGCGCTTAGCCCCCTCTCTTCATCCCTGAGGATGATTTCATTTTTCAGGGATTAGAGAGGGTGGTCCTTGTGGTGGACTGCAGGTATGGAGAGCTGTTGTCATCGTATTAGATAGATAAGAATGATTATATGTATTGTAGAAATGTCTCCTATCATGTTCCCTAATTTTTTATTATGTCCACATCCTGGTCCCCATCTTGGACATCATAACAAACGTGCACTTTTTTGTTTAATTTACACATTGGACCATAGGAAAAATGACACTACAGCTACAGAGGTGACCGTCTGATAGCCCAGCTCGACTATCCATCTCTACTGAAGACCCTTTCAGCTTTTTGAGAGTTGGGTGGAGGACATCATCTCTGAAAATAGGGTCCCACAGCTGCACCCCATCAGTGTGAGCAGGACTCTTAGGACTCTTAGAAGAGTTAATGCTCTGAGACCATGGGGGCGCTTAGCCCCCTCTCTTCGTCACTGAGGATGATTTCATTTTTCAGGGATTAGAGAGGGTGGTCCTTGTGGTGGACTGCAGGTATGGAGAGCTGTTGTCATCGTATTAGATAGATAAGAATGATTATATGTATTGTAGAAATGTCTCCTATCATGTTCCCTAATTTTTTATTATGTCCACATCCTGGTACCCATCTTGGACATCATAACAAACGTGCACTTTTTTGTTTAATTTACACATTGGACCATAGGAAAAATGACACTACAGCTACAGAGGTGACCGTCTGATAGCCCAGCTCGACTATCCATCTCTACTGAAGACCCTTTCAGCTTTTTGAGAGTTGGGTGGAGGACATCATCTCTGAAAATAGGGTCCCACAGCTGCACCCCATCAGTGTGAGCAGGACTCTTAGGACTCTTAGAAGAGTTAATGCTCTGAGACCATGGGGGCGCTTAGCCCCCTCTCTTCGTCACTGAGGATGATTTCATTTTTCAGGGATTAGAGAGGGTGGTCCTTGTGGTGGACTGCAGGTATGGAGAGCTGTTGTCATCGTATTAGATAGATAAGAATGATTATATGTATTGTAGAAATGTCTCCTATCATGTTCCCTAATTTTTTATTATGTCCACATCCTGGTCCCCATCTTGGACATCATAACAAACGTGCACTTTTTTGTTTAATTTACACATTGGACCATAGGAAAAATGACACTACAGCTACAGAGGTGACCGTCTGATAGCCCAGCTCGACTATCCATCTCTACTGAAGACCCTTTCAGCTTTTTGAGAGTTGGGTGGAGGACATCATCTCTTAAAATAGGGTTCCACAGCTGCACCCCATCAGTGTAAGCAGGACTCTTAGGACTCTTAGAAGAGTCAATGCTCTAAAACCATGGGGGGCGCTTAGCCCCCTCTCTTCGTCCCTGAGGATGATTTCATTTTTCAGGGATTAGAGAGGGTGGTCCTTGTGGTGGACTGCAGGTATGGAGAGCTGTTGTCATCGTATTAGATAGATAAGAATGATTATATGTATTGTAGAAATGTCTCCTATCATGTTCCCTAATTTTTTATTATGTCCACATCCTGGTCCCCATCTTGGACATCATAACAAACGTGCACTTTTTTGTTTAATTTACACATTGGACCATAGGAAAAATGACACTACAGCTACAGAGGTGACCGTCTGATAGCCCAGCTCGACTATCCATCTCTACTGAAGACCCTTTCAGCTTTTTGAGAGTTGGGTGGAGGACATCATCTCTTAAAATAGGGTCCCACAGCTGCACCCCATCAGTGTAAGCAGGACTCTTAGGACTCTTAGAAGAGTCAATGCTCTAAAACCATGGGGGGCGCTTAGCCCCCTCTCTTCATCCCTGAGGATGATTTCATTTTTCAGGGATTAGAGAGGGTGGTCCTTGTGGTGGACTGCAGGTATGGAGAGCTGTTGTCATCATATTAGATAGATAAGAATGATTATATGTATTGTAGAAATGTCTCCTATCATGTTCCCTAATTTTTTATTATGTCCACATCCTGGTCCCCATCTTGGACATCATAACAAACGTGCACTTTTTTGTTTAATTTACACATTGGACCATAGGAAAAATGACACTACAGCTACAGAGGTGACCGTCTGATAGCCCAGCTCGACTATCCATCTCTACTGAAGACCCTTTCAGCTTTTTGAGAGTTGGGTGGAGGACATCATCTCTGAAAATAGGGTCCCACAGCTGCACCCCATCAGTGTGAGCAGGACTCTTAGGACTCTTAGAAGAGTTAATGCTCTGAGACCATGGGGGCGCTTAGCCCCCTCTCTTCGTCACTGAGGATGATTTCATTTTTCAGGGATTAGAGAGGGTGGTCCTTGTGGTGGACTGCAGGTATGGAGAGCTGTTGTCATCGTATTAGATAGATAAGAATGATTATATGTATTGTAGAAATGTCTCCTATCATGTTCCCTAATTTTTTATTATGTCCACATCCTGGTCCCCATCTTGGACATCATAACAAACGTGCACTTTTTTGTTTAATTTACACATTGGACCATAGGAAAAATGACACTACAGCTACAGAGGTGACCGTCTGATAGCCCAGCTCGACTATCCATCTCTACTGAAGACCCTTTCAGCTTTTTGAGAGTTGGGTGGAGGACATCATCTCTGAAAATAGGGTCCCACAGCTGCACCCCATCAGTGTGAGCAGGACTCTTAGGACTCTTAGAAGAGTCAATGCTCTGAGACCATTGGGGGCACTTAGCCCCCTCTCTTCATCACTGAGGATGATTTCATTTTTCAGGGATTAGAGAGGGTGGTCCTTGTGGTGGACTGCAGATATGGAGAGCTGTTATCATCGTATTAGATAGATAAGAATGATTATATGTATTGTAGAAATGTCTCCTATCATGTTCCCTAATTTTTTATTATGTCCACATCCTGGTCCCCATCTTGGACATCATAACAAACGTGCACTTTTTTGTTTAATTTACACATTGGACCATAGGAAAAATGACACTACAGCTACAGAGGTGACCGTCTGATAGCCCAGCTCGACTATCCATCTCTACTGAAGACCCTTTCAGCTTTTTGAGAGTTGGGTGGAGGACATCATCTCTGAAAATAGGGTCCCACAGCTGCACCCCATCAGTGTGAGCAGGACTCTTAGGACTCTTAGAAGAGTCAATGCTCTGAGACCATGGGGGGCGCTTAGCCCCCTCTCTTCGTCACTGAGGATGATTTCACTTTTCAGGGAATAGAGAGGGTGGTCCTTGTGGTGGACTGCAGGTATGGAGAGCTGTTGTCATCGTATTAGATAGATAAGAATGATTATATGTATTGTAGAAATGTCTCCTATCATGTTCCCTATTTTTTTAATATGTCCACATCCTGGTCCCCATCTTGGAAATCATAACAAACGTGCACTTTTTTGTTTAATTTACACATTGGACCATAGGAAAAATGACACTACAGCTACAGAGGTGACCGTCTGATAGCCCAGCTCGACTATCCATCTCTACTGAAGACCCTTTCAGCTTTTTGAGAGTTGGGTGGAGGACATCATCTCTGAAAATAGGGTCCCACAGCTGCACCCCATCAGTGTGAGCAGGAATCTTAGGACTCTTAGAAGAGTCAATGCTCTGAGACCATGGGGGGCGCTTAGCCCCCTCTCTTTGTCACTGAGGATGATTTCATTTTTCAGGGATTAGAGAGAGTGGTCCTTGTGGTGGACTGCAGGTATGGAGAGCTGTTGTGATCGTATTAGATAGATAAGAATGATTATATGTATTGTAGAAATGTCTCCTATCATGTTCCCTAATTTTTTATTATGTCCACATCCTGGTCCCCATCTTGAACATCATAACAAACGTGCACTTTTTTGTTTAATTTACACATTGGACCATAGGAAAAATGACACTACAGCTACAGAGGTGACCGTCTGATAGCCCAGCTCGACTATCCATCTCTACTGAAGACCCTTTCAGCTTTTTGAGAGTTGGGTGGAGGACATCATCTCTGAAAATAGGGTCCCACAGCTGCACCCCATCAGTGTGAGCAGGACTCTTAGGACTCTTAGAAGAGTTAATGCTCTGAGACCATGGGGGCGCTTAGCCCCCTCTCTTCGTCACTGAGGATGATTTCATTTTTCAGGGATTAGAGAGGGTGGTCCTTGTGGTGGACTGCAGGTATGGAGAGCTGTTGTCATCGTATTAGATAGATAAGAATGATTATATGTATTGTAGAAATGTCTCCTATCATGTTCCCTAATTTTTTATTATGTCCACATCCTGGTCCCCATCTTGAACATCATAACAAACGTGCACTTTTTTGTTTAATTTACACATTGGACCATAGGAAAAATGACACTAAAGCTACAGAGGTGACCGTCTGATAGCCCAGCTCGACTATCCATCTCTACTGAAGACCCTTTCAGCTTTTTGAGAGTTGGGTGGAGGACATCATCTCTGAAAATAGGGTCCCACAGCTGCACCCCATCAGTGTGAGCAGGACTCTTAGGACTCTTAGAAGAGTTAATGCTCTGAGACCATGGGGGCGCTTAGCCCCCTCTCTTCGTCACTGAGGATGATTTCATTTTTCAGTGATTAGAGAGGGTGGTCCTTGTGGTGGACTGCAGGTATGGAGAGCTGTTGTCATCGTATTAGATAGATAAGAATAATTATATGTATTGTAGAAATGTCTCCTATCATGTTCCCTAATTTTTTATTATGTCCACATCCTGGTCCCCATCTTGGACATCATAACAAACGTGCACTTTTTTGTTTAATTTACACATTGGACCATAGGAAAAATGACACTACAGCTACAGAGGTGACCGTCTGATAGCCCAGCTCGACTATCCATCTCTACTGAAGACCCTTTCAGCTTTTTGAGAGTTGGGTGGAGGACATCATCTCTGAAAATAGGGTCCCACAGCTGCACCCCATCAGTGTGAGCAGGACTCTTAGGACTCTTAGAAGAGTTAATGCTCTGAGACCATGGGGGCGCTTAGCCCCCTCTCTTCGTCACTGAGGATGATTTCATTTTTCAGGGATTAGAGAGGGTGGTCCTTGTGGTGGACTGCAGGTATGGAGAGCTGTTGTCATCGTATTAGATAGATAAGAATGATTATATGTATTGTAGAAATGTCTCCTATCATGTTCCCTAATTTTTTATTATGTCCACATCCTGGTCCCCATCTTGGACATCATAACAAACGTGCACTTTTTTGTTTAATTTACACATTGGACCATAGGAAAAATGACACTACAGCTACAGAGGTGACCGTCTGATAGCCCAGCTCGACTATCCATCTCTACTGAAGACCCTTTCAGCTTTTTGAGAGTTGGGTGGAGGACATCATCGCTGAAAATAGGGTCCCACAGCTGCACCCCATCAGTGTGAGCAGGACTCTTAGGATTCTTAGAAGAGTTAATGCTCTGAGACCATGGGGGCGCTTAGCCCCCTCTCTTCGTCACTGAGGATGATTTCATTTTTCAGGGATTAGAGAGGGTGGTCCTTGTGGTGGACTGCAGGTATGGAGAGCTGTTGTCATCGTATTAGATAGATAAGAATGATTATATGTATTGTAGAAATGTCTCCTATCATGTTCCCTAATTTTTTATTATGTCCACATCCTGGTCCCCATCTTGGACATCATAACAAACGTGCACTTTTTTGTTTAATTTAAACATTGGACCATAGGAAAAATGACACTACAGCTACAGAGGTGACCGTCTGATAGCCCAGCTCGACTATCCATCTCTACTGAAGACCCTTTCAGCTTTTTGAGAGTTGGGTGGAGGACATCATCTCTTAAAATAGGGTCCCACAGCTGCACCCCATCAGTGTAAGCAGGACTCTTAGGACTCTTAGAAGAGTCAATGCTCTAAAACCATGGGGGGCGCTTAGCCCCCTCTCTTCGTCCCTGAGGATGATTTCATTTTTCAGGGATTAGAGAGGGTGGTCCTTGTGGTGGACTGCAGGTATGGAGAGCTGTTGTCATCGTATTAGATAGATAAGAATGATTATATGTATTGTAGAAATGTCTCCTATCATGTTCCCTAATTTTTCATTATGTCCACATCCTGGTCCCCATCTTGGACATCATAACAAACGTGCACTTTTTTGTTTAATTTACACATTGGACCATAGGAAAAATGACACTACAGCTACAGAGGTGACCGTCTGATAGCCCAGCTCGACTATCCATCTCTACTGAAGACCCTTTCAGCTTTTTGAGAGTTGGGTTTAGGACATCATCTCTGAAAATAGGGTCCCACAGCTGCACCCCATCAGTGTGAGCAGGACTCTTAGGACTCTTAGAAGAGTTAATGCTCTGAGACCATGGGGGCGCTTAGCCCCCTCTCTTCGTCACTGAGGATGATTTCATTTTTCAGGGATTAGAGAGGGTGGTCCTTGTGGTGGACTGCAGGTATGGAGAGCTGTTGTCATCGTATTAGATAGATAAGAATGATTATATGTATTGTAGAAATGTCTCCTATCATGTTCCCTAATTTTTTATTATGTCCACATCCTGGTCCCCATCTTGGACATCATAACAAACGTGCACTTTTTTGTTTAATTTACACATTGGACCATAGGAAAAATGACACTACAGCTACAGAGGTGACCGTCTGATAGCCCAGCTCGACTATCCATCTCTACTGAAGTCCCTTTCAACTTTTTGAGAGTTGGGTGGAGGACATCATCTCTGAAAATAGGGTCCCACAGCTGCACCCCATCAGTGTGAGCAGGACTCTTAGGACTCTTAGAAGAGTCAATGCTCTGAGACCATTGGGGGCACTTAGCCCCCTCTCTTCATCACTGAGGATGATTTCATTTTTCAGGGATTAGAGAGGGTGGTCCTTGTGGTGGACTGCAGATATGGAGAGCTGTTATCATCGTATTAGATAGATAAGAATGATTATATGTATTGTAGAAATGTCTCCTATCATGTTCCCTAATTTTTTATTATGTCCACATCCTGGTCCCCATCTTGGACATCATAACAAACGTGCACTTTTTTGTTTAATTTACACATTGGACCATAGGAAAAATGACACTACAGCTACAGAGGTGACCGTCTGATAGCCCAGCTCGACTATCCATCTCTACTGAAGACCCTTTCAGCTTTTTGAGAGTTGGGTGGAGGACATCATCTCTGAAAATAGGGTCCCACAGCTGCACCCCATCAGTGTGAGCAGGACTCTTAGGACTCTTAGAAGAGTTAATGCTCTGAGACCATAGGGGCGCTTAGCCCCCTCTCTTCGTCACTGAGGATGATTTCATTTTTCAGGGATTAGAGAGGGTGGTCCTTGTGGTGGACTGCAGGTATGGAGAGCTGTTGTCATCGTATTAGATAGATAAGAACGATTATATGTATTGTAGAAATGTCTCCTATCATGTTCCCTAATTTTTTATTATGTCCACATCCTGGTCCCCATCTTGGACATCATAACAAATGTGCACTTTTTTGTTTAATTTACACATTGGACCATAGGAAAAATGACACTACAGCTACAGAGGTGACCGTCTGATAGCCCAGCTCGACTATCCATCTCTACTGAAGACCCTTTCAGCTTTTTGAGAGTTGGGTGGAGGACATCATCTCTGAAAATAGGGTCCCACAGCTGCACCCCATCAGTGTGAGCAGGACTCTTAGGACTCTTAGAAGAGTCAATGCTCTGAGACCATTGGGGGCACTTAGCCCCCTCTCTTCATCACTGAGGATGATTTCATTTTTCAGGGATTAGAGAGGGTGGTCCTTGTGGTGGACTGCAGATATGGAGAGCTGTTATCATCGTATTAGATAGATAAGAATGATTATATGTATTGTAGAAATGTCTCCTATCATGTTCCCTAATTTTTTATTATGTCCACATCCTGGTCCCCATCTTGGACATCATAACAAACGTGCACTTTTTTGTTTAATTTACACATTGGACCATAGGAAAAATGACACTACAGCTACAGAGGTGACCGTCTGATAGCCCAGCTCGACTATCCATCTCTACTGAAGACCCTTTCAGCTTTTTGAGAGTTGGGTGGAGAACATCATCTCTGAAAATAGGGTCCCACAGCTGCACCCCATCAGTGTGAGCAGGACTCTTAGGACTCTTAGAAGAGTCAATGCTCTGAGACCATGGGGGGCGCTTAGCCCCCTCTCTTCGTCACTGAGGATGATTTCACTTTTCAGGGAATAGAGAGGGTGGTCCTTGTGGTGGACTGCAGGTATGGAGAGCTGTTGTCATCGTATTAGATAGATAAGAATGATTATATGTATTGTAGAAATGTCTCCTATCATGTTCCCTATTTTTTTATTATGTCCACATCCTGGTCCCCATCTTGGAAATCATAACAAACGTGCACTTTTTTGTTTAATTTACACATTGGACCATAGGAAAAATGACACTACAGCTACAGAGGTGACCGTCTGATAGCCCAGCTCGACTATCCATCTCTACTGAAGACCCTTTCAGCTTTTTGAGAGTTTGGTGGAGGACATCATCTCTGAAAATAGGGTCCCACAGCTGCACCCCATCAGTGTGAGCAGGAATCTTAGGACTCTTAGAAGAGTCAATGCTCTGAGACCATGGGGGGCGCTTAGCCCCCTCTCTTTGTCACTGAGGATGATTTCATTTTTCAAGGATTAGAGAGAGTGGTCCTTGTGGTGGACTGCAGGTATGGAGAGCTGTTGTGATCGTATTAGATAGATAAGAATGATTATATGTATTGTAGAAATGTCTCCTATCATGTTCCCTAATTTTTTATTATGTCCACATCCTGGTCCCCATCTTGAACATCATAACAAACGTGCACTTTTTTGTTTAATTTACACATTGGACCATAGGAAAAATGACACTACAGCTACAGAGGTGACCGTCTGATAGCCCAGCTCGACTATCCATCTCTACTGAAGACCCTTTCAGCTTTTTGAGAGTTGGGTGGAGGACATCATCTCTGAAAATAGGGTCCCACAGCTGCACCCCATCAGTGTGAGCAGGACTCTTAGGACTCTTAGAAGAGTTAATGCTCTGAGACCATGGGGGCGCTTAGCCCCCTCTCTTCGTCACTGAGGATGATTTCATTTTTCAGGGATTAGAGAGAGTGGTCCTTGTGGTGGACTGCAGGTATGGAGAGCTGTTGTGATCGTATTAGATAGATAAGAATGATTATATGTATTGTAGAAATGTCTCCTATCATGTTCCCTAATTTTTTATTATGTCCACATCCTGGTCCCCATCTTGAACATCATAACAAACGTGCACTTTTTTGTTTAATTTACACATTGGACCATAGGAAAAATGACACTACAGCTACAGAGGTGACCGTCTGATAGCCCAGCTCGACTATCCATCTCTACTGAAGACCCTTTCAGCTTTTTGAGAGTTGGGTGGAGGACATCATCTCTGAAAATAGGGTCCCACAGCTGCACCCCATCAGTGTGAGCAGGACTCTTAGGACTCTTAGAAGAGTTAATGCTCTGAGACCATGGGGGCGCTTAGCCCCCTCTCTTCGTCACTGAGGATGATTTCATTTTTCAGGGATTAGAGAGGGTGGTCCTTGTGGTGGACTGCAGGTATGGAGAGCTGTTGTGATCGTATTAGATAGATAAGAATGATTATATGTATTGTAGAAATGTCTCCTATCTTGTTCCCTAATTTTTTATTATGTCCACATCCTGGTCCCCATCTTGGACATCATAACAAACGTGCACTTTTTTGTTTAATTTACACATTGGACCATAGGAAAAATGACACTACAGCTACAGAGGTGACCGTCTGATAGCCCAGCTCGACTATCCATCTCTACTGAAGACCCTTTCAGCTTTTTGAGAGTTGGGTGGAGGACATCATCTCTGAAAATAGGGTCCCACAGCTGCACCCCATCAGTGTGAGCAGGACTCTTAGGACTCTTAGAAGAGTCAATGCTCTGAGACCATTGGGGGCACTTAGCCCCCTCTCTTCATCACTGAGGATGATTTCATTTTTCAGGGATTAGAGAGAGTGGTCCTTGTGGTGGACTGCAGATATGGAGAGCTGTTATCATCGTATTAGATAGATAAGAATGAATATATGTATTGTAGAAATGTCTCCTATCATGTTCCCTAATTTTTTATTATGTCCACATCCTGGTCCCCATCTTGGACATCATAACAAACGTGCACTTTTTTGTTTAATTTACACATTGGACCATAGGAAAAATGACACTACAGCTACAGAGGTGACCGTCTGATAGCCCAGCTCGACTATCCATCTCTACTGAAGACGCTTTCAGCTTTTTGAGAGTTGGGTGGAGGACATCATCTCTGAAAATAGGGTCCCACAGCTGCACCCCATCAGTGTGAGCAGGACTCTTAGGACTCTTAGAAGAGTTAATGCTCTGAGACCATGGGGGCGCTTAGCCCCCTCTCTTCGTCACTGAGGATGATTTCATTTTTCAGGGATTAGAGAGGGTGGTCCTTGTGGTGGACTGCAGGTATGGAGAGCTGTTGTCATCGTATTAGATAGATAAGAATGATTATATGTATTGTAGAAATGTCTCCTATCATGTTCCCTAATTTGTTATTATGTTCACATCCTGGTCCCCATCTTGGACATCATAACAAACGTGCACTTTTTTGTTTAATTTACACATTGGACCATAGGAAAAATGACACTACAGCTACAGAGGTGACCGTCTGATAGCCCAGCTCGACTATCCATCTCTACTGAAGACCCTTTCAGCTTTTTGAGAGTTGGGTGGAGGACATCATCTCTGAAAATAGGGTCCCACAGCTGCACCCCATCAGTGTAAGCAGGACTCTTAGGACTCTTAGAAGAGTCAATGCTCTAAAACCATGGGGGCGCTTAGCCCCCTCTCTTCGTCCCTGAGGATGATTTCATTTTTCAGGGATTAGAGAGGGTGGTCCTTGTGGTGGACTGCAGGTATGGAGAGCTGTTGTCATCGTATTAGATAGATAAGAATGATTATATGTATTGTAGAAATGTCTCCTATCATGTTCCCTAATTTCTTATTATGTCCACATCCTGGTCCCCATCTTGGACATCATAACAAACGTGCACTTTTTTGTTTAATTTACACATTGGACCATAGGAAAAATGACACTACAGCTACAGAGGTGACCGTCTGATAGCCCAGCTCGACTATCCATCTCTACTGAAGACCCTTTCAGCTTTTTGAGAGTTGGGTGGAGGACATCATCTCTGAAAATAGGGTCCCACAGCTTCACCCCATCAGTGTGAGCAGGACTCTTAGGACTCTTAGAAGAGTCAATGCTCTGGTACCATGGGGGGCGCTTGGCCCCCTCTCTTCGTCACTGAGGATGATTTTATTTTTCAGGGATTAGAGAGGGTGGTCCTTGTGGTGGACTGCAGGTATGGAGAGCTGTTGTCATCGTATTAGATAGATAAGAATGATTATGTGTATTGTAGAAATGTCTCCTATCATGTTCCCTAATTTTTTATTATGTCCACATCCTGGTCCCCATCTTGGACACCATAACAAACGTGCACTTTTTTGTTTAATTTACACATTGGACCATAGGAAAAATGACACTACAGCTACAGAGGTGACCGTCTGATAGCCCAGCTCGACTATCCATCTCTACTGAAGACCCTTTCAGCTTTTTGAGAGTTGGGTGGAGGACATCATCTCTGAAAATAGGGTCCCACAGCTGCACCCCATCAGTGTGAGCAGGACTCTTAGGACTCTTAGAAGAGTTAATGCTCTGAGACCATGGGGGCGCTTAGCCCCCTCTCTTCGTCACTGAGGATGATTTCATTTTTCAGGGATTAGAGAGGGTGGTCCTTGTGGTGGACTGCAGGTATGGAGAGCTGTTGTCATCGTATTAGATAGATAAGAATGATTATATGTATTGTAGAAATGTCTCCTATCATGTTCCCTAATTTTTTATTATGTCCACATCCTGGTCCCCATCTTGGACATCATAACAAATGTGCACTTTTTTGTTTAATTTACACATTGGACCATAGGAAAAATGACACTACAGCTACAGAGGTGACCGTCTGATAGCCCAGCTCGACTATCCATCTCTACTGAAGACCCTTTCAGCTTTTTAAGAGTTGGGTGGAGGACATCATCTCTGAAAATAGGGTCCCACAGCTGCACCCCATCAGTGTGAGCAGGACTCTTAGGACTCTTAGAAGAGTTAATGCTCTGAGACCATGGGGGCGCTTAGCCCCCTCTCTTCGTCACTGAGGATGATTTCATTTTTCAGGGATTAGAGAGGGTGGTCCTTGTGGTGGACTGCAGGTATGGAGAGCTGTTGTCATCGTATTAGATAGATAAGAATGATTATATGTATTGTAGAAATGTCTCCTATCATGTTCCCTAATTTGTTATTATGTCCACATCCTGGTCCCCATCTTGGACATCATAACAAACGTGCACTTTTTTGTTTAATTTACACATTGGACCATAGGAAAAATGACACTACAGCTACAGAGGTGACCGTCTGATAGCCCAGCTCGACTATCCATCTCTACTGAAGACCCTTTCAGCTTTTTGAGAGTTGGGTGGAGGACATCATCTCTGAAAATAGGGTCCCACAGCTGCACCCCATCAGTGTGAGCAGGACTCTTAGGACTCTTAGAAGAGTTAATGCTCTGAGACCATAGGGGCGCTTAGCCCCCTCTCTTCGTCACTGAGGATGATTTCATTTTTCAGGGATTAGAGAGGGTGGTCCTTGTGGTGGACTGCAGGTATGGAGAGCTGTTGTCATCGTATTAGATAGATAAGAACGATTATATGTATTGTAGAAATGTCTCCTATCATGTTCCCTAATTTTTTATTATGTCCACATCCTGGTCCCCATCTTGGACATCATAACAAACGTGCACTTTTTTGTTTAATTTACACATTGGACCATAGGAAAAATGACACTACAGCTACAGAGGTGACCGTCTGATAGCCCAGCTCGACTATCCATCTCTACTGAAGACCCTTTCAGCTTTTTGAGAGTTGGGTGGAGGACATCATCTCTGAAAATAGGGTCCCACAGCTGCACCCCATCAGTGTGAGCAGGACTCTTAGGACTCTTAGAAGAGTCAATGCTCTGAGACCATTGGGGGCACTTAGCCCCCTCTCTTCATCACTGAGGATGATTTCATTTTTCAGGGATTAGAGAGGGTGGTCCTTGTGGTGGACTGCAGATATGGAGAGCTGTTATCATCGTATTAGATAGATAAGAATGATTATATGTATTGTAGAAATGTCTCCTATCATGTTCCCTAATTTTTTATTATGTCCACATCCTGGTCCCCATCTTGGACATCATAACAAACGTGCACTTTTTTGTTTAATTTACACATTGGACCATAGGAAAAATGACACTACAGCTACAGAGGTGACCGTCTGATAGCCCAGCTCGACTATCCATCTCTACTGAAGACCCTTTCAGCTTTTTAAGAGTTGGGTGGAGGACATCATCTCTGAAAATAGGGTCCCACAGCTGCACCCCATCAGTGTGAGCAGGACTCTTAGGACTCTTAGAAGAGTCAATGCTTTGAGACCATTGGGGGCACTTAGCCCCCTCACTTCATCACTGAGGATGATTTCATTTTTCAGGGATTAGAGAGGGTGGTCCTTGTGGTGGACTGCAGATATGGAGAGCTGTTATCATCGTATTAGATAGATAAGAATGATTATATGTATTGTAGAAATGTCTCCTATCATGTTCCCTAATTTTTTATTATGTCCACATCCTGGTCCCCATCTTGGACATCATAACAAACGTGCACTTTTTTGTTTAATTTACACATTGGACCATAGGAAAATTGACACTACAGCTACAGAGGTGACCGTCTGATAGCCCAGCTCGACTATCCATCTCTACTGAAGACCCTTTCAGCTTTTTGAGAGTTGGGTGGAGGACATCATCTCTGAAAATAGGGTCCCACAGCTGCACCCCATCAGTGTGAGCAGGACTCTTAGGACTCTTAGAAGAGTTAATGCTCTGAGACCATGGGGGCGCTTAGCCCCCTCTCTTCGTCACTGAGGATGATTTCATTTTTCAGGGATTAGAGAGGGTGGTCCTTGTGGTGGACTGCAGGTATGGAGAGCTGTTGTCATCGTATTAGATAGATAAGAATGATTATATGTATTGTAGAAATGTCTCCTATCATGTTCCCTAATTTTTTATTATGTCCACATCCTGGTCCCCATCTTGGACATCATAACAAACGTGCACTTTTTTGTTTAATTTACACATTGGACCATAGGAAAAATGACACTACAGCTACAGAGGTGACCGTCTGATAGCCCAGCTCGACTATCCATCTCTACTGAAGACCCTTTCAGCTTTTTAAGAGTTGGGTGGAGGACATCATCTCTGAAAATAGGGTCCCACAGCTGCACCCCATCAGTGTGAGCAGGACTCTTAGGACTCTTAGAAGAGTCAATGCTTTGAGACCATTGGGGGCACTTAGCCCCCTCACTTCATCACTGAGGATGATTTCATTTTTCAGGGATTAGAGAGGGTGGTCCTTGTGGTGGACTGCAGATATGGAGAGCTGTTATCATCGTATTAGATAGATAAGAATGATTATATGTATTGTAGAAATGTCTCCTATCATGTTCCCTAATTTTTTATTATGTCCACATCCTGGTCCCCATCTTGGACATCATAACAAACGTGCACTTTTTTGTTTAATTTACACATTGGACCATAGGAAAAATGACACTACAGCTACAGAGGTGACCGTCTGATAGCCCAGCTCGACTATCCATCTCTACTGAAGACCCTTTCAGCTTTTTGAGAGTTGGGTGGAGGACATCATCTCTGAAAATAGGGTCCCACAGCTGCACCCCATCAGTGTGAGCAGGACTCTTAGGACTCTTAGAAGAGTTAATGCTCTGAGACCATAGGGGCGCTTAGCCCCCTCTCTTCGTCACTGAGGATGATTTCATTTTTCAGGGATTAGAGAGGGTGGTCCTTGTGGTGGACTGCAGGTATGGAGAGCTGTTGTCATCGTATTAGATAGATAAGAACGATTATATGTATTGTAGAAATGTCTCCTATCATGTTCCCTAATTTTTTATTATGTCTACATCCTGGTCCCCATCTTGGACATCATAACAAACGTGCACTTTTTTGTTTAATTTACACATTGGACCATAGGAAAAATGACACTACAGCTACAGAGGTGACCGTCTGATAGCCCAGCTCGACTATCCATCTCTACTGAAGACCCTTTCAGCTTTTTGAGAGTTGGGTGGAGGACATCATCTCTGAAAATAGGGTCCCAGAGCTGCACCCCATCAGTGTGAGCAGGACTCTTAGGACTCTTAGAAGAGTCAATGCTCTGAGACCATTGGGGGCACTTAGCCCCCTCTCTTCATCACTGAGGATGATTTCATTTTTCAGGGATTAGAGAGGGTGGTCCTTGTGGTGGACTGCAGATATGGAGAGCTGTTATCATCGTATTAGATAGATAAGAATGATTATATGTATTGTAGAAATGTCTCCTATCATGTTCCCTAATTTTTTATTATGTCCACATCCTGGTCCCCATCTTGGACATCATAACAAACGTGCACTTTTTTGTTTAATTTACACATTGGACCATAGGAAAAATGACACTACAGCTACAGAGGTGACCGTCTGATAGCCCAGCTCGACTATCCATCTCTACTGAAGACCCTTTCAGCTTTTTGAGAGTTGGGTGGAGGACATCATCTCTGAAAATAGGGTCCCACAGCTGCACCCCATCAGTGTGAGCAGGACTCTTAGGACTCTTAGAAGAGTCAATGCTCTGAGACCATGGGGGGCGCTTAGCCCCCTCTCTTCGTCACTGAGGATGATTTCATTTTTCAGGGATTAGAGAGGGTGGTCCTTGTGGTGGACTGCAGGTATGGAGAGCTGTTGTCATCGTATTAAATAGATAAGAATGATTATATGTATTGTAGAAATGTCTCCTATCATGTTCCCTAATTTTTTATTATGTCCACATCCTGGTCCCCATCTTGGACATCATAACAAACGTGCACTTTTTTGTTTAATTTACACATTGGACCATAGGAAAAATGACACTACAGCTACAGAGGTGACCGTCTGATAGCCCAGCTCGACTATCCATCTCTACTGAAGATCCTTTCAGCTTTTTGAGAGTTGGGTGGAGAACATCATCTCTGAAAATAGGGTCCCACAGCTGCACCCCATCAGTGTGAGCAGGACTCTTAGGACTCTTAGAAGAGTCAATGCTCTGAGACCATGGGGGGTGCTTAGACCCCTCTCTTCGTCACTGAGGATGATTTCACTTTTTTTTAAGGGAATAGAGAGGGTGGTCCTTGTGGTGGACTGCAGGTATGGAGAGCTGTTGTCATCGTATTAGATAGATAAGAATGATTATATGTATTGTAGAAATGTCTCCTATCATGTTCCCTAATTTTTTATTATGTCCACATCCTGGTCCCCATCTTGGACATCATAACAAACGTGCACTTTTTTGTTTAATTTACACATTGGACCATAGGAAAAATGACACTACAGCTACAGAGGTGACCGTCTGATAGCCCAGCTCGACTATCCATCTCTACTGAAGACCCTTTCAGCTTTTTGAGAGTTGGGTGGAGGACATCATCTCTGAAAATAGGGTCCCACAGCTGCACCCCATCAGTGTGAGCAGGACTCTTAGGACTCTTAGAAGAGTTAATGCTCTGAGACCATGGGGGCGCTTAGCCCCCTCTCTTCGTCACTGAGGATGATTTCATTTTTCAGGGATTAGAGAGGGTGGTCCTTGTGGTGGACTGCAGGTATGGAGAGCTGTTGTCATCGTATTAGATAGATAAGAATGATTATATGTATTGTAGAAATGTCTCCTATCATGTTCCCTAATTTTTTATTATGTCCACATCCTGGTCCCCATCTTGGACATCATAACAAACGTGCACTTTTTTGTTTAATTTACACATTGGACCATAGGAAAAATGACACTACAGCTACAGAGGTGACCGTCTGATAGCCCAGCTCGACTATCCATCTCTACTGAAGACCCTTTCAGCTTTTTGAGAGTTGGGTGGAGGACATCATCTCTGAAAATAGGGTCCCACAGCTGCACCCCATCAGTGTGAGCAGGACTCTTAGGACTCTTAGAAGAGTTAATGCTCTGAGACCATAGGGGCGCTTAGCCCCCTCTCTTCGTCACTGAGGATGATTTCATATTTCAGGGATTAGAGAGGGTGGTCCTTGTGGTGGACTGCAGGTATGGAGAGCTGTTGTCATCGTATTAGATAGATAAGAACGATTATATGTATTGTAGAAATGTCTCCTATCATGTTCCCTAATTTTTTATTATGTCCACATCCTGGTCCCCATCTTGGACATCATAACAAACGTGCACTTTTTTGTTTAATTTACACATTGGACCATAGGAAAAATGACACTACAGCTACAGAGGTGACCGTCTGATAGCCCAGCTCGACTATCCATCTCTACTGAAGACCCTTTCAGCTTTTTGAGAGTTGGGTGGAGGACATCATCTCTGAAAATAGGGTCCCACAGCTGCACCCCATCAGTGTGAGCAGGACTCTTAGGACTCTTAGAAGAGTTAATGCTCTGAGACCATAGGGGCGCTTAGCCCCCTCTCTTCGTCACTGAGGATGATTTCATATTTCAGGGATTAGAGAGGGTGGTCCTTGTGGTGGACTGCAGGTATGGAGAGCTGTTGTCATCGTATTAGATAGATAAGAACGATTATATGTATTGTAGAAATGTCTCCTATCATGTTCCCTAATTTTTTATTATGTCCACATCCTGGTCCCCATCTTGGACATCATAACAAACGTGCACTTTTTTGTTTAATTTACACATTGGACCATAGGAAAAATGACACTACAGCTACAGAGGTGACCGTCTGATAGCCCAGCTCGACTATCCATCTCTACTGAAGACCCTTTCAGCTTTTTGAGAGTTGGGTGGAGGACATCATCTCTGAAAATAGGGTCCCACAGCTGCACCCCATCAGTGTGAGCAGGACTCTTAGGACTCTTAGAAGAGTCAATGCTCTGAGACCATTGGGGGCACTTAGCCCCCTCTCTTCATCACTGAGGATGATTTCATTTTTCAGGGATTAGAGAGGGTGGTCCTTGTGGTGGACTGCAGATATGGAGAGCTGTTATCATCGTATTAGATAGATAAGAATGATTATATGTATTGTAGAAATGTCTCCTATCATGTTCCCTAATTTTTTATTATGTCCACATCCTGGTCCCCATCTTGGACATCATAACAAACGTGCACTTTTTTGTTTAATTTACACATTGGACCATAGGAAAAATGACACTACAGCTACAGAGGTGACCGTCTGATAGCCCAGCTCGACTATCCATCTCTACTGAAGACCCTTTCAGCTTTTTGAGAGTTGGGTGGAGGACATCATCTCTGAAAATAGGGTCCCACAGCTGCACCCCATCAGTGTGAGCAGGACTCTTAGGACTCTTAGAAGAGTCAATGCTCTGAGACCATGGGGGGTGCTTAGCCCCCTCTCTTCGTCACTGAGGATGATTTCACTTTTCAGGGAATAGAGAGGGTGGTCCTTGTGGTGGACTGCAGGTATGGAGAGCTGTTGTCATCGTATTAGATAGATAAGAATGATTATATGTATTGTAGAAATGTCTCCTATCATGTTCCCTATTTTTTTATTATGTCCACATCCTGGTCCCCATCTTGGAAATCATAACAAACGTGCACTTTTTTGTTTAATTTACACATTGGACCATAGGAAAAATGACACTACAGCTACAGAGGTGACCGTCTGATAGCCCAGCTCGACTATCCATCTCTACTGAAGACCCTTTCAGCTTTTTGAGAGTTGGGTGGAGGACATCATCTCTGAAAATAGGGTCCCACAGCTGCACCCCATCAGTGTGAGCAGGACTCTTAGGACTCTTAGAAGAGTTAATGCTCTGAGACCATGGGGGCGCTTAGCCCCCTCTCTTCGTCACTGAGGATGATTTCATTTTTCAGGGATTAGAGAGGGTGGTCCTTGTGGTGGACTGCAGGTATGGAGAGCTGTTGTCATCGTATTAGATAGATAAGAATGATTATATGTATTGTAGAAATGTCTCCTATCATGTTCCCTAATTTTTTATTATGTCCACATCCTGGTCCCCATCTTGGACATCATAACAAACGTGCACTTTTTTGTTTAATTTACACATTGGACCATAGGAAAAATGACACTACAGCTACAGAGGTGACCGTCTGATAGCCCAGCTCGACTATCCATCTCTACTGAAGACCCTTTCAGCTTTTTGAGAGTTGGGTGGAGGACATCATCTCTGAAAATAGGGTCCCACAGCTGCACCCCATCAGTGTGAGCAGGACTCTTAGGACTCTTAGAAGAGTCAATGCTCTGAGACCATTGGGGGCACTTAGCCCCCTCTCTTCATCACTGAGGATGATTTCATTTTTCAGGGATTAGAGAGGGTGGTCCTTGTGGTGAACTGCAGATATGGAGAGCTGTTATCATCGTATTAGATAGATAAGAATGATTATATGTATTGTAGAAATGTCTCCTATCATGTTCCCTAATTTTTTATTATGTCCACATCCTGGTCCCCATCTTGGACATCATAACAAACGTGCACTTTTTTGTTTAATTTACACATTGGACCATAGGAAAAATGACACTACAGCTACAGAGGTGACCGTCTGATAGCCCAGCTCGACTATCCATCTCTACTGAAGACCCTTTCAGCTTTTTGAGAGTTGGATGGAGGACATCATCTCTGAAAATAGGGTCCCACAGCTGCACCCCATCAGTATGAGCAGGACTCTTAGGACTCTTAGAAGAGTTAATGCTCTGAGACCATGGGGCCGCTTAGCCCCCTCTCTTCGTCACTGAGGATGATTTCATTTTTCAGGGATTAGAGAGGGTGGTCCTTGTGGTGGACTGCAGGTATGGAGAGCTGTTGTCATCGTATTAGATAGATAAGAATGATTATATGTATTGTAGAAATGTCTCCTATCATGTTCCTTAATTTTTTATTATGTCCACATCCTGGTCCCCATCTTGGACATCATAACAAACGTGCACTTTTTTGTTTAATTTACACATTGGACCATAGGAAAAATGACACTACAGCTACAGAGGTGACCGTCTGATAGCCCAGCTCGACTATCCATCTCTACTGAAGACCCTTTCAGCTTTTTGAGAGTTGGGTGGAGGACATCATCTCTGAAAATAGGGTCCCACAGCTGCACCCCATCAGTGTGAGCAGGACTCTTAGGACTCTTAGAAGAGTTAATGCTCTGAGACCATGGGGGCGCTTAGCCCCCTCTCTTCGTCACTGAGGATGATTTCATTTTTCAGGGATTAGAGAGGGTGGTCCTTGTGGTGGACTGCAGGTATGGAGAGCTGTTGTCATCGTATTAGATAGATAAGAACGATTATATGTATTGTAGAAATGTCTCCTATCATGTTCCCTAATTTTTTATTATGTCCACATCCTGGTCCCCATCTTGGACATCATAACAAACGTGCACTTTTTTGTTTAATTTACACATTGGACCATAGGAAAAATGACACTACAGCTACAGAGGTGACCGTCTGATAGCCCAGCTCGACTATCCATCTCTACTGAAGACCCTTTCAGCTTTTTGAGAGTTGGGTGGAGGACATCATCTCTGAAAATAGGGTCCCACAGCTGCACCCCATCAGTGTGAGCAGGACTCTTAGGACTCTTAGAAGAGTCAATGCTCTGAGACCATTGGGGGCACTTAGCCCCCTCTCTTCATCACTGAGGATGATTTCATTTTTCAGGGATTAGAGAGGGTGGTCCTTGTGGTGAACTGCAGATATGGAGAGCTGTTATCATCGTATTAGATAGATAAGAATGATTATATGTATTGTAGAAATGTCTCCTATCATGTTCCCTAATTTTTTATTATGTCCACATCCTGGTCCCCATCTTGGACATCATAACAAACGTGCACTTTTTTGTTTAATTTACACATTGGACCATAGGAAAAATGACACTACAGCTACAGAGGTGACCGTCTGATAGCCCAGCTCGACTATCCATCTCTACTGAAGACCCTTTCAGCTTTTTGAGAGTTGGGTGGAGGACATCATCTCTGAAAATAGGGTCCCACAGCTGCACCCCATCAGTATGAGCAGGACTCTTAGGACTCTTAGAAGAGTTAATGCTCTGAGACCATGGGGGCGCTTAGCCCCCTCTCTTCGTCACTGAGGATGATTTCATTTTTCAGGGATTAGAGTGGGTGGTCCTTGTGGTGGACTGCAGGTATGGAGAGCTGTTGTCATCGTATTAGATAGATAAGAATGATTATATGTATTGTAGAAATGTCTCCTATCATGTTCCCTAATTTTTTATTATGTCCACATCCTGGTCCCCATCTTGGACATCATAACAAACGTGCACTTTTTTGTTTAATTTACACATTGGACCATAGGAAAAATGACACTACAGCTACAGAGGTGACCGTCTGATAGCCCAGCTCGACTATCCATCTCTACTGAAGACCCTTTCAGCTTTTTGAGAGTTGGGTAGAGAACCTCATCTCTGAAAATAGGGTCCCACAGCTGCACCCCATCAGTGTGAGCAGGACTCTTAGGACTCTTAGAAGAGTCAATGCTCTGAGACCATGGAGGGCGCTTAGCCCCCTCTCTTCGTCACTGAGGATGATTTCACTTTTCAGGGCTTAGAGAGAGTGGTCCTTGTGGTGGACTGCAGGTATGGAGAGCTGTTGTCATCGTATTAGATAGATAAGAATGATTATATGTATTGTAGAAATGTCTCCTATCATGTTCCCTAATTTTTTATTATGTCCACATCCTGGTCCCCATGTTGAACATCATAACAAACGTGCACTTTTTTGTTTAATTTACACATTGGACCATAGGAAAAATGACACTACGGCTACAGAGGTGACCGTCTGATAGCCCATCTCGACTATCCATCTCTACTGAAGACCCTTTCAGCTTTTTGAGAGTTGGGTGGAGGACATCATCTCTGAAAATAGGGTCCCACAGCTGCACCCCATCAGTGTAAGCAGGACTCTTAGGACTCTTAGAAGAGTCAATGCTCTAAAACCATGGGGGCGCTTAGCCCCCTCTCTTCGTCCCTGAGGATGATTTCATTTTTCAGGGATTAGAGAGGGTGGTCCTTGTGGTGGACTGCAGGTATGGAGAGCTGTTGTCATCGTATTAGATAGATAAGAATGATTATATGTATTGTAGAAATGTCTCCTATCATGTTCCCTAATTTCTTATTATGTCCACATCCTGGTCCCCATCTTGGACATCATAACAAACGTGCACTTTTTTGTTTAATTTACACATTGGACCATAGGAAAAATGACACTACAGCTACAGAGGTGACCGTCTGATAGCCCAGCTCGACTATCCATCTCTACTGAAGACCCTTTCAGCTTTTTGAGAGTTGGGTGGAGGACATCATCTCTGAAAATAGGGTCCCACAGCTTCACCCCATCAGTGTGAGCAGGACTCTTAGGACTCTTAGAAGAGTCAATGCTCTGGTACCATGAGGGGCGCTTGGCCCCCTCTCTTCGTCACTGAGGATGATTTCATTTTTCAGGGATTAGAGAGGGTGGTCCTTGTGGTGGACTGCAGGTATGGAGAGCTGTTATCATCGTATTAGATAGATAAGAATGATTATATGTATTGTAGAAATGTCTCCTATCATGTTCCCTAATTTTTTATTATGTCCACATCCTGGTCCCCATCTTGGACATCATAACAAACGTGCACTTTTTTGTTTAATTTACACATTGGACCATAGGAAAAATGACACTACAGCTACAGAGGTGACCGTCTGATAGCCCAGCTCGACAATCCATCTCTACTGAAGACCCTTTCAGCTTTTTGAGAGTTGGGTGGAGGACATCATCTCTGAAAATAGGGTCCCACAGCTGCACCCCATCAGTGTGAGCAGGACTCTTAGGACTCTTAGAAGAGTCAATGCTCTGAGACCATGGGGGGCGCTTAGCCCCCTCTCTTCGTCACTGAGGATGATTTCATTTTTCAGGGATTAGAGAGGGTGGTCCTTGTGGTGGACTGCAGGTATGGAGAGCTGTTGTCATCGTATTAGATAGATAAGAATGATTATATGTATTGTAGAAATGTCTCCTATCATGTTCCCTAATTTTTTATTATGTCTACATCCTGGTCCCCATCTTGGACATCATAACAAACGTGCACTTTTTTGTTTAATTTACACATTGGACCATAGGAAAAATGACACTACAGCTACAGAGGTGACCGTCTGATAGCCCAGCTCGACTATCCATCTCTACTGAAGACCCTTTCAGCTTTTTGAGAGTTGGGTGGAGGACATCATCTCTGAAAATAGGGTCCCACAGCTGCACCCCATCAGTGTGAGCAGCACTCTTAGGACTCTTAGAAGAGTTAATGCTCTGAGACCATGGGGGCGCTTAGCCCCCTCTCTTCGTCACTGAGGATGATTTCATTTTTCAGGGATTAGAGAGGGTGGTCCTTGTGGTGGTCTGCAGGTATGGAGAGCTGTTGTCATCGTATTAGATAGATAAGAATGATTATATGTATTGTAGAAATGTCTCCTATCATGTTCCCTAATTTTTTATTAGGTCCACATCCTGGTCCCCATCTTGGACATCATAACAAACGTGCACTTTTTTGTTTAATTTACACATTGGACCATAGGAAAAATGACACTACAGCTACAGAGGTGACCGTCTGATAGCCCAGCTCGACTATCCATCTCTACTGAAGACCCTTTCAGCTTTTTGAGAGTTGGGTGGAGGACATCATCTCTGAAAATAGGGTCCCACAGCTGCACCCCATCAGTGTGAGCAGGACTCTTAGGACTCTTAGAAGAGTCAATGCTCTGAGACCATTGGGGGCACTTAGCCCCCTCTCTTCGTCACTGAGGATGATTTCATTTTTCAGGGATTAGAGAGGGTGGTCCTTGTGGTGGACTGCAGGTATGGAGAGCTGTTGTCATCGTATTAGATAGATAAGAATGATTATATGTATTGTAGAAATGTCTCCTATCATGTTCCCTAATTTTTTATTATGTCCACATCCTGGTCCCCATCTTGGACATCATAACAAACGTGCACTTTTTTGTTTAATTTACACATTGGACCATAGGAAAAATGACACTACAGCTACAGAGGTGACCGTCTGATAGCCCAGCTTGACTATCCATCTCTATTGAAGACCCTTTCAGCTCTTTGAGAGTTGAGTGGAGGACATCATCTCTGAAAATAGGGTCCCACAGCTGCACCCCATCAGTGTGAGCAGGACTCTTAGGACTCTTAGAAGAGTCAATGCTCTGAGACCATGGGGGCTCTTAGCCCCCTCTCTTCGTCACTGAGGAAGATTTCATTTTTCAAGGATTAGAGAGGGTGGTCCTTGTGGTGGACTGCAGGTATGGAGAGCTGTTGTCATCGTATTAGATAGATAAGAATGATTATATGTATTGTAGAAATGTCTCCTATCATGTTCCCTAATTTTTTATTATGTCCACATCCTGGTCCCCATCTTGGACTTCATAACAAACGTGCACTTTTTTGTTTAATTTACACATTGGACCATAGGAAAAATGACACTACAGCTACAGAGGTGACCGTCTGATAGCCCAGCTCGACTATCCATCTCTACTGAAGACCCTTTCAGCATTTTGAGAGTTGGGTGGAGGACATCATCTCTGAAAATAGGGTCCCACAGCTGCACCCCATCAGTGTGAGCAGGACTCTTAGGACTCTTAGAAGAGTCAATGCTCTGAGACCATGGGAGGCGCTTAGCCCCCTCTCTTCGTCACTGAGGATGATTTCATTTTTCAGGGATTAGAGAGGGTGGTCCTTGTGGGGGACTGCAGGTATGGAGAGCTGTTGTCATCGTATTGAATAGATAAGAATGATTATATGTATTATGTCCACATCCTGGTCCCCATCTTGGACATCATAACAAACGTGCACTTTTTTGTTTAATTTACACATTGGACCATAGGAAAAATGACACTACAGCTACAGAGGTGACCGTCTGATAGCCCAGCTCGACTATCCATCTCTACTGAAGACCCTTTCAGCTTTTTGAGAGTTGGGTGGAGGACATCATCTCTGAAAATAGGGTCCCACAGCTGCACCCCATCAGTGTGAGCAGGACTCTTAGGACTCTTAGAAGAGTCAATGCTCTGAGACCATTGGGGGCACTTAGCCCCCTCTCTTCGTCACTGAGGATGATTTCATTTTTCAGGGATTAGAGAGGGTGGTCCTTGTGGTGGACTGCAGGTATGGAGAGCTGTTATCATCGTATTAGATAGATAAGAATGATTATATGTATTGTAGAAATGTCTCCTATCATGTTCCCTAATTTTTTATTATGTCCACATCCTGGTCCCCATCTTGGACATCATAACAAACGTGCACTTTTTTGTTTAATTTACACATTGGACCATAGGAAAAATGACACTACAGCTACAGAGGTGACCGTCTGATAGCCCAGCTCGACAATCCATCTCTACTGAAGACCCTTTCAGCTTTTTGAGAGTTGGGTGGAGGACATCATCTCTGAAAATAGGGTCCCACAGCTGCACCCCATCAGTGTGAGCAGGACTCTTAGGACTCTTAGAAGAGTCAATGCTCTGAGACCATGGGGGGCGCTTAGCCCCCTCTCTTCGTCACTGAGGATGATTTCATTTTTCAGGGATTAGAGAGGGTGGTCCTTGTGGTGGACTGCAGGTATGGAGAGCTGTTGTCATCGTATTAAATAGATAAGAATGATTATATGTATTGTAGAAATGTCTCCTATCATGTTCCCTAATTTTTTATTATGTCCACATCCTGGTCCCCATCTTGGACATCATAACAAACGTGCACTTTTTTGTTTAATTTACACATTGGACCATAGGAAAAATGACACTACAGCTACAGAGGTGACCGTCTGATAGCCCAGCTCGACTATCCATCTCTACTGAAGACCCTTTCAGCTTTTTGAGAGTTGGGTGGAGAACATCATCTCTGAAATAGGGTCCCACAGCTGCACCCCATCAGTGTGAGCAGGACTCTTAGGACTCTTAGAAGAGTCAATGCTCTGAGACCATGGGGGGCGCTTAGCCCCCTCTCTTCGTCACTGAGGATGATTTCACTTTTCAGGGAATAGAGAGGGTGGTCCTTGTGGTGGACTGCAGGTATGGAGAGCTGTTGTCATCGTATTAGATAGATAAGAATGATTATATGTATTGTAGAAATGTCTCCTATCATGTTCCCTATTTTTTTATTATGTCCACATCCTGGTCCCCATCGTGGAAATCATAACAAACGTGCACTTTTTTGTTTAATTTACACATTGGACCATAGGAAAAATGACACTACAGCTACAGAGGTGACCGTCTGATAGCCCAGCTCGACTATCCATCTCTACTGAAGACCCTTTCAGCTTTTTGAGAGTTGGGTGGAGGACATCATCTCTTAAAATAGGGTCCCACAGCTGCACCCCATCAGTGTAAGCAGGACTCTTAGGACTCTTAGAAGAGTCAATGCTCTAAAACCATGGGGGGCGCTTTGCCCCCTCTCTTCGTCCCTGAGGATGATTTCATTTTTCAGGGATTAGAGAGGGTGGTCCTTGTGGTGGACTGCAGGTATGGAGAGCTGTTGTCATCGTATTAGATAGATAAGAATGATTATATGTATTGTAGAAATGTCTCCTATCATGTTCCCTAATTTTTTATTATGTCCACATCCTGGTCCCCATCTTGGACATCATAACAAACGTGCACTTTTTTGTTTAATTTACACATTGGACCATAGGAAAAATGACACTACAGCTACAGAGGTGACCGTCTGATAGCCCAGCTCGACTATCCATCTCTACTGAAGACCCTTTCAGCTTTTTGAGAGTTGGGTGGAGGACATCATCTCTGAAAATAGGGTCCCACAGCTGCACCCCATCAGTGTGAGCAGGACTCTTAGGACTCTTAGAAGAGTTAATGCTCTGAGACCATGGGGGCGCTTAGCCCCCTCTCTTCGTCACTGAGGATGATTTCATTTTTCAGGGATTAGAGAGGGTGGTCCTTGTGGTGGACTGCAGGTATGGAGAGCTGTTGTCATCGTATTAGATAGATAAGAATGATTATATGTATTGTAGAAATGTCTCCTATCATGTTCCCTAATTTTTTATTATGTCCACATCCTGGTCCCCATCTTGGACATCATAACAAACGTCCACTTTTTTGTTTAATTTACACATTGGACCATAGGAAAAATGACACTACAGCTACAGAGGTGACCGTCTGATAGCCCAGCTCGACTATCCATCTCTACTGAAGACCCTTTCAGCTTTTTGAGAGTTGGGTGGAGGACATCATCTCTTAAAATAGGGTCCCACAGCTGCACCCCATCAGTGTAAGCAGGACTCTTAGGACTCTTAGAAGAGTCAATGCTCTAAAACCATGGGGGGCGCTTAGCCCCCTCTCTTCATCCCTGAGGATGATTTCATTTTTCAGGGATTAGAGAGGGTGGTCCTTGTGGTGGACTGCAGGTATGGAGAGCTGTTGTCATCGTATTAGATAGATAAGAATGATTATATGTATTGTAGAAATGTCTCCTATCATGTTCCCTAATTTTTTATTATGTCCACATCCTGGTCCCCATCTTGGACATCATAACAAACGTGCACTTTTTTGTTTAATTTACACATTGGACCATAGGAAAAATGACACTACAGCTACAGAGGTGACCGTCTGATAGCCCAGCTCGACTATCCATCTCTACTGAAGACCCTTTCAGCTTTTTGAGAGTTGGGTGGAGGACATCATCTCTTAAAATAGGGTCCCACAGCTGCACCCCATCAGTGTAAGCAGGACTCTTAGGACTCTTAAAAGAGTCAATGCTCTAAAACCATGGGGGGCGCTTAGCCCCCTCTCTTCATCCCTGAGGATGATTTCATTTTTCAGGGATTAGAGAGGGTGGTCCTTGTGGTGGACTGCAGGTATGGAGAGCTGTTGTCATCGTATTAGATAGATAAGAATGATTATATGTATTGTAGAAATGTCTCCTATCATGTTCCCTAATTTTTTATTATGTCCACATCCTGGTCCCCATCTTGGACATCATAACAAACGTGCACTTTTTTGTTTAATTTACACATTGGACCATAGGAAAAATGACACTACAGCTACAGAGGTGACCGTCTGATAGCCCAGCTCGACTATCCATCTCTACTGAAGACCCTTTCAGCTTTTTGAGAGTTGGGTGGAGGACATCATCTCTGAAAATAGGGTCCCACAGCTGCACCCCATCAGTGTGAGCAGAACTCTTAGGACTCTTAGAAGAGTTAATGCTCTGAGACCATGGGGGCGCTTAGCCCCCTCTCTTCGTCACTGAGGATGATTTCATTTTTCAGGGATTAGAGAGGGTGGTCCTTGTGGTGGACTGCAGGTATGGAGAGCTGTTGTCATCGTATTAGATAGATAAGAATGATTATATGTATTGTAGAAATGTCTCCTATCATGTTCCCTAATTTTTTATTATGTCCACATCCTGGTCCCCATCTTGGACATCATAACAAACGTGCACTTTTTTGTTTAATTTACACATTGGACCATAGGAAAAATGACACTACAGCTACAGAGGTGACCGTCTGATAGCCCAGCTCGACTATCCATCTCTACTGAAGACCCTTTCAGCTTTTTGAGAGTTGGGTGGAGGACATCATCTCTGAAAATAGGGTCCCACAGCTGCACCCCATCAGTGTGAGCAGGACTCTTAGGACTCTTAGAAGAGTTAATGCTCTGAGACCATGGGGGCGCTTAGCCCCCTCTCTTCGTCACTGAGGATGATTTCATTTTTCAGGGATTAGAGAGGGTGGTCCTTGTGGTGGACTGCAGGTATGGAGAGCTGTTGTCATCGTATTAGATAGATAAGAATGATTATATGTATTGTAGAAATGTTTCCTATCATGTTCCCTAATTTTTTATTATGTCCACATCCTGGTCCCCATCTTGGACATCATAACAAACGTGCACTTTTTTGTTTAATTTACGCATTGGACCATAGGAAAAATGACACTACAGCTACAGAGGTGACCGTCTGACAGCCCAGCTTGACTATCCATCTCTATTGAAGACCCTTTCAGCTCTTTGAGAGTTGAGTGGAGGACATCATCTCTGAAAATAGGGTCCCACAGCTGCACCCCATCAGTGTGAGCAGGACTCTTAGGACTCTTAGAAGAGTCAATGCTCTGAGACCATGGGGGCTCTTAGCCCCCTCTCTTCGTCACTGAGGAAGATTTCATTTTTCAAGGATTAGAGAGGGTGGTCCTTGTGGTGGACTGCAGGTATGGAGAGCTGTTGTCATCGTATTAGATAGATAAGAATGATTATATGTATTGTAGAAATGTCTCCTATCATGTTCCCTAATTTTTTATTATGTCCACATCCTGGTCCCCATCTTGGACTTCATAACAAACGTGCACTTTTTTGTTTAATTTACACATTGGACCATAGGAAAAATGACACTACAGCTACAGAGGTGACCGTCTGATAGCCCAGCTCGACTATCCATCTCTACTGAAGACCCTTTCAGCATTTTGAGAGTTGGGTGGAGGACATCATCTCTGAAAATAGGGTCCCACAGCTGCACCCCATCAGTGTGAGCAGGACTCTTAGGACTCTTAGAAGAGTCAATACTCTGAGACCATGGGGGGCGCTTAGCCCCCTCTCTTCGTCACTGAGGATGATTTCATTTTTCAGGGATTAGAGAGGGTTGTCCTTGTGGTGGACTGCAGGTATGGAGAGCTGTTGTCATCGTATTAGATAGATAAGAATGATTATATGTATTGTAGAAATGTCTCCTATCATGTTCCCTAATTTTTTATTATGTCCACATCCTGGTCCCCATCTTGGACATCATAACAAACGTGCACTTTTTTGTTTAATTTACACATTGGACCATGGGAAAAATGACACTAAAGCTACAGAGGTGACCGTCTGATAGCCCAGCTCGACTATCCATCTCTACTGAAGACCCTTTCAGCTTTTTGAGAGTTGGGTGGAGGACATCATCTCTGAAAATAGGGTCCCACAGCTGCACCCCATCAGTTTGAGCAGGACTCTTTGGACTCTTAGAAGAGTCAATGCTCTGAGACCATGGGGGGCGCTTAGCCCCCTCTCTTCGTCACTGAGGATGATTTCATTTTTCAGGGATTAGAGAGGGTGGTCCTTGTGGTGGACTGCAGGTATGGAGAGCTGTTGTCATCGTATTGAATAGATAAGAATGATTATATGTATTATGTCCACATCCTGGTCCCCATCTTGGACATCATAACAAACGTGCACTTTTTTGTTTAATTTACACATTGGACCATAGGAAAAATGACACTACAGCTACAGAGGTGACCGTCTGATAGCCCAGCTCGACTATCCATCTCTACTGAAGACCCTTTCAGCTTTTTGAGAGTTGGGTGGAGGACATCATCTCTGAAAATAGGGTCCCACAGCTGCACCCCATCAGTGTGAGCAGGACTCTTAGGACTCTTAGAAGAGTCAATGCTCTGAGACCATTGGGGGCACTTAGCCCCCTCTCTTCGTCACTGAGGATGATTTCATTTTTCAGGGATTAGAGAGGGTGGTCCTTGTGGTGGACTGCAGGTATGGAGAGCTGTTATCATCGTATTAGATAGATAAGAATGATTATATGTATTGTAGAAATGTCTCCTATCATGTTCCCTAATTTTTTATTATGTCCACATCCTGGTCCCCATCTTGGACATCATAACAAACGTGCACTTTTTTGTTTAATTTACACATTGGACCATAGGAAAAATGACACTACAGCTACAGAGGTGACCGTCTGATAGCCCAGCTCGACAATCCATCTCTACTGAAGACCCTTTCAGCTTTTTGAGAGTTGGGTGGAGGACATCATCTCTGAAAATAGGGTCCCACAGCTGCACCCCATCAGTGTGAGCAGGACTCTTAGGACTCTTAGAAGAGTCAATGCTCTGAGACCATGGGGGGTGCTTAGCCCCCTCTCTTCGTCACTGAGGATGATTTAATTTTTCAGGGATTAGAGAGGGTGGTCCTTGTGGTGGACTGCAGGTATGGAGAGCTGTTGTCATCGTATTAAATAGATAAGAATGATTATATGTATTGTAGAAATGTCTCCTATCATGTTCCCTAATTTTTTATTATGTCCACATCCTGGTCCCCATCTTGGACATCATAACAAACGTGCACTTTTTTGTTTAATTTACACATTGGACCATAGGAAAAATGACACTACAGCTACAGAGGTGACCGTCTGATAGCCCAGCTCGACTATCCATCTCTACTGAAGACCCTTTCAGCTTTTTGAGAGTTGGGTGGAGAACATCATCTCTGAAATAGGGTCCCACAGCTGCACCCCATCAGTGTGAGCAGGACTCTTAGGACTCTTAGAAGAGTCAATGCTCTGAGACCATGGGGGGCGCTTAGCCCCCTCTCTTCGTCACTGAGGATGATTTCACTTTTCAGGGAATAGAGAGGGTGGTCCTTGTGGTGGACTGCAGGTATGGAGAGCTGTTGTCATCGTATTAGATAGATAAGAATGATTATATGTATTGTAGAAATGTCTCCTATCATGTTCCCTATTTTTTTATTATGTCCACATCCTGGTCCCCATCGTGGAAATCATAACAAACGTGCACTTTTTTGTTTAATTTACACATTGGACCATAGGAAAAATGACACTACAGCTACAGAGGTGACCGTCTGATAGCCCAGCTCGACTATCCATCTCTACTGAAGACCCTTTCAGCTTTTTGAGAGTTGGGTGGAGGACATCATCTCTTAAAATAGGGTCCCACAGCTGCACCCCATCAGTGTAAGCAGGACTCTTAGGACTCTTAGAAGAGTCAATGCTCTAAAACCATGGGGGGCGCTTTGCCCCCTCTCTTCGTCCCTGAGGATGATTTCATTTTTCAGGGATTAGAGAGGGTGGTCCTTGTGGTGGACTGCAGGTATGGAGAGCTGTTGTCATCGTATTAGATAGATAAGAATGATTATATGTATTGTAGAAATGTCTCCTACCATGTTCCCTAATTTTTTATTATGTCCACATCCTGGTCCCCATCTTGGACATCATAACAAACGTGCACTTTTTTGTTTAATTTACACATTGGACCATAGGAAAAATGACACTACAGCTACAGAGGTGACCGTCTGATAGCCCAGCTCGACTATCCATCTCTACTGAAGACCCTTTCAGCTTTTTGAGAGTTGGGTGGAGGACATCATCTCTGAAAATAGGGTCCCACAGCTGCACCCCATCAGTGTGAGCAGGACTCTTAGGACTCTTAGAAGAGTTAATGCTCTGAGACCATGGGGGCGCTTAGCCCCCTCTCTTCGTCACTGAGGATGATTTCATTTTTCAGGGATTAGAGAGGGTGGTCCTTGTGGTGGACTGCAGGTATGGAGAGCTGTTGTCATCGTATTAGATAGATAAGAATGATTATATGTATTGTAGAAATGTCTCCTATCATGTTCCCTAATTTTTTATTATGTCCACATCCTGGTCCCCATCTTGGACATCATAACAAACGTCCACTTTTTTGTTTAATTTACACATTGGACCATAGGAAAAATGACACTACAGCTACAGAGGTGACCGTCTGATAGCCCAGCTCGACTATCCATCTCTACTGAAGACCCTTTCAGCTTTTTGAGAGTTGGGTGGAGGACATCATCTCTTAAAATAGGGTCCCACAGCTGCACCCCATCAGTGTAAGCAGGACTCTTAGGACTCTTAGAAGAGTCAATGCTCTAAAACCATGGGGGGCGCTTAGCCCCCTCTCTTCATCCCTGAGGATGATTTCATTTTTCAGGGATTAGAGAGGGTGGTCCTTGTGGTGGACTGCAGGTATGGAGAGCTGTTGTCATCGTATTAGATAGATAAGAATGATTATATGTATTGTAGAAATGTCTCCTATCATGTTCCCTAATTTTTTATTATGTCCACATCCTGGTCCCCATCCTGGACATCATAACAAACGTGCACTTTTTTGTTTAATTTACACATTGGACCATAGGAAAAATGACACTACAGCTACAGAGGTGACCGTCTGATAGCCCAGCTCGACTATCCATCTCTACTGAAGACCCTTTCAGCTTTTTGAGAGTTGGGTGGAGGACATCATCTCTTAAAATAGGGTCCCACAGCTGCACCCCATCAGTGTAAGCAGGACTCTTAGGACTCTTAAAAGAGTCAATGCTCTAAAACCATGGGGGGCGCTTAGCCCCCTCTCTTCATCCCTGAGGATGATTTCATTTTTCAGGGATTAGAGAGGGTGGTCCTTGTGGTGGACTGCAGGTATGGAGAGCTGTTGTCATCGTATTAGATAGATAAGAATGATTATATGTATTGTAGAAATGTCTCCTATCATGTTCCCTAATTTTTTATTATGTCCACATCCTGGTCCCCATCTTGGACATCATAACAAACGTGCACTTTTTTGTTTAATTTACACATTGGACCATAGGAAAAATGACACTACAGCTACAGAGGTGACCGTCTGATAGCCCAGCTCGACTATCCATCTCTACTGAAGACCCTTTCAGCTTTTTGAGAGTTGGGTGGAGGACATCATCTCTGAAAATAGGGTCCCACAGCTGCACCCCATCAGTGTGAGCAGGACTCTTAGGACTCTTAGAAGAGTTAATGCTCTGAGACCATGGGGGCGCTTAGCCCCCTCTCTTCGTCACTGAGGATGATTTCATTTTTCAGGGATTAGAGAGGGTGGTCCTTGTGGTGGACTGCAGGTATGGAGAGCTGTTGTCATCGTATTAGATAGATAAGAATGATTATATGTATTGTAGAAATGTCTCCTATCATGTTCCCTAATTTTTTATTATGTCCACATCCTGGTACCCATCTTGGACATCATAACAAACGTGCACTTTTTTGTTTAATTTACACATTGGACCATAGGAAAAATGACACTACAGCTACAGAGGTGACCGTCTGATAGCCCAGCTCGACTATCCATCTCTACTGAAGACCCTTTCAGCTTTTTGAGAGTTGGGTGGAGGACATCATCTCTGAAAATAGGGTCCCACAGCTGCACCCCATCAGTGTGAGCAGGACTCTTAGGACTCTTAGAAGAGTTAATGCTCTGAGACCATGGGGGCGCTTAGCCCCCTCTCTTCGTCACTGAGGATGATTTCATTTTTCAGGGATTAGAGAGGGTGGTCCTTGTGGTGGACTGCAGGTATGGAGAGCTGTTGTCATCGTATTAGATAGATAAGAATGATTATATGTATTGTAGAAATGTCTCCTATCATGTTCCCTAATTTTTTATTATGTCCACATCCTGGTCCCCATCTTGGACATCATAACAAACGTGCACTTTTTTGTTTAATTTACACATTGGACCATAGGAAAAATGACACTACAGCTACAGAGGTGACCGTCTGATAGCCCAGCTCGACTATCCATCTCTACTGAAGACCCTTTCAGCTTTTTGAGAGTTGGGTGGAGGACATCATCTCTTAAAATAGGGTCCCACAGCTGCACCCCATCAGTGTAAGCAGGACTCTTAGGACTCTTAGAAGAGTCAATGCTCTAAAACCATGGGGGGCGCTTAGCCCCCTCTCTTCATCCCTGAGGATGATTTCATTTTTCAGGGATTAGAGAGGGTGGTCCTTGTGGTGGACTGCAGGTATGGAGAGCTGTTGTCATCATATTAGATAGATAAGAATGATTATATGTATTGTAGAAATGTCTCCTATCATGTTCCCTAATTTTTTATTATGTCCACATCCTGGTCCCCATCTTGGACATCATAACAAACGTGCACTTTTTTGTTTAATTTACACATTGGACCATAGGAAAAATGACACTACAGCTACAGAGGTGACCGTCTGATAGCCCAGCTCGACTATCCATCTCTACTGAAGACCCTTTCAGCTTTTTGAGAGTTGGGTGGAGGACATCATCTCTGAAAATAGGGTCCCACAGCTGCACCCCATCAGTGTGAGCAGGACTCTTAGGACTCTTAGAAGAGTTAATGCTCTGAGACCATGGGGGCGCTTAGCCCCCTCTCTTCGTCACTGAGGATGATTTCATTTTTCAGGGATTAGAGAGGGTGGTCCTTGTGGTGGACTGCAGGTATGGAGAGCTGTTGTCATCGTATTAGATAGATAAGAATGATTATATGTATTGTAGAAATGTCTCCTATCATGTTCCCTAATTTTTTATTATGTCCACATCCTGGTCCCCATCTTGGACATCATAACAAACGTGCACTTTTTTGTTTAATTTACACATTGGACCATAGGAAAAATGACACTACAGCTACAGAGGTGACCGTCTGATAGCCCAGCTCGACTATCCATCTCTACTGAAGACCCTTTCAGCTTTTTGAGAGTTGGGTGGAGGACATCATCTCTGAAAATAGGGTCCCACAGCTGCACCCCATCAGTGTGAGCAGGACTCTTAGGACTCTTAGAAGAGTCAATGCTCTGAGACCATTGGGGGCACTTAGCCCCCTCTCTTCATCACTGAGGATGATTTCATTTTTCAGGGATTAGAGAGGGTGGTCCTTGTGGTGGACTGCAGATATGGAGAGCTGTTATCATCGTATTAGATAGATAAGAATGATTATATGTATTGTAGAAATGTCTCCTATCATGTTCCCTAATTTTTTATTATGTCCACATCCTGGTCCCCATCTTGGACATCATAACAAACGTGCACTTTTTTGTTTAATTTACACATTGGACCATAGGAAAAATGACACTACAGCTACAGAGGTGACCGTCTGATAGCCCAGCTCGACTATCCATCTCTACTGAAGACCCTTTCAGCTTTTTGAGAGTTGGGTGGAGGACATCATCTCTGAAAATAGGGTCCCACAGCTGCACCCCATCAGTGTGAGCAGGACTCTTAGGACTCTTAGAAGAGTCAATGCTCTGAGACCATGGGGGGCGCTTAGCCCCCTCTCTTCGTCACTGAGGATGATTTCACTTTTCAGGGAATAGAGAGGGTGGTCCTTGTGGTGGACTGCAGGTATGGAGAGCTGTTGTCATCGTATTAGATAGATAAGAATGATTATATGTATTGTAGAAATGTCTCCTATCATGTTCCCTATTTTTTTAATATGTCCACATCCTGGTCCCCATCTTGGAAATCATAACAAACGTGCACTTTTTTGTTTAATTTACACATTGGACCATAGGAAAAATGACACTACAGCTACAGAGGTGACCGTCTGATAGCCCAGCTCGACTATCCATCTCTACTGAAGACCCTTTCAGCTTTTTGAGAGTTGGGTGGAGGACATCATCTCTGAAAATAGGGTCCCACAGCTGCACCCCATCAGTGTGAGCAGGAATCTTAGGACTCTTAGAAGAGTCAATGCTCTGAGACCATGGGGGGCGCTTAGCCCCCTCTCTTTGTCACTGAGGATGATTTCATTTTTCAGGGATTAGAGAGAGTGGTCCTTGTGGTGGACTGCAGGTATGGAGAGCTGTTGTGATCGTATTAGATAGATAAGAATGATTATATGTATTGTAGAAATGTCTCCTATCATGTTCCCTAATTTTTTATTATGTCCACATCCTGGTCCCCATCTTGAACATCATAACAAACGTGCACTTTTTTGTTTAATTTACACATTGGACCATAGGAAAAATGACACTACAGCTACAGAGGTGACCGTCTGATAGCCCAGCTCGACTATCCATCTCTACTGAAGACCCTTTCAGCTTTTTGAGAGTTGGGTGGAGGACATCATCTCTGAAAATAGGGTCCCACAGCTGCACCCCATCAGTGTGAGCAGGACTCTTAGGACTATTAGAAGAGTTAATGCTCTGAGACCATGGGGGCGCTTAGCCCCCTCTCTTCGTCACTGAGGATGATTTCATTTTTCAGGGATTAGAGAGGGTGGTCCTTGTGGTGGACTGCAGGTATGGAGAGCTGTTGTCATCGTATTAGATAGATAAGAATGATTATATGTATTGTAGAAATGTCTCCTATCATGTTCCCTAATTTTTTATTATGTCCACATCCTGGTCCCCATCTTGAACATCATAACAAACGTGCACTTTTTTGTTTAATTTACACATTGGACCATAGGAAAAATGACACTAAAGCTACAGAGGTGACCGTCTGATAGCCCAGCTCGACTATCCATCTCTACTGAAGACCCTTTCAGCTTTTTGAGAGTTGGGTGGAGGACATCATCTCTGAAAATAGGGTCCCACAGCTGCACCCCATCAGTGTGAGCAGGACTCTTAGGACTCTTAGAAGAGTTAATGCTCTGAGACCATGGGGGCGCTTAGCCCCCTCTCTTCGTCACTGAGGATGATTTCATTTTTCAGTGATTAGAGAGGGTGGTCCTTGTGGTGGACTGCAGGTATGGAGAGCTGTTGTCATCGTATTAGATAGATAAGAATAATTATATGTATTGTAGAAATGTCTCCTATCATGTTCCCTAATTTTTTATTATGTCCACATCCTGGTCCCCATCTTGGACATCATAACAAACGTGCACTTTTTTGTTTAATTTACACATTGGACCATAGGAAAAATGACACTACAGCTACAGAGGTGACCGTCTGATAGCCCAGCTCGACTATCCATCTCTACTGAAGACCCTTTCAGCTTTTTGAGAGTTGGGTGGAGGACATCATCTCTGAAAATAGGGTCCCACAGCTGCACCCCATCAGTGTGAGCAGGACTCTTAGGACTCTTAGAAGAGTTAATGCTCTGAGACCATGGGGGCGCTTAGCCCCCTCTCTTCGTCACTGAGGATGATTTCATTTTTCAGGGATTAGAGAGGGTGGTCCTTGTGGTGGACTGCAGGTATGGAGAGCTGTTGTCATCGTATTAGATAGATAAGAATGATTATATGTATTGTAGAAATGTCTCCTATCATGTTCCCTAATTTTTTATTATGTCCACATCCTGGTCCCTATCTTGGACATCATAACAAACGTGCACTTTTTTGTTTAATTTACACATTGGACCATAGGAAAAATGACACTACAGCTACAGAGGTGACCGTCTGATAGCCCAGCTCGACTATCCATCTCTACTGAAGACCCTTTCAGCTTTTTGAGAGTTGGGTGGAGGACATCATCGCTGAAAATAGGGTCCCACAGCTGCACCCCATCAGTGTGAGCAGGACTCTTAGGATTCTTAGAAGAGTTAATGCTCTGAGACCATGGGGGCGCTTAGCCCCCTCTCTTCGTTACTGAGGATGATTTCATTTTTCAGGGATTAGAGAGGGTGGTCCTTGTGGTGGACTGCAGGTATGGAGAGCTGTTGTCATCGTATTAGATAGATAAGAATGATTATATGTATTGTAGAAATGTCTCCTATCATGTTCCCTAATTTTTTATTATGTCCACATCCTGGTCCCCATCTTGGACATCATAACAAACGTGCACTTTTTTGTTTAATTTAAACATTGGACCATAGGAAAAATGACACTACAGCTACAGAGGTGACCGTCTGATAGCCCAGCTCGACTATCCATCTCTACTGAAGACCCTTTCAGCTTTTTGAGAGTTGGGTGGAGGACATCATCTCTTAAAATAGGGTCCCACAGCTGCACCCCATCAGTGTAAGCAGGACTCTTAGGACTCTTAGAAGAGTCAATGCTCTAAAACCATGGGGGGCGCTTAGCCCCCTCTCTTCGTCCCTGAGGATGATTTCATTTTTCAGGGATTAGAGAGGGTGGTCCTTGTGGTGGACTGCAGGTATGGAGAGCTGTTGTCATCGTATTAGATAGATAAGAATGATTATATGTATTGTAGAAATGTCTCCTATCATGTTCCCTAATTTTTCATTATGTCCACATCCTGGTCCCCATCTTGGACATCATAACAAACGTGCACTTTTTTGTTTAATTTACACATTGGACCATAGGAAAAATGACACTACAGCTACAGAGGTGACCGTCTGATAGCCCAGCTCGACTATCCATCTCTACTGAAGACCCTTTCAGCTTTTTGAGAGTTGGGTTTAGGACATCATCTCTGAAAATAGGGTCCCACAGCTGCACCCCATCAGTGTGAGCAGGACTCTTAGGACTCTTAGAAGAGTTAATGCTCTGAGACCATGGGGGCGCTTAGCCCCCTCTCTTCGTCACTGAGGATGATTTCATTTTTCAGGGATTAGAGAGGGTGGTCCTTGTGGTGGACTGCAGGTATGGAGAGCTGTTGTCATCGTATTAGATAGATAAGAATGATTATATGTATTGTAGAAATGTCTCCTATCATGTTCCCTAATTTTTTATTATGTCCACATCCTGGTCCCCATCTTGGACATCATAACAAACGTGCACTTTTTTGTTTAATTTACACATTGGACCATAGGAAAAATGACACTACAGCTACAGAGGTGACCGTCTGATAGCCCAGCTCGACTATCCATCTCTACTGAAGTCCCTTTCAACTTTTTGAGAGTTGGGTGGAGGACATCATCTCTGAAAATAGGGTCCCACAGCTGCACCCCATCAGTGTGAGCAGGACTCTTAGGACTCTTAGAAGAGTCAATGCTCTGAGACCATTGGGGGCACTTAGCCCCCTCTCTTCATCACTGAGGATGATTTCATTTTTCAGGGATTAGAGAGGGTGGTCCTTGTGGTGGACTGCAGATATGGAGAGCTGTTATCATCGTATTAGATAGATAAGAATGATTATATGTATTGTAGAAATGTCTCCTATCATGTTCCCTAATTTTTTATTATGTCCACATCCTGGTCCCCATCTTGGACATCATAACAAACGTGCACTTTTTTGTTTAATTTACACATTGGACCATAGGAAAAATGACACTACAGCTACAGAGGTGACCGTCTGATAGCCCAGCTCGACTATCCATCTCTACTGAAGACCCTTTCAGCTTTTTGAGAGTTGGGTGGAGGACATCATCTCTGAAAATAGGGTCCCACAGCTGCACCCCATCAGTGTGAGCAGGACTCTTAGGACTCTTAGAAGAGTTAATGCTCTGAGACCATAGGGGCGCTTAGCCCCCTCTCTTCGTCACTGAGGATGATTTCATTTTTCAGGGATTAGAGAGGGTGGTCCTTGTGGTGGACTGCAGGTATGGAGAGCTGTTGTCATCGTATTAGATAGATAAGAACGATTATATGTATTGTAGAAATGTCTCCTATCATGTTCCCTAATTTTTTATTATGTCCACATCCTGGTCCCCATCTTGGACATCATAACAAATGTGCACTTTTTTGTTTAATTTACACATTGGACCATAGGAAAAATGACACTACAGCTACAGAGGTGACCGTCTGATAGCCCAGCTCGACTATCCATCTCTACTGAAGACCCTTTCAGCTTTTTGAGAGTTGGGTGGAGGACATCATCTCTGAAAATAGGGTCCCACAGCTGCACCCCATCAGTGTGAGCAGGACTCTTAGGACTCTTAGAAGAGTCAATGCTCTGAGACCATTGGGGGCACTTAGCCCCCTCTCTTCATCACTGAGGATGATTTCATTTTTCAGGGATTAGAGAGGGTGGTCCTTGTGGTGGACTGCAGATATGGAGAGCTGTTATCATCGTATTAGATAGATAAGAATGATTATATGTATTGTAGAAATGTCTCCTATCATGTTCCCTAATTTTTTATTATGTCCACATCCTGGTCCCCATCTTGGACATCATAACAAACGTGCACTTTTTTGTTTAATTTACACATTGGACCATAGGAAAAATGACACTACAGCTACAGAGGTGACCGTCTGATAGCCCAGCTCGACTATCCATCTCTACTGAAGACCCTTTCAGCTTTTTGAGAGTTGGGTGGAGAACATCATCTCTGAAAATAGGGTCCCACAGCTGCACCCCATCAGTGTGAGCAGGACTCTTAGGACTCTTAGAAGAGTCAATGCTCTGAGACCATGGGGGGCGCTTAGCCCCCTCTCTTCGTCACTGAGGATGATTTCACTTTTCAGGGAATAGAGAGGGTGGTCCTTGTGGTGGACTGCAGGTATGGAGAGCTGTTGTCATCGTATTAGATAGATAAGAATGATTATATGTATTGTAGAAATGTCTCCTATCATGTTCCCTATTTTTTTATTATGTCCACATCCTGGTCCCCATCTTGGAAATCATAACAAACGTGCACTTTTTTGTTTAATTTACACATTGGACCATAGGAAAAATGACACTACAGCTACAGAGGTGACCGTCTGATAGCCCAGCTCGACTATCCATCTCTACTGAAGACCCTTTCAGCTTTTTGAGAGTTTGGTGGAGGACATCATCTCTGAAAATAGGGTCCCACAGCTGCACCCCATCAGTGTGAGCAGGAATCTTAGGACTCTTAGAAGAGTCAATGCTCTGAGACCATGGGGGGCGCTTAGCCCCCTCTCTTTGTCACTGAGGATGATTTCATTTTTCAAGGATTAGAGAGAGTGGTCCTTGTGGTGGACTGCAGGTATGGAGAGCTGTTGTGATCGTATTAGATAGATAAGAATGATTATATGTATTGTAGAAATGTCTCCTATCATGTTCCCTAATTTTTTATTATGTCCACATCCTGGTCCCCATCTTGAACATCATAACAAACGTGCACTTTTTTGTTTAATTTACACATTGGACCATAGGAAAAATGACACTACAGCTACAGAGGTGACCGTCTGATAGCCCAGCTCGACTATCCATCTCTACTGAAGACCCTTTCAGCTTTTTGAGAGTTGGGTGGAGGACATCATCTCTGAAAATAGGGTCCCACAGCTGCACCCCATCAGTGTGAGCAGGACTCTTAGGACTCTTAGAAGAGTTAATGCTCTGAGACCATGGGGGCGCTTAGCCCCCTCTCTTCGTCACTGAGGATGATTTCATTTTTCAGGGATTAGAGAGAGTGGTCCTTGTGGTGGACTGCAGGTATGGAGAGCTGTTGTGATCGTATTAGATAGATAAGAATGATTATATGTATTGTAGAAATGTCTCCTATCATGTTCCCTAATTTTTTATTATGTCCACATCCTGGTCCCCATCTTGAACATCATAACAAACGTGCACTTTTTTGTTTAATTTACACATTGGACCATAGGAAAAATGACACTACAGCTACAGAGGTGACCGTCTGATAGCCCAGCTCGACTATCCATCTCTACTGAAGACCCTTTCAGCTTTTTGAGAGTTGGGTGGAGGACATCATCTCTGAAAATAGGGTCCCACAGCTGCACCCCATCAGTGTGAGCAGGACTCTTAGGACTCTTAGAAGAGTTAATGCTCTGAGACCATGGGGGCGCTTAGCCCCCTCTCTTCGTCACTGAGGATGATTTCATTTTTCAGGGATTAGAGAGGGTGGTCCTTGTGGTGGACTGCAGGTATGGAGAGCTGTTGTGATCGTATTAGATAGATAAGAATGATTATATGTATTGTAGAAATGTCTCCTATCTTGTTCCCTAATTTTTTATTATGTCCACATCCTGGTCCCCATCTTGGACATCATAACAAACGTGCACTTTTTTGTTTAATTTACACATTGGACCATAGGAAAAATGACACTACAGCTACAGAGGTGACCGTCTGATAGCCCAGCTCGACTATCCATCTCTACTGAAGACCCTTTCAGCTTTTTGAGAGTTGGGTGGAGGACATCATCTCTGAAAATAGGGTCCCACAGCTGCACCCCATCAGTGTGAGCAGGACTCTTAGGACTCTTAGAAGAGTCAATGCTCTGAGACCATTGGGGGCACTTAGCCCCCTCTCTTCATCACTGAGGATGATTTCATTTTTCAGGGATTAGAGAGAGTGGTCCTTGTGGTGGACTGCAGATATGGAGAGCTGTTATCATCGTATTAGATAGATAAGAATGAATATATGTATTGTAGAAATGTCTCCTATCATGTTCCCTAATTTTTTATTATGTCCACATCCTGGTCCCCATCTTGGACATCATAACAAACGTGCACTTTTTTGTTTAATTTACACATTGGACCATAGGAAAAATGACACTACAGCTACAGAGGTGACCGTCTGATAGCCCAGCTCGACTATCCATCTCTACTGAAGACGCTTTCAGCTTTTTGAGAGTTGGGTGGAGGACATCATCTCTGAAAATAGGGTCCCACAGCTGCACCCCATCAGTGTGAGCAGGACTCTTAGGACTCTTAGAAGAGTTAATGCTCTGAGACCATGGGGGCGCTTAGCCCCCTCTCTTCGTCACTGAGGATGATTTCATTTTTCAGGGATTAGAGAGGGTGGTCCTTGTGGTGGACTGCAGGTATGGAGAGCTGTTGTCATCGTATTAGATAGATAAGAATGATTATATGTATTGTAGAAATGTCTCCTATCATGTTCCCTAATTTGTTATTATGTTCACATCCTGGTCCCCATCTTGGACATCATAACAAACGTGCACTTTTTTGTTTAATTTACACATTGGACCATAGGAAAAATGACACTACAGCTACAGAGGTGACCGTCTGATAGCCCAGCTCGACTATCCATCTCTACTGAAGACCCTTTCAGCTTTTTGAGAGTTGGGTGGAGGACATCATCTCTGAAAATAGGGTCCCACAGCTGCACCCCATCAGTGTAAGCAGGACTCTTAGGACTCTTAGAAGAGTCAATGCTCTAAAACCATGGGGGCGCTTAGCCCCCTCTCTTCGTCCCTGAGGATGATTTCATTTTTCAGGGATTAGAGAGGGTGGTCCTTGTGGTGGACTGCAGTTATGGAGAGCTGTTGTCATCGTATTAGATAGATAAGAATGATTATATGTATTGTAGAAATGTCTCCTATCATGTTCCCTAATTTCTTATTATGTCCACATCCTGGTCCCCATCTTGGACATCATAACAAACGTGCACTTTTTTGTTTAATTTACACATTGGACCATAGGAAAAATGACACTACAGCTACAGAGGTGACCGTCTGATAGCCCAGCTCGACTATCCATCTCTACTGAAGACCCTTTCAGCTTTTTGAGAGTTGGGTGGAGGACATCATCTCTGAAAATAGGGTCCCACAGCTTCACCCCATCAGTGTGAGCAGGACTCTTAGGACTCTTAGAAGAGTCAATGCTCTGGTACCATGGGGGGCGCTTGGCCCCCTCTCTTCGTCACTGAGGATGATTTTATTTTTCAGGGATTAGAGAGGGTGGTCCTTGTGGTGGACTGCAGGTATGGAGAGCTGTTGTCATCGTATTAGATAGATAAGAATGATTATGTGTATTGTAGAAATGTCTCCTATCATGTTCCCTAATTTTTTATTATGTCCACATCCTGGTCCCCATCTTGGACACCATAACAAACGTGCACTTTTTTGTTTAATTTACACATTGGACCATAGGAAAAATGACACTACAGCTACAGAGGTGACCGTCTGATAGCCCAGCTCGACTATCCATCTCTACTGAAGACCCTTTCAGCTTTTTGAGAGTTGGGTGGAGGACATCATCTCTGAAAATAGGGTCCCACAGCTGCACCCCATCAGTGTGAGCAGGACTCTTAGGACTCTTAGAAGAGTTAATGCTCTGAGACCATGGGGGCGCTTAGCCCCCTCTCTTCGTCACTGAGGATGATTTCATTTTTCAGGGATTAGAGAGGGTGGTCCTTGTGGTGGACTGCAGGTATGGAGAGCTGTTGTCATCGTATTAGATAGATAAGAATGATTATATGTATTGTAGAAATGTCTCCTATCATGTTCCCTAATTTTTTATTATGTCCACATCCTGGTCCCCATCTTGGACATCATAACAAACGTGCACTTTTTTGTTTAATTTACACATTGGACCATAGGAAAAATGACACTACAGCTACAGAGGTGACCGTCTGATAGCCCAGCTCGACTATCCATCTCTACTGAAGACCCTTTCAGCTTTTTAAGAGTTGGGTGGAGGACATCATCTCTGAAAATAGGGTCCCACAGCTGCACCCCATCAGTGTGAGCAGGACTCTTAGGACTCTTAGAAGAGTTAATGCTCTGAGACCATGGGGGCGCTTAGCCCCCTCTCTTCGTCACTGAGGATGATTTCATTTTTCAGGGATTAGAGAGGGTGGTCCTTGTGGTGGACTGCAGGTATGGAGAGCTGTTGTCATCGTATTAGATAGATAAGAATGATTATATGTATTGTAGAAATGTCTCCTATCATGTTCCCTAATTTGTTATTATGTCCACATCCTGGTCCCCATCTTGGACATCATAACAAACGTGCACTTTTTTGTTTAATTTACACATTGGACCATAGGAAAAATGACACTACAGCTACAGAGGTGACCGTCTGATAGCCCAGCTCGACTATCCATCTCTACTGAAGACCCTTTCAGCTTTTTGAGAGTTGGGTGGAGGACATCATCTCTGAAAATAGGGTCCCACAGCTGCACCCCATCAGTGTAAGCAGGACTCTTAGGACTCTTAGAAGAGTAAATGCTCTAAAACCATGGGGGCGCTTAGCCCCCTCTCTTCGTCCCTGAGGATGATTTCATTTTTCAGGGATTAGAGAGGGTGGTCCTTGTGGTGGACTGCAGGTATGGAGAGCTGTTGTCATCGTATTAGATAGATAAGAATGATTATATGTATTGTAGAAATGTCTCCTATCATGTTCCCTAATTTGTTATTATGTCCACATCCTGGTCCCCATCTTGGACATCATAACAAACGTGCACTTTTTTGTTTAATTTACACATTGGACCATAGGAAAAATGACACTACAGCTACAGAGGTGACCGTCTGATAGCCCAGCTCGACTATCCATCTCTACTGAAGACCCTTTCAGCTTTTTGAGAGTTGGGTGGAGGACATCATCTCTGAAAATAGGGTCCCACAGCTTCACCCCATCAGTGTGAGCAGGACTCTTAGGACTCTTAGAAGAGTCAATGCTCTGGTACCATGGGGGGCGCTTGGCCCCCTCTCTTCGTCACTGAGGATGATTTCATTTTTCAGGGATTAGAGAGGGTGGTCCTTGTGGTGGACTGCAGGTATGGAGAGCTGTTGTCATCGTATTAGATAGATAAGAATGATTATATGTATTGTAGAAATGTCTCCTATCATGTTCCCTAATTTCTTATTATGTCCACATCCTGGTCCCCATCTTGGACATCATAACAAACGTGCACTTTTTTGTTTAATTTACACATTGGACCATAGGAAAAATGACACTACAGCTACAGAGGTGACCGTCTGATAGCCCAGCTCGACTATCCATCTCTACTGAAGACCCTTTCAGCTTTTTGAGAGTTGGGTGGAGGACATCATCTCTGAAAATAGGGTCCCACAGCTTCACCCCATCAGTGTGAGCAGGACTCTTAGGACTCTTAGAAGAGTCAATGCTCTGGTACCATGGGGGGCGCTTGGCCCCCTCTCTTCGTCACTGAGGATGATTTTATTTTTCAGGGATTAGAGAGGGTGGTCCTTGTGGTGGACTGCAGGTATGGAGAGCTGTTGTCATCGTATTAGATAGATAAGAATGATTATGTGTATTGTAGAAATGTCTCCTATCATGTTCCCTAATTTTTTATTATGTCCACATCCTGGTCCCCATCTTGGACATCATAACAAACGTGCACTTTTTTGTTTAATTTACACATTGGACCATAGGAAAAATGACACTACAGCTACAGAGGTGACCGTCTGATAGCCCAGCTCGACTATCCATCTCTACTGAAGACCCTTTCAGCTTTTTGAGAGTTGGGTGGAGGACATCATCTCTGAAAATAGGGTCCCACAGCTGCACCCCATCAGTGTGAGCAGGACTCTTAGGACTCTTAGAAGAGTTAATGCTCTGAGACCATGGGGGCGCTTAGCCCCCTCTCTTCGTCACTGAGGATGATTTCATTTTTCAGGGATTAGAGAGGGTGGTCCTTGTGGTGGACTGCAGGTATGGAGAGCTGTTGTCATCGTATTAGATAGATAAGAATGATTATATGTATTGTAGAAATGTCTCCTATCATGTTCCCTAATTTTTTATTATGTCCACATCCTGGTCCCCATCTTGGACATCATAACAAACGTGCACTTTTTTGTTTAATTTACACATTGGACCATAGGAAAAATGACACTACAGCTACAGAGGTGACCGTCTGATAGCCCAGCTCGACTATCCATCTCTACTGAAGACCCTTTCAGCTTTTTAAGAGTTGGGTGGAGGACATCATCTCTGAAAATAGGGTCCCACAGCTGCACCCCATCAGTGTGAGCAGGACTCTTAGGACTCTTAGAAGAGTTAATGCTCTGAGACCATGGGGGCGCTTAGCCCCCTCTCTTCGTCACTGAGGATGATTTCATTTTTCAGGGATTAGAGAGGGTGGTCCTTGTGGTGGACTGCAGGTATGGAGAGCTGTTGTCATCGTATTAGATAGATAAGAATGATTATATGTATTGTAGAAATGTCTCCTATCATGTTCCCTAATTTGTTATTATGTCCACATCCTGGTCCCCATCTTGGACATCATAACAAACGTGCACTTTTTTGTTTAATTTACACATTGGACCATAGGAAAAATGACACTACAGCTACAGAGGTGACCGTCTGATAGCCCAGCTCGACTATCCATCTCTACTGAAGACCCTTTCAGCTTTTTGAGAGTTGGGTGGAGGACATCATCTCTGAAAATAGGGTCCCACAGCTGCACCCCATCAGTGTAAGCAGGACTCTTAGGACTCTTAGAAGAGTCAATGCTCTAAAACCATGGGGGCGCTTAGCCCCCTCTCTTCGTCCCTGAGGATGATTTCATTTTTCAGGGATTAGAGAGGGTGGTCCTTGTGGTGGACTGCAGGTATGGAGAGCTGTTGTCATCGTATTAGATAGATAAGAATGATTATATGTATTGTAGAAATGTCTCCTATCATGTTCCCTAATTTGTTATTATGTCCACATCCTGGTCCCCATCTTGGACATCATAACAAACGTGCACTTTTTTGTTTAATTTACACATTGGACCATAGGAAAAATGACACTACAGCTACAGAGGTGACCGTCTGATAGCCCAGCTCGACTATCCATCTCTACTGAAGACCCTTTCAGCTTTTTGAGAGTTGGGTGGAGGACATCATCTCTGAAAATAGGGTCCCACAGCTTCACCCCATCAGTGTGAGCAGGACTCTTAGGACTCTTAGAAGAGTCAATGCTCTGGTACCATGGGGGGCGCTTGGCCCCCTCTCTTCGTCACTGAGGATGATTTCATTTTTCAGGGATTAGAGAGGGTGGTCCTTGTGGTGGACTGCAGGTATGGAGAGCTGTTGTCATCGTATTAGATAGATAAGAATGATTATATGTATTGTAGAAATGTCTCCTATCATGTTCCCTAATTTGTTATTATGTCCACATCCTGGTCCCCATCTTGGACATCATAACAAACGTGCACTTTTTTGTTTAATTTACACATTGGACCATAGGAAAAATGACACTACAGCTACAGAGGTGACCGTCTGATATCCCAGCTCGACTATCCATCTCTACTGAAGACCCTTTCAGCTTTTTGAGAGTTGGGTGGAGGACATCATCTCTGAAAATAGGGTCCCACAGCTGCACCCCATCAGTGTAAGCAGGACTCTTAGGACTCTTAGAAGAGTCAATGCTCTAAAACCATGGGGGCGCTTAGCCCCCTCTCTTCGTCCCTGAGGATGATTTCATTTTTCAGGGATTAGAGAGGGTGGTCCTTGTGGTGGACTGCAGGTATGGAGAGCTGTTGTCATCGTATTAGATAGATAAGAATGATTATATGTATTGTAGAAATGTCTCCTATCATGTTCCCTAATTTTTTATTATGTCCACATCCTGGTCCCCATCTTGGACATCATAACAAACGTGCACTTTTTTGTTTAATTTACACATTGGACCATAGGAAAAATGACACTACAGCTACAGAGGTGACCGTCTGATAGCCCAGCTCGACTATCCATCTCTACTGAAGACCCTTTCAGCTTTTTGAGAGTTGGGTGGAGGACATCATCTCTGAAAATAGGGTCCCACAGCTTCACCCCATCAGTGTGAGCAGGACTCTTAGGACTCTTAGAAGAGTCAATGCTCTGGTACCATGGGGGGCGCTTGGCCCCCTCTCTTCGTCACTGAGGATGATTTCATTTTTCAGGGATTAGAGAGGGTGGTCCTTGTGGTGGACTGCAGGTATGGAGAGCTGTTGTCATCGTATTAGATAGATAAGAATGATTATATGTATTGTAGAAATGTCTCCTATCATGTTCCCTAATTTCTTATTATGTCCACATCCTGGTCCCCATCTTGGACATCATAACAAACGTGCACTTTTTTGTTTAATTTACACATTGGACCATAGGAAAAATGACACTACAGCTACAGAGGTGACCGTCTGATAGCCCAGCTCGACTATCCATCTCTACTGAAGACCCTTTCAGCTTTTTGAGAGTTGGGTGGAGGACATCATCTCTGAAAATAGGGTCCCACAGCTTCACCCCATCAGTGTGAGCAGGACTCTTAGGACTCTTAGAAGAGTCAATGCTCTGGTACCATGGGGGGCGCTTGGCCCCCTCTCTTCGTCACTGAGGATGATTTTATTTTTCAGGGATTAGAGAGGGTGGTCCTTGTGGTGGACTGCAGGTATGGAGAGCTGTTGTCATCGTATTAGATAGATAAGAATGATTATGTGTATTGTAGAAATGTCTCCTATCATGTTCCCTAATTTTTTATTATGTCCACATCCTGGTCCCCATCTTGGACATCATAACAAACGTGCACTTTTTTGTTTAATTTACACATTGGACCATAGGAAAAATGACACTACAGCTACAGAGGTGACCGTCTGATAGCCCAGCTCGACTATCCATCTCTACTGAAGACCCTTTCAGCTTTTTGAGAGTTGGGTGGAGGACATCATCTCTGAAAATAGGGTCCCACAGCTGCACCCCATCAGTGTGAGCAGGACTCTTAGGACTCTTAGAAGAGTTAATGCTCTGAGACCATGGGGGCGCTTAGCCCCCTCTCTTCGTCACTGAGGATGATTTCATTTTTCAGGGATTAGAGAGGGTGGTCCTTGTGGTGGACTGCAGGTATGGAGAGCTGTTGTCATCGTATTAGATAGATAAGAATGATTATATGTATTGTAGAAATGTCTCCTATCATGTTCCCTAATTTTTTATTATGTCCACATCCTGGTCCCCATCTTGGACATCATAACAAACGTGCACTTTTTTGTTTAATTTACACATTGGACCATAGGAAAAATGACACTACAGCTACAGAGGTGACCGTCTGATAGCCCAGCTCGACTATCCATCTCTACTGAAGACCCTTTCAGCTTTTTAAGAGTTGGGTGGAGGACATCATCTCTGAAAATAGGGTCCCACAGCTGCACCCCATCAGTGTGAGCAGGACTCTTAGGACTCTTAGAAGAGTTAATGCTCTGAGACCATGGGGGCGCTTAGCCCCCTCTCTTCGTCACTGAGGATGATTTCATTTTTCAGGGATTAGAGAGGGTGGTCCTTGTGGTGGACTGCAGGTATGGAGAGCTGTTGTCATCGTATTAGATAGATAAGAATGATTATATGTATTGTAGAAATGTCTCCTATCATGTTCCCTAATTTGTTATTATGTCCACATCCTGGTCCCCATCTTGGACATCATAACAAACGTGCACTTTTTTGTTTAATTTACACATTGGACCATAGGAAAAATGACACTACAGCTACAGAGGTGACCGTCTGATAGCCCAGCTCGACTATCCATCTCTACTGAAGACCCTTTCAGCTTTTTGAGAGTTGGGTGGAGGACATCATCTCTGAAAATAGGGTCCCACAGCTGCACCCCATCAGTGTAAGCAGGACTCTTAGGACTCTTAGAAGAGTCAATGCTCTAAAACCATGGGGGCGCTTAGCCCCCTCTCTTCGTCCCTGAGGATGATTTCATTTTTCAGGGATTAGAGAGGGTGGTCCTTGTGGTGGACTGCAGGTATGGAGAGCTGTTGTCATCGTATTAGATAGATAAGAATGATTATATGTATTGTAGAAATGTCTCCTATCATGTTCCCTAATTTGTTATTATGTCCACATCCTGGTCCCCATCTTGGACATCATAACAAACGTGCACTTTTTTGTTTAATTTACACATTGGACCATAGGAAAAATGACACTACAGCTACAGAGGTGACCGTCTGATAGCCCAGCTCGACTATCCATCTCTACTGAAGACCCTTTCAGCTTTTTGAGAGTTGGGTGGAGGACATCATCTCTGAAAATAGGGTCCCACAGCTTCACCCCATCAGTGTGAGCAGGACTCTTAGGACTCTTAGAAGAGTCAATGCTCTGGTACCATGGGGGGCGCTTGGCCCCCTCTCTTCGTCACTGAGGATGATTTCATTTTTCAGGGATTAGAGAGGGTGGTCCTTGTGGTGGACTGCAGGTATGGAGAGCTGTTGTCATCGTATTAGATAGATAAGAATGATTATATGTATTGTAGAAATGTCTCCTATCATGTTCCCTAATTTTTTATTATGTCCACATCCTGGTCCCCATCTTGAACATCATAACAAACGTGCACTTTTTTGTTTAATTTACACATTGGACCATAGGAAAAATGACACTACAGCTACAGAGGTGACCGTCTGATAGCCCAGCTCGACTATCCATCTCTACTGAAGACCCTTTCAGCTTTTTGAGAGTTGGGTGGAGGACATCATCTCTGAAAATAGGGTCCCACAGCTGCACCCCATCAGTGTGAGCAGGACTCTTAGGACTCTTAGAAGAGTTAATGCTCTGAGACCACGGGGGCGCTTAGCCCCCTCTCTTCGTCACTGAGGATGATTTCATTTTTCAGGGATTAGAGAGGGTGGTCCTTGTGGTGGACTGCAGGTATGGAGAGCTGTTGTCATCGTATTAGATAGATAAGAATGATTATATGTATTGTAGAAATGTCTCCTATCATGTTCCCTAATTTTTTATTATGTCCACATCCTGGTCCCCATCTTGGACATCATAACAAACGTGCACTTTTTTGTTTAATTTACACATTGGACCATAGGAAAAATGACACTACAGCTACAGAGGTGACCGTCTGATAGCCCAGCTCGACTATCCATCTCTACTGAAGACCCTTTCAGCTTTTTGAGAGTTGGGTGGAGGACATCATCTCTGAAAATAGGGTCCCACAGCTGCACCCCATCAGTGTGAGCAGGACTCTTAGGACTCTTAGAAGAGTCAATGCTCTGAGACCATTGGGGGCACTTAGCCCCCTCTCTTCATCACTGAGGATGATTTCATTTTTCAGGGATTAGAGAGGGTGGTCCTTGTGGTGGACTGCAGATATGGAGAGCTGTTATCATCGTATTAGATAGATAAGAATGATTATATGTATTGTAGAAATGTCTCCTATCATGTTCCCTAATTTTTTATTATGTCCACATCCTGGTCCCCATCTTGGACATCATAACAAACGTGCACTTTTTTGTTTAATTTACACATTGGACCATAGGAAAAATGACACTACAGCTACAGAGGTGACCGTCTGATAGCCCAGCTCGACTATCCATCTCTACTGAAGACCCTTTCAGCTTTTTGAGAGTTGGGTGGAGGACATCATCTCTGAAAATAGGGTCCCACAGCTGCACCCCATCAGTGTGAGCAGGACTCTTAGGACTCTTAGAAGAGTTAATGCTCTGAGACCATGGGGGCGCTTAGCCCCCTCTCTTCGTCACTGAGGATGATTTCATTTTTCAGGGATTAGAGAGGGTGGTCCTTGTGGTGGACTGCAGGTATGGAGAGCTGTTGTCATCGTATTAGATAGATAAGAATGATTATATGTATTGTAGAAATGTCTCCTATCATGTTCCCTAATTTTTTATTATGTCCACATCCTGGTCCCCATCTTGGACATCATAACAAACATGCACTTTTTTGTTTAATTTACACATTGGACCATAGGAAAAATGACACTACAGCTACAGAGGTGACCGTCTGATAGCCCAGCTCGACTATCCATCTCTACTGAAGACCCTTTAAGCTTTTTGAGAGTTGGGTAGAGAACATCATCTCTGAAAATAGGGTCCCACAGCTGCACCCCATCAGTGTGAGCAGGACTCTTAGGACTCTTAGAAGAGTCAATGCTCTGAGACCATGGAGGGCGCTTAGCCCCCTCTCTTCGTCACTGAGGATGATTTCACTTTTCAGGGATTAGAGAGAGTGATCCTTGTGGTGGACTGCAGGTATGGAGAGCTGTTGTGATCGTATTAGATAGATAAGAATGATTATATGTATTGTAGAAATGTCTCCTATCATGTTCCCTAATTTTTTATTATGTCCACATCCTGGTCCCCATCTTGAACATCATAACAAACGTGCACTTTTTTGTTTAATTTACATATTGGACCATAGGAAAAATGACACTACAGCTACAGAGGTGACCGTCTGATAGCCCAGCTCGACTATCCATCTCTACTGAAGACCCTTTCAGCTTTTTGAGGGTTGGGTGGAGGACATCATCTCTGAAAATAGGGTCCCACAGCTTCACCCCATCAGTGTGAGCAGGACTCTTAGGACTCTTAGAAGAGTCAATGCTCTGGTACCATGGGGGGCGCTTGGCCCCCTCTCTTCGTCACTGAGGATGATTTTATTTTTCAGGGATTAGAGAGGGTGGTCCTTGTGGTGGACTGCAGGTATGGAGAGCTGTTGCCATCGTATTAGATAGATAAGAATGATTATGTGTATTGTAGAAATGTCTCCTATCATGTTCCCTAATTTTTTATTATGTCCACATCCTGGTCCCCATCTTGGATATCATAACAAACGTGCACTTTTTTGTTTAATTTACACATTGGACCATAGGAAAAATGACACTACAGCTACAGAGGTGACCGTCTGATAGCCCAGCTCGACTATCCATCTCTACTGAAGACCCTTTCAGCTTTTTGAGAGTTGGGTGGAGGACATCATCTCTGAAAATAGGGTCCCACAGCTGCACCCCATCAGTGTGAGCAGGACTCTTAGGACTCTTAGAAGAGTTAATGCTCTGAGACCATGGGGGCGCTTAGCCCCCTCTCTTCGTCACTGAGGATGATTTCATTTTTCAGGGATTAGAGAGGGTGGTCCTTGTGGTGGACTGCAGGTATGGAGAGCTGTTGTCATCGTATTAGATAGATAAGAATGATTATATGTATTGTAGAAATGTCTCCTATCATGTTCCCTAATTTTTTATTATGTCCACATCCTGGTCCCCATCTTGGACATCATAACAAACGTGCACTTTTTTGTTTAATTTACACATTGGACCATAGGAAAAATGACACTACAGCTACAGAGGTGACCGTCTGATAGCCCAGCTCGACTATCCATCTCTACTGAAGACCCTTTCAGCTTTTTAAGAGTTGGGTGGAGGACATCATCTCTGAAAATAGGGTCCCACAGCTGCACCCCATCAGTGTGAGCAGGACTCTTAGGACTCTTAGAAGAGTCAATGCTCTGAGACCATTGGAGGCACTTAGCCCCCTCTCTTCATCACTGAGGATGATTTCATTTTTCAGGGATTAGAGAGGGTGGTCCTTGTGGTGGACTGCAGATATGGAGAGCTGTTATCATCGTATTAGATAGATAAGAATGATTATATGTATTGTAGAAATGTCTCCTATCATGTTCCCTAATTTTTTATTATGTCCACATCCTGGTCCCCATCTTGGACATCATAACAAACGTGCACTTTTTTGTTTAATTTACACATTAGACCATAGGAAAAATGACACTACAGCTACAGAGGTGACCGTCTGATAGCCCAGCTCGACTATCCATCTCTACTGAAGACCCTTTCAGCTTTTTGAGAGTTGGGTGGAGGACATCATCTCTGAAAATAGGGTCCCACAGCTGCACCCCATCAGTGTGAGCAGGACTCTTAGGACTCTTAGAAGAGTTAATGCTCTGAGACCATAGGGGCGCTTAGCCCCCTCTCTTCGTCACTGAGGATGATTTCATTTTTCAGGGATTAGAGAGGGTGGTCCTTGTGGTGGACTGCAGGTATGGAGAGCTGTTGTCATCGTATTAGATAGATAAGAACGATTATATGTATTGTAGAAATGTCTCCTATCATGTTCCCTAATTTTTTATTATGTCCACATCCTGGTCCCCATCTTGGACATCATAACAAACGTGCACTTTTTTGTTTAATTTACACATTGGACCATAGGAAAAATGACACTACAGCTACAGAGGTGACCGTCTGATAGCCCAGCTCGACTATCCATCTCTACTGAAGACCCTTTCAGCTTTTTGAGAGTTGGGTGGAGGACATCATCTCTGAAAATAGGGTCCCACAGCTGCACCCCATCAGGGTGAGCAGGACTCTTAGGACTCTTAGAAGAGTCAATGCTCTGAGACCATTGGGGGCACTTAGCCCCCTCTCTTCATCACTGAGGATGATTTCATTTTTCAGGGATTAGAGAGGGTGGTCCTTGTGGTGGACTGCAGATATGGAGAGCTGTTATCATCGTATTAGATAGATAAGAATGATTATATGTATTGTAGAAATGTCTCCTATCATGTTCCCTAATTTTTTATTATGTCCACATCCTGGTCCCCATCTTGGACATCATAACAAACGTGCACTTTTTTGTTTAATTTACACATTGGACCATAGGAAAAATGACACTACAGCTACAGAGGTGACCGTCTGATAGCCCAGCTCGACTATCCATCTCTACTGAAGACCCTTTCAGCTTTTTGAGAGTTGGGTGGAGGACATCATCTCTGAAAATAGGGTCCCACAGCTGCACCCCATCAGTGTGAGCAGGACTCTTAGGACTCTTAGAAGAGTCAATGCTCTGAGACCATGGGGGGCGCTTAGCCCCCTCTCTTCGTCACTGAGGATGATTTCATTTTTCAGGGATTAGAGAGGGTGGTCCTTGTGGTGGACTGCAGGTATGGAGAGCTGTTGTCATCGTATTAAATAGATAAGAATGATTATATGTATTGTAGAAATGTCTCCTATCATGTTCCCTAATTTTTTATTATGTCCACATCCTGGTCCCCATCTTGGACATCATAACAAACGTGCACTTTTTTGTTTAATTTACACATTGGACCATAGGAAAAATGACACTACAGCTACAGAGGTGACCGTCTGATAGCCCAGCTCGACTATCCATCTCTACTGAAGATCCTTTCAGCTTTTTGAGAGTTGGGTGGAGAACATCATCTCTGAAAATAGGGTCCCACAGCTGCACCCCATCAGTGTGAGCAGGACTCTTAGGACTCTTAGAAGAGTCAATGCTCTGAGACCATGGGGGGTGCTTAGCCCCCTCTCTTCGTCACTGAGGATGATTTCACTTTTCAGGGAATAGAGAGGGTGGTCCTTGTGGTGGACTGCAGGTATGGAGAGCTGTTGTCATCGTATTAGATAGATAAGAATGATTATATGTATTGTAGAAATGTCTCCTATCATGTTCCCTATTTTTTTATTATGTCCACATCCTGGTCCCCATCTTGGAAATCATAACAAACGTGCACTTTTTTGTTTAATTTACACATTGGACCATAGGAAAAATGACACTACAGCTACAGAGGTGACCGTCTGATAGCCCAGCTCGACTATCCATCTCTACTGAAGACCCTTTCAGCTTTTTGAGAGTTGGGTGGAGGACATCATCTTTGAAAATAGGGTCCCACAGCTGCACCCCATCAGTGTGAGCAGGAATCTTAGGACTCTTAGAAGAGTCAATGCTCTGAGACCATGGGGGGCGCTTAGCCCCCTCTCTTCGTCACTGAGGATGATTTCATTTGTCAGGGATTAGAGAGAGTGGTCCTTGTGGTGGACTGCAGGTATGGAGAGCTGTTGTGATCGTATTAGATAGATAAGAATGATTATATGTATTGTAGAAATGTCTCCTATCATGTTCCCTAATTTTTTATTATGTCCACATCCTGGTCCCCATCTTGAACATCATAACAAACGTGCACTTTTTTGTTTAATTTACACATTGGACCATAGGAAAAATGACACTACAGCTACAGAGGTGACCGTCTGATAGCCCAGCTCGACTATCCATCTCTACTGAAGACCCTTTCAGCTTTTTGAGAGTTGGGTGGAGGACATCATCTCTGAAAATAGGGTCCCACAGCTGCACCCCATCAGTGTGAGCAGGACTCTTAGGACTCTTAGAAGAGTTAATGCTCTGAGACCATGGGGGCGCTTAGCCCCCTCTCTTCGTCACTGAGGATGATTTCATTTTTCAGGGATTAGAGAGGGTGATCCTTGTGGTGGACTGCAGGTATGGAGAGCTGTTGTCATCGTATTAGATAGATAAGAATGATTATATGTATTGTAGAAATGTCTCCTATCATGTTCCCTAATTTTTTATTATGTCCACATCCTGGTCCCCATCTTGGACATCATAACAAACGTGCACTTTTTTGTTTAATTTACACATTGGACCATATTAAAAATGACACTACAGCTACAGAGGTGACCGTCTGATAGCCCAGCTCGACTATCCATCTCTACTGAAGACCCTTTCAGCTTCTTGAGAGTTGGGTGGAGGACATCATCTCTGAAAATAGGGTCCCACAGCTGCACCCCATCAGTGTGAGCAGGACTCTTAGGACTCTTAGAAGAGTCAATGCTCTGAGACCATTGGGGGCACTTAGCCCCCTCTCTTCATCACTGAGGATGATTTCATTTTTCAGGGATTAGAGAGGGTGGTCCTTGTGGTGAACTGCAGATATGGAGAGCTGTTATCATCGTATTAGATAGATAAGAATGATTATATGTATTGTAGAAATGTCTCCTATCATGTTCCCTAATTTTTTATTATGTCCACATTCTGGTCCCCATCTTGGACATCATAACAAACGTGCACTTTTTTGTTTAATTTACACATTGGACCATAGGAAAAATGACACTACAGCTACAGAGGTGACCGTCTGATAGCCCAGCTCGACTATCCATCTCTACTGAAGACCCTTTCAGCTTTTTGAGAGTTGGGTGGAGGACATCATCTCTGAAAATAGGGTCCCACAGCTGCACCCCATCAGTATGAGCAGGACTCTTAGAAGAGTTAATGCTCTGAGACCATGGGGGCGCTTAGCCCCCTCTCTTCGTCACTGAGGATGATTTCATTTTTCAGGGATTAGAGAGGGTGGTCCTTGTGGTGGACTGCAGGTATGGAGAGCTGTTGTCATCGTATTAGATAGATAAGAATGATTATATGTATTGTAGAAATGTCTCCTATCATGTTCCCTAATTTTTTATTATGTCCACATCCTGGTCCCCATCTTGGACATCATAACAAACGTGCACTTTTTTGTTTAATTTACACATTGGACCATAGGAAAAATGACACTACAGCTACAGAGGTGACCGTCTGATAGCCCAGCTCGACTATCCATCTCTACTGAAGACCCTTTCAGCTTTTTAAGAGTTGGGTGGAGGACATCATCTCTGAAAATAGGGTCCCACAGCTGCACCCCATCAGTGTGAGCAGGACTCTTAGGACTCTTAGAAGAGTCAATGCTCTGAGACCATTGGGGGCACTTAGCCCCCTCTCTTCGTCACTGAGGATGATTTCATTTTTCAGGGATTAGAGAGGGTGGTCCTTGTGGTGGACTGCAGGTATGGAGAGCTGTTATCATCGTATTAGATAGATAAGAATGATTATATGTATTGTAGAAATGTCTCCTATCATGTTCCCTAATTTTTTATTATGTCCACATCCTGGTCCCCATCTTGGACATCATAACAAACGTGCACTTTTTTGTTTAATTTACACATTGGACCATAGGAAAAATGACACTACAGCTACAGAGGTGACCGTCTGATAGCCCAGCTCAACAATCCCTCTCTACTGAAGACCCTTTCAGCTTTTTGAGAGTTGGGTGGAGGACATCATCTCTGAAAATAGGGTCCCACAGCTGCACCCCATCAGTGTGAGCAGGACTCTTAGGACTCTTAGAAGAGTCAATGCTCTGAGACCATGGGGGGCGCTTAGCCCCCTCTCTTCGTCACTGAGGATGATTTCATTTTTCAGGGATTAGAGAGGGTGGTCCTTGTGGTGGACTGCAGGTATGGAGAGCTGTTGTCATCGTATTAAAAAGATAAGAATGATTATATGTATTGTAGAAATGTCTCCTATCATGTTCCCTAATTTTTTATTATGTCCACATCCTGGTCCCCATCTTGAACATCATAACAAACGTGCACTTTTTTGTTTAATTTACACATTGGACCATAGGAAAAATGACACTACAGGTACAGAGGTGACCGTCTGATAGCCCAGCTCGACTATCCATCTCTACTGAAGACCCTTTCAGCTTTTTGAGAGTTTGGTGGAGAACATCATCTCTGAAAATAGGGTCCCACAGCTGCACCCCATCAGTGTGAGCAGGACTCTTAGGACTCTTAGAAGAGTCAATGCTCTGAGACCATGGGGGGCGCTTAGCCCCCTCTCTTCGTCACTGAGGATGATTTCACTTTTCAGGGAATAGAGAGGGTGGTCCTTGTGGTGGACTGCAGGTATGGAGAGCTGTTGTCATCGTATTAGATAGATAAGAATGATTATATGTATTGTAGAAATGTCTCCTATCATGTTCCCTATTTTTTTATTATGTCCACATCCTGGTCCCCATCTTGGAAATCATAACAAACGTGCACTTTTTTGTTTAATTTACACATTGGACCATAGGAAAAATGACACTACAGCTACAGAGGTGACCGTCTGATAGCCCAGCATGACTATCCATCTCTACTGAAGACCCTTTCAGCTTTTTGAGAGTTGGGTGGAGGACATCATCTCTGAAAATAGGGTCCCACAGCTGCACCCCATCAGTGTGAGCAGGACTCTTAGGACTCTTAGAAGAGTCAATGCTCTGAGACCATTGGGGGCACTTAGCCCCCTCTCTTCGTCACTGAGGATGATTTCATTTTTCAGGGATTAGAGAGGGTGGTCCTTGTGGTGGACTGCAGGTATGGAGAGCTGTTATCATCGTATTAGATAGATAAGAATGATTATATGTATTGTAGAAATGTCTCCTATCATGTTCCCTAATTTTTTATTATGTTCACATCCTGGTCCCCATCTTGGACATCATAACAAACGTGCACTTTTTTGTTTAATTTACACATTGGACCATAGGAAAAATGACACTACAGCTACAGAGGTGACCGTCTGATAGCCCAGCTCGACTATCCATCTCTACTGAAGACCCTTTCAGCTTTTTGAGAGTTGGGTGGAGGACATCATCTCTGAAAATAGGGTCCCACAGCTGCACCCCATCAGTGTGAGCAGGACTCTTAGGACTCTTAGAAGAGTCAATGCTCTGAGACCATGGGGGGCGCTTAGCCCCCTCTCTTCGTCACTGAGGATGATTTCATTTTTCAGGGATTAGAGAGGGTGGTCCTTGTGGTGGACTGCAGGTATGGAGAGCTGTTGTCATCGTATTAAATAGATAAGAATGATTATATGTATTGTAGAAATGTCTCCTATCATGTTCCCTAATTTTTTATTATGTCCACATCCTGGTCCCCATCTTGAACATCATAACAAACGTGCACTTTTTTGTTTAATTTACACATTGGACCATAGGAAAAATGACACTACAGCTACAGAGGTGACCGTCTGATAGCCCAGCTCGACTATCCATCTCTACTGAAGACCCTTTCAGCTTTTTGAGAGTTGGGTGGAGGACATCATCTCTTAAAATAGGGTCCCACAGCTGCACCCCATCAGTGTAAGCAGGACTCTTAGGACTCTTAGAAGAGTCAATGCTCTAAAACCATGGGGGGCGCTTAGCAACCTCTCTTCGTCCCTGAGGATGATTTCATTTTTCAGGGATTAGAGAGGGTGGTCCTTGTGGTGGACTGCAGGTATGGAGAGCTGTTGTGATCGTATTAGATAGATAAGAATGATTATATGTATTGTAGAAATGTCTCCTATCATGTTCCCTAATTTTTTATTATGTCCACATCCCGTTCCCCATCTTGGACATCATAACAAACGTGCACTTTTTTGTTTAATTTACACATTGGACCATAGGAAAAATGACACTACAGCTACAGAGGTGACCGTCTGATAGCCCAGCTCGACTATCCATCTCTACTGAAGACCCTTTCAGCTTTTTGAGAGTTGGGTGGAGGACATCATCTCTGAAAATAGGGTCCCACAGCTGAACCCCTTCAGTGTGAGCAGCACTCTTAGGACTCTTAGAAGAGTTAATGCTCTGAGACCATGGGGGCGCTTAGCCCCCTCTCTTCGTCACTGAGGATGATTTCATTTTTCAGGGATTAGAGAGGGTGGTCCTTGTGGTGGACTGCAGGTATGGAGAGCTGTTGTGATCGTATTAGATAGATAAGAATGATTATATGTATTGTAGAAATGTCTCCTATCATGTTCCCTAATTTTTTATTATGTCCACATCCTGGTCCCCATCTTGGACATCATAACAAACGTGCACTTTTTTGTTTAATTTACACATTGGACCATAGGAAAAATGACACTACAGCTACAGAGGTGACCGTCTGATAGCCCAGCTCGACTATCCATCTCTACTGAAGACCCTTTCAGCTTTTTGAGAGTTGGGTGGAGGACATCATCTCTGAAAATAGGGTCCCACAGCTGAACCCCTTCAGTGTGAGCAGCACTCTTAGGACTCTTAGAAGAGTCAATGCTCTGAGACCATTGGGGGCACTTAGCCCCCTCTCTTCGTCACTGAGGATGATTTCATTTTTCAGGGATTAGAGAGGGTGGTCCTTGTGGTGGACTGCAGGTATGGAGAGCTGTTGTCATCGTATTAGATAGATAAGAATGATTATATGTATTGTAGAAATGTCTCCTACCATGTTCCCTAATTTTTTATTATGTCCACATCCTGGTCCCCATCTTGGACATCATAACAAACGTGCACTTTTTTGTTTAATTTACACATTGGACCATAGGAAAAATGACACTACAGCTACAGAGGTGACCGTCTGATAGCCCAGCTTGACTATCCATCTCTATTGAAGACCCTTTCAGCTCTTTGAGAGTTGAGTGGAGGACATCATCTCTGAAAATAGGGTCCCACAGCTGCACCCCATCAGTGTGAGCAGGACTCTTAGGACTCTTAGAAGAGTCAATGCTCTGAGACCATGGGGGCTCTTAGCCCCCTCTCTTCGTCACTGAGGATGATTTCATTTTTCAGGGATTAGAGAGAGTGGTCCTTGTGGTGGACTGCAGGTATGGAGAGCTGTTTTCATCGTATTAGATAGATAAGAATGATTATATGTATTGTAGAAATGTCTCCTATCATGTTCCCTAATTTTTTATTATGTCCACATCCTGGTCCCCATCTTGGACTTCATAACAAACGTGCACTTTTTTGTTTAATTTACACATTGGACCATAGGAAAAATGACACTACAGCTACAGAGGTGACCGTCTGATAGCCCAGCTCGACTATCCATCTTTACTGAAGACCCTTTCAGCATTTTGAGAGTTGGGTGGAGGACATCATCTCTGAAAATAGGGTCCCACAGCTGCACCCCATCAGTGTGAGCAGGACTCTTAGGACTCTTAGAAGAGTCAATGCTCTGAGACCATGGGGGGCGCTTAGCCCCCTCTCTTCGTCACTGAGGATGATTTCATTTTTCAGGGATTAGAGAGGGTTGTCCTTGTGGTGGACTGCAGGTATGGAGAGCTGTTGTCATCGTATTAGATAGATAAGAATGATTATATGTATTGTAGAAATGTCTCCTATCATGTTCCCTAATTTTTTATTATGTCCACATCCTGGTCCCCATCTTGGACATCATAACAAACGTGCACTTTTTTGTTTAATTTACACATTGGACCATAGGAAAAATGACACTAAAGCTACAGAGGTGACCGTCTGATAGCCCAGCTCGACTATCCATCTCTACTGAAGACCCTTTCAGCTTTTTGAGAGTTGGCTGGAGGACATCATCTCTGAAAATAGGGTCCCACAGCTGCACCCCATCAGTTTGAGCAGGACTCTTTGGACTCTTAGAAGAGTCAATGCTCTGAGACCATGGGGGGCGCTTAGCCCCCTCTCTTCGTCACTGAGGATGATTTCATTTTTCAGGGATTAGAGAGGGTGGTCCTTGTGGTGGACTGCAGGTATGGAGAGCTGTTGTCATCGTATTGAATAGATAAGAATGATTATATGTATTGTAGAAATGTCTCCTATCATGTTCCCTAATTTTTTATTATGTCCACATCCTGGTCCCCATCTTGGACATCATAACAAACGTGCACTTTTTTGTTTAATTTACACATTGGACCATAGGAAAAATGACACTACAGCTACAGAGGTGACCGTCTGATAGCCCAGCTCGACTATCCATCTCTATTGAAGACCCTTTCAGCTTTTTGAGAGTTGGGTGGAGGACATCATCTCTGAAAATAGGCTACCACAGCTGCACCCCATCAGTGTGAGCAGGACTCTTAAAAGAGTCAATGCTCTGACACCATGGGGGGCGCTAAGCCCCCTCTCTTCGTCACTGAGTATGATTTCATTTTTCAAGGATTAGAGAGGGTGGTCCTTGTGGTGGACTGCAGGTATGGAGAGCTGTTGTCATCGTATTAGATAGATAAGAATGATTATATGTATTGTAGAAATGTCTCCTATCATGTTCCCTAATTTTTTATTATGTCCACATCCTGGTCCCCATCTTGGACATCATAACAAATGTGCACTTTTTTGTTTAATCTACACATTGGACCATAGGAAAAATGACTCTACAGCTACAGAGGTGACCGTCTGATAGCCCAGCTCGACTATCCATCTCTACTGAAGACCCTTTCAGCTTTTTGAGAGTTGGGTGGAGGACATCATCTCTGAAAATAGGGTCCCACAGCTGCACCCCATCAGTGTGAGCAGGACTCTTAGGACTCTTAGAAGAGTCAATGCTCTGAGACCATGGGGGCTCTTAGCCCCCTCTCTTCGTTACTGAGGATGATTTCATTTTTCAGGGATTAGAGAGGGTTGTCCTTGTGGTGGACTGCAGGTATGGAGAGCTGTTGTCATCGTATTAGATAGATAAGAATGATTATATGTATTGTAGAAATGTCTCCTATCATGTTCCCTAATTTTTTATTATGTCCACATCCTGGTCCCCATCTTGGACATCATAACAAACGTGCACTTTTTTGTTTAATTTACACATTGGACCATAGGAAAAATGACACTAAAGCTACAGAGGTGACCGTCTGATAGCCCAGCTCGACTATCCATCTCTACTGAAGACCCTTTCAGCTTTTTGAGAGTTGGGTGGAGGACATCATCTCTGAAAATAGGGTCCCACAGCTGCACCCCATCAGTGTGAGCAGGACTCTTAGGACTCTTAGAAGAGTCAATGCTCTGAGACCATTGGGGGCACTTAGCCCCCTCTCTTCGTCACTGAGGATAATTTCATTTTTCAGGGATTAGAGAGGGTGGTCCTTGTGGTGGACTGCAGGTATGGAGAGCTGTTGTCATCGTATTAGATAGATAAGAATGATTATATGTATTGTAGAAATGTCTCCTATCATGTTCCCTAATTTTTTATTATGTCCACATCCTGGTCCCCATCTTGGACATCATAACAAACGTGCACTTTTTTGTTTAATTTACACATTGGACCATAGGAAAAATGACACTACAGCTACAGAGGTGACCGTCTGATAGCCCAGCTCGACTATCCATCTCTATTGAAGACCCTTTCAGCTCTTTGAGAGTTGAGTGGAGGACATCATCTCTGAAAATAGGGTCCCACAGCTGCACCCCATCAGTTTGAGCAGGACTCTTTGGACTCTTAGAAGAGTCAATGCTCTGAGACCATGGGGGGTGCTTAGCCCCCTCTCTTCGTCACTGAGGATGATTTCATTTTTCAGGGATTAGAGAGGGTGGTCCTTGTGGTGGACTGCAGGTATGGAGAGCTGTTGTCATCGTATTAGATAGATAAGAATGATTATATGTATTGTAGAAATGTCTCCTATCATGTTCCCTAATTTTTTATTATGTCCACATCCTGGTCCCCATCTTGGACATCATAACAAACGTGCACTTTTTTGTTTAATTTACACATTGGACCATAGGAAAAATGACACTACAGCTACAGAGGTGACCGTCTGATAGCCCAGCTCGACTATCCATCTCTATTGAAGACCCTTTCAGCTTTTTGAGAGTTGGGTGGAGGACATCATCTCTGAAAATAGGCTCCCACAGCTGCACCCCATCAGTGTGAGCAGGACTCTTAGAAGAGTCAATGCTCTGAGACCATGGGGGGCGCTAAGCCCCCTCTCTTCGTCACTGAGGATGATTTCATTTTTCAGGGATTTAAGAGAGTGATCCTTGTGGTGGACTGCAGGTATGGAGAGCTGTTGTCATCGTATTAGATAGATAAGAATGATTATATGTATTGTAGAAATGTCTCCTATCATGTTCCCTAATTTTTTATTATGTCCACATCCTGGTCCCCATCTTGGACATCATAAAGAATGTGCACTTTTTTGTTTAATCTACACATTGGACCATAGGAAAAATGACTCTACAGCTACAGAGGTGACCGTCTGATAGCCCAGCTCGACTATCCATCTCTACTGAAGACCCTTTCAGCTTTTTGAGAGTTGGGTGGAGGACATCATCTCTGAAAATAGGGTCCCACAGCTGCACCCCATCAGTGTGAGCAGGACTCTTAGGACTCTTAGAAGAGTCAATGCTCTGAGACCATGGGGGGCGCTTAGCCCCCTCTCTTCGTCACTGAGGATGATTTCATTTTTCAAGGATTAGAGAGGGTGGTCCTTGTGGTGGACTGCAGGTATGGAGAGCTGTTGTCATCGTATTAGATAGATAAGAATGATTATATGTATTGTAGAAATGTCTCCTATCATGTTCCCTAATTTTTTATTATGTCCACATCCTGGTCCCCATCTTGGACATCATAACAAATGTGCACTTTTTTGTTTAATCTACACATTGGACCATAGGAAAAATGACTCTACAGCTACAGAGGTGACCGTCTGATAGCCCAGCTCGACTATCCATCTCTACTGAAGACCCTTTCAGCTTTTTGAGAGTTGGGTGGTGGACATCATCTCTGAAAATAGGGTCCCACAGCTGCACCCCATCAGTGTGAGCAGGACTCTTAGGACTCTTAGAAGAGTCAATGCTCTGAGACCATGGGGGGCGCTTAGCCCCCTCTCTTCGTCACTGAGGATGATTTTATTTTTCAGGGATTAGAGAGGGTGGTCCTTGTGGTGGACTGCAGGTATGGAGAGCTGTTGTCATCGTATTAGATAGATAAGAATGATTATATGTATTGTAGAAATGTCTCCTATCATGTTCCCTAATTTTTTATTATGTCCACATCCTGGTCCCCATCTTGGACATCATAACAAACGTGCACTTTTTTGTTTAATTTACACATTGGACCATAGGAAAAATGACACTACAGCTACAGAGGTGACCGTCTGATAGCCCAGCTCGACTATCCATCTCTACTGAAGACCCTTTCAGCTTTTTGAGAGTTGGGTGGAGGACATCATCTCTGAAAATAGGGTCACCCCATCAGTGTGAGCAGGACTCTTAGGACTCTTAGAAGAGTCAGTGCTCTGAGACCATGGGGGCTCTTAGCCCCCTCTCTTCGTCACTGAGGATGATTTCATTTTTCAGGGATTAGAGAGAGTGGTCCTTGTGGTGGACTGCAGGTATGGAGAGCTGTTTTCATCGTATTAGATAGATAAGAATGATTATATGTATTGTAGAAATGTCTCCTATCATGTTCCCTAATTTTTTATTATGTCCACATCCTGGTCCCCATCTTGGACATCATAACAAACGTGCACTTTTTTGTTTAATTTTCACATTGGACCATAGGAAAAATGACACTACAGCTACAGAGGTGACCGTCTGATAGCCCAGCTCGACTATCCATCTCTACTGAAGACCCTTTCAGCTTTTTGAGAGTTGGGTGGAGGACATCCAAGATGGGGACCAGGATGTGGACATAATAAAAAATTAGGGAACATGATAGGAGACAATTCTACAATACATATAATCATTCTTATCTATCTAATACGATGACAACAGCTCTCCATACCTGCAGTCCACCACAAGGACCACCCTCTCTAATCCCTGAAAAATGAAATCATCCTCAGTGACGAAGAGAGGGGGCTAAGCGCCCCCATGGTCTCAGAGCATTAACTCTTCTAAGAGTCCTAAGAGTCCTGCTCACACTGATGGGGTGCAGCTGTGGGACCCTATTTTCAGAGATGATGTCCTCCACCCAACTCTCAAAAAGCTGAAAGGGTCTTCAGTAGAGATGGATAGTCGAGCTGGGCTATCAGACGGTCACCTCTGTAGCTGTAGTGTCATTTTTCCTATGGTCCAATGTGTAAATTAAACAAAAAAGTGCACGTTTGTTATGATGTCCAAGATGGGGACAAGGATGTGGACATAATAAAAAATTAAGGAACATGATAGGAGACATTTCTACAATACATATAATCATTCTTATCTATCTAATACGATGACAACAGCTCTCCATACCTGCAGTCCACCACAAGGACCACCCTCTCTAATCCCTGAAAAATGAAATCATCCTCAGGGACGAAGAGAGGGGGCTAAGCGCCCCCCATGGTTTTAGAGCATTGACTCTTCTAAGAGTCCTAAGAGTCCTGCTTACACTGATGGGGTGCAGCTGTGGGACCCTATTTTAAGAGATGATGTCCTCCACCCAACTCTCAAAAAGCTGAAAGGGTCTTCAGTAGAGATGGATAGTCGAGCTGGGCTATCAGACGGTCACCTCTGTAGCTGTAGTGTCATTTTTCCTATGGTCCAATGTGTAAATTAAACAAAAAAGTGCACGTTTGTTATGATGTCCAAGATGGGGACCAGGATGTGGACATAATAAAAAATTAGGGAACATGATAGGAGACATTTCTACAATACATATAATCATTCTTATCTATCTAATACGATCACAACAGCTCTCCATACCTGCAGTCCACCACAAGGACCACTCTCTCTAATCCCTGAAAAATGAAATCATCCTCAGTGACGAAGAGAGGGGGCTAAGCGCCCCCCATGGTCTCAAAACATTGACTCTTCTAAGAGTCCTAAGAGTCCTGCTCACACTGATGGGGTGCAGCTGTGGGACCCTATTTTCAGAGATGATGTCCTCCACCCAACTCTCAAAAAGCTGAAAGGGTCTTCAGTAGAGATGGATAGTCGAGCTGGGCTACCAGACGGTCACCTCTGTAGCTGTAGTGTCATTTTTCCTATGGTCCAATGTGTAAATTAAACAAAAAAGTGCACGTTTGTTATGATTTCCACGATGGGGACCAGGATGTGGACATAATAAAAAAATAGGGAACATGATAGGAGACATTTCTACAATACATATAATCATTCTTATCTATCTAATACGATGACAACAGCTCTCCATACCTGCAGTCCACCACAAGGACCACCCTCTCTATTCCCTGAAAAGTGAAATCATCCTCAGTGACGAAGAGAGGGGGCTAAGCGCCCCCCATGGTCTCAGAGCATTGACTCTTCTAAGAGTCCTAAGAGTCCTGCTCACACTGATGGGGTGCAGCTGTGGGACCCTATTTTCAGAGATGATGTTCTCCACCCAACTCTCAAAAAGCTGAAAGGGTCTTCAGTAGAGATGGATAGTCGAGCTGGGCTATCAGACGGTCACCTCTGTAGCTGTAGTGTCATTTTTCCTATGGTCCAATGTGTAAATTAAACAAAAAAGTGCACGTTTGTTATGATGTCCAAGATGGGGACCAGGATGTGGACATAATAAAAAATTAGGGAACATGATAGGAGACATTTCTACAATACATATAATCATTCTTATCTATTTAATACGATGACAACAGCTCTCCATACCTGCAGTCCACCACAAGGACCACCCTCTCTAATCCCTGAAAAATGAAATCATCCTCAGTGACGAAGAGAGGGGGCTAAGCGCCCCCCATGGTCTCAGAGCATTGACTCTTCTAAGAGTCCTAAGAGTCCTGCTCACACTGATGGGGTGCAGCTGTGGGACCCTATTTTCAGAGATGATGTCCTCCACCCAACTCTCAAAAAGCTAAAAGGGTCTTCAGTAGAGATGGATTGTCGAGCTGGGCTATCAGACGGTCACCTCTGTAGCTGTAGTGTCATTTTTCCTATGGTCCAATGTGTCAATTAAACAAAAAAGTGCACGTTTGTTATGATGTCCAAGATGGGGACCAGGATGTGGACATAATAAAAAATTAGGGAACATGATAGGAGACATTTCTACAATACATATAATCATTCTTATCTATCTAATACGATGATAACAGCTCTCCATACCTGCAGTCCACCACAAGGACCACCCTCTCTAATCCCTGAAAAATGAAATCATCCTCAGTGACGAAGAGAGGGGGCTAAGTGCCCCCAATGGTCTCAGAGCATTGACTCTTCTAAGAGTCCTAAGAGTCCTGCTCACACTGATGGGGTGCAGCTGTGGGACCCTATTTTCAGAGATGATGTCCTCCACCCAACTCTCAAAAAGCTGAAAGGGTCTTCAGTAGAGATGGATAGTCGAGCTGGGCTATCAGACGGTCACCTCTGTAGCTGTAGTGTCATTTTTCCTATGGTCCAATGTGTAAATTAAACAAAAAAGTGCACGTTTGTTATGATGTCCAAGATGGGGACCAGGATGTGGACATAATAAAAAATTAGGGAACATGATAGGAGACATTTCTACAATACATATAATCATTCTTATCTATCTAATATGATGATAACAGCTCTCCATACCTGCAGTCCACCACAAGGACCACCCTCTCTAATCCCTGAAAAATGAAATCATCCTCAGTGACGAAGAGAGGGGGCTAAGTGCCCCCAATGGTCTCAGAGCATTGACTCTTCTAAGAGTCCTAAGAGTCCTGCTCACACTGATGGGGTGCAGCTGTGGGACCCTATTTTCAGAGATGATGTCCTCCACCCAACTCTAAAAATGCTGAAAGGGTCTTCAGTAGAGATGGATAGTCGAGCTGGGCTATCAGACGGTCACCTCTGTAGCTGTAGTGTCATTTTTCCTAAGGTCCAATGTGTAAATTAAACAAAAAAGTGCACGTTTGTTATGATGTCCAAGATGGGGACCAGGATGTGGACATAATAAAAAATTAGGGAACATGATAGGAGACATTTCTACAATACATATAATCATTCTTATCTATCTAATACGATGACAACAGCTCTCCATACCTGCAGTCCACCACAAGGACCACCCTCTCTAATCCCTGAAAAATGAAATCATCCTCAGTGACGAAGAGAGGGGGCTAAGCGCCCCCATGGTCTCAGAGCATTAACTCTTCTAAGAGTCCTAAGAGTCCTGCTCACACTGATGGGGTGCAGCTGTGGGACCCTATTTTCAGAGATGATGTCCTCCACCCAACTCTCAAAAAGCTGAAAGGGTCTTCAGTAGAGATGGATAGTCGAGCTGGGCTATCAGACGGTCACCTCTGTAGCTGTAGTGTCATTTTTCCTATGGTCCAATGTGTAAATTAAACAAAAAAGTGCACGTTTGTTATGATGTCCAAGATGGGGACCAGGATGTGGACATAATAAAAAATTAGGGAACATGATAGGAGACATTTCTACAATACATATAATCATTCTTATCTATCTAATACGATGATAACAGCTCTCCATACCTGCAGTCCACCACAAGGACCACCCTCTCTAATCCCTGAAAAATGAAATCATCCTCAGTGACGAAGAGAGGGGGCTAAGTGCCCCCAATGGTCTCAGAGCATTGACTCTTCTAAGAGTCCTAAGAGTCCTGCTCACACTGATGGGGTGCAGCTGTGGGACCCTATTTTCAGAGATGATGTCCTCCACCCAACTCTCAAAATGCTGAAAGGGTCTTCAGTAGAGATGGATAGTCGAGCTGGGCTATCAGACGGTCACCTCTGTAGCTGTAGTGTCATTTTTCCTATGGTCCAATGTGTAAATTAAACAAAAAAGTGCACGTTTGTTATGATGTCCAAGATGGGGACCAGGATGTGGACATAATAAAAAATTAGGGAACATGATAGGAGACATTTCTACAATACATATAATCATTCTTATCTATCTAATACGATGACAACAGCTCTCCATACCTGCAGTCCACCACAAGGACCACCCTCTCTAATCCCTGAAAAATGAAATCATCCTCAGTGACGAAGAGAGGGGGCTAAGCGCCCCCATGGTCTCAGAGCATTAACTCTTCTAAGAGTCCTAAGAGTCCTGCTCACACTGATGGGGTGCAGCTGTGGGACCCTATTTTCAGAGATGATGTCCTCCACTCAACTCTCAAAAAGCTGAAAGGGTCTTCAGTAGAGATGGATAGTCGAGCTGGGCTATCAGACGGTCACCTCTGTAGCTGTAGTGTCATTTTTCCTATGGTCCAATGTGTAAATTAAACAAAAAAGTGCACGTTTGTTATGATGTCCAAGATGGGGACCAGGATGTGGACATAATAAAAAATTAGGGAACATGATAGGAGACATTTCTACAATACATATAATCATTCTTATCTATCTAATACGATGAAAACAGCTCTCCATACCTGCAGTCCACCACAAGGACCACCCTCTCTACTCCCTGAAAAATGAAATCATCCTCAGTGACGAAGAGAGGGGGCCAAGCGCCCCCCCATGGTACCAGAGCATTGACTCTTCTAATAGTCCTAAGAGTCCTGCTCACACTGATGGGGTGAAGCTGTGGGACCCTATTTTCAGAGATGATGTCCTCCACCCAACTCTCAAAAAGCTGAAAGGGTCTTCAGTAGAGATGGATAGTCGAGCTGGGCTATCAGACGGTCACCTCTGTAGCTGCAGTGTCATTTTTCCTATGATCCAATGTGTAAATTAAACAAAAAAGTGCACGTTTGTTATGATGTTCAAGATGGGGACCAGGATGTGGACATAATAAAAAATTAGGGAACATGATAGGAGACATTTCTACAATACATATAATCATTCTTATCTATCTAATACGATCACAACAGCTCTCCATACCTGCAGTCCACCACAAGGACCACTCTCTCTAATCCCTGAAAAATGAAATCATCCTCAGTGACGAAGAGAGGGGGCTAAGCGCCCCCCATGGTCTCAGAGCATTGACTCTTCTAAGAGTCCTAAGATTCCTGCTCACACTGATGGGGTGCAGCTGTGGGACCCTATTTTCAGAGATGATGTCCTCCACCCAACTCTCAAAAAGCTGAAAGGGTCTTCAGTAGAGATGGATAGTCGAGCTGGGCTATCAGACGGTCACCTCTGTAGCTGTAGTGTCATTTTTCCTATGGTCCAATTTGTAAATTAAACAAAAAAGTGCACGTTTGTTATGATTTCCAAGATGGGGACCAGGATGTGGACATAATAAAAAAATAGGGAACATGATAGGAGACATTTCTACAATACATATAATCATTCTTATCTATCTAATACGATGACAACAGCTCTCCATACCTGCAGTCCACCACAAGGACCACCCTCTCTATTCCCTGAAAAGTGAAATCATCCTCAGTGACGAGGAGAGGGGGCTAAGCGCCCCCCATGGTCTCAGAGCATTGACTCTTCTAAGAGTCCTAAGAGTCCTGCTCACACTGATGGGGTGCAGCTGTGGGACCCTATTTTCAGAGATGATGTTCTCCACCCAACTCTCAAAAAGCTGAAAGGGTCTTCAGTAGAGATGGATAGTCGAGCTGGGCTATCAGACGGTCACCTCTGTAGCTGTAGTGTCATTTTTCCTATGGTCCAATGTGTAAATTAAACAAAAAAGTGCACGTTTGTTATGATGTCCAAGATGGGGACCAGGATGTGGACATAATAAAAAATTAGGGAACATGATAGGAGACATTTCTACAATACATATAATCATTCTTATCTATTTAATACGATGACAACAGCTCTCCATACCTGCAGTCCACTACAAGGACCACCCTCTCTAATCCCTGAAAAATGAAATCATCCTCAGTGACGAAGAGAGGGGGCTAAGCGCCCCCCATGGTCTCAGAGCATTGACTCTTCTAAGAGTCCTAAGAGTCCTGCTCACACTGATGGGGTGCAGCTGTGGGACCCTATTTTCAGAGATGATGTCCTCCACCCAACTCTCAAAAAGCTGAAAGGTTCTTCAGTAGAGATGGATAGTCGAGCTGGGCTATCAGACGGTCACCTCTGTAGCTGTAGTGTCATTTTTCCTATGGTCCAATTTGTAAATTAAACAAAAAAGTGCACGTTTGTTATGATGTCCAAGATGGGGACCAGGATGTGGACATAATAAAAAATTAGGGAACATGATAGGAGACATTTCTACAATACATATAATCATTCTTATCTATCTAATACGATGATAACAGCTCTCCATATCTGCAGTCCACCACAAGGACCACCCTCTCTAATCCCTGAAAAATGAAATCATCCTCAGTGATGAAGAGAGGGGGCTAAGTGCCCCCAATGGTCTCAGAGCATTGACTCTTCTAAGAGTCCTAAGAGTCCTGCTCACACTGATGGGGTGCAGCTGTGGGACCCTATTTTCAGAGATGATGTCCTCCACCCAACTCTCAAAAAGCTGAAAGGGTCTTCAGTAGAGATGGATAGTCGAGCTGGGCTATCAGACGGTCACCTCTGTAGCTGTAGTGTCATTTTTCCTATGGTCCAATGTTTAAATTAAACAAAAAAGTGCACGTTTGTTATGATGTCCAAGATGGGGACCAGGATGTTGACATAATAAAAAACTAGGGAACATGATAGGAGACATTTCTACAATACATATAATCATTCTTATCTATCTAATACGATGACAACAGCTCTCCATACCTGCAGTCCACCACAAGGACCACCCTCTCTAATCCCTGAAAAATGAAATCATCCTCAGTGACGAAGAGAGGGGGCTAAGCGCCCCCATGGTCTCAGAGCATTAACTCTTCTAAGAGTCCTAAGAGTCCTGCTCACACTGATGGGGTGCAGCTGTGGGACCCTATTTTCAGAGATGATGTCCTCCACCCAACTCTCAAAAAGCTGAAAGGGTCTTCAGTAGAGATGGATAGTCGAGCTGGGCTATCAGACGGTCACCTCTGTAGCTGTAGTGTCATTTTTCCTATGGTCCAATGTGTAAATTAAACAAAAAAGTGCACGTTTGTTATGATGTCCAAGATGGGGACCAGGATGTGGACATAATAAAAAATTAGGGAACATGATAGGAGACATTTCTACAATACATATAATCATTCTTATCTATCTAATACGATGACAACAGCTCTCCATACCTGCAGTCCACCACAAGGACCAGTTTCTCTAATCCCTGAAAAATGAAATCATCCTCAGTGACGAAGAGAGGGGGCTAAGCGCCCCCCATGGTCTCAAAACATTGACTCTTCTAAGAGTCCTAAGAGTCCTGCTCACACTGATGGGGTGCAGCTGTGGGACCCTATTTTCAGAGATGATGTCCTCCACCCAACTCTCAAAAAGCTGAAAGGGTCTTCAGTAGAGATGGATAGTCGAGCTGGGCTATCAGACGGTCACCTCTGTAGCTGTAGTGTCATTTTTCCTATGGTCCAATGTGTAAATTAAACAAAAAAGTGCACGTTTGTTATGATTTCCAAGATGGGGACCAGGATGTGGACATAATAAAAAAATAGGGAACATGATAGGAGACATTTCTACAATACATATAATCATTCTTATCTATCTAATACGATGACAACAGCTCTCCATACCTGCAGTCCACCACAAGGACCACCCTCTCTATTCCCTGAAAAGTGAAATCATCCTCAGTGACGAAGAGAGGGGGCTAAGCGCCCCCCATGGTCTCAGAGCATTGACTCTTCTAAGAGTCCTAAGAGTCCTGCTCACACTGATGGGGTGCAGCTGTGGGACCCTATTTTCAGAGATGATGTTCTCCACCAAACTCTCAAAAAGCTGAAAGGGTCTTCAGTAGAGATGGATAGTCGAGCTGGGCTATCAGACGGTCACCTCTGTAGCTGTAGTGTCATTTTTCCTATGGTCCAATGTGTAAATTAAACAAAAAAGTGCACGTTTGTTATGATGTCCAAGATGGGGACCAGGATGTGGACATAATAAAAAATTAGGGAACATGATAGGAGACATTTCTACAATACATATAATCATTCTTATCTATTTAATACGATGACAACAGCTCTCCATACCTGCAGTCCACCACAAGGACCACCCTCTCTAATCCCTGAAAAATGAAATCATCCTCAGTGACGAAGAGAGGGGGCTAAGCGCCCCCCATGGTCTCAGAGCATTGACTCTTCTAAGAGTCCTAAGAGTCCTGCTCACACTGATGGGGTGCAGCTGTGGGACCCTATTTTCAGAGATGATGTCCTCCACCCAACTCTCAAAAAGCTGAAAGGGTCTTCAGTAGAGATGGATTGTCGAGCTGGGCTATCAGACGGTCACCTCTGTAGCTGTAGTGTCATTTTTCCTATGGTCCAATGTGTAAATTAAACAAAAAAGTGCACGTTTGTTATGATGTCCAAGATGGGGACCAGGATGTGGACATAATAAAAAATTAGGGAACATGATAGGAGACATTTCTACAATACATATAATCATTCTTATCTATCTAATACGATGACAACAGCTCTCCATACCTGCAGTCCACCACAAGGACCACCCTCTCTAATCCCTGAAAAATGAAATCATCCTCAGTGACGAAGAGAGGGGGCCAAGCGCCCCCCATGGTACCAGAGCATTAACTCTTCTAAGAGTCCTAAGAGTCCTGCTCACATTGATGGGGTGAAGCTGTGGGACCCTATTTTCAGAGATGATGTCCTCCACCCAACTCTCAAAAAGCTGAAAGGGTCTTCAGTAGAGATGGATAGTCGAGCTGGGCTATCAGACGGTCACCTCTGTAGCTGTAGTGTCATTTTTCCTATGGTCCAATGTGTAAATTAAACAAAAAAGTGCACGTTTGTTATGATGTCCAAGATGGGGACCAGGATGTGGACATAATAAGAAATTAGGGAACATGATAGGAGACATTTCTACAATACATATAATCATTCTTATCTATCTAATACGATGACAACAGCTCTCCATACCTGCAGTCCACCACAAGGACCACCCTCTCTAATCCCTGAAAAATGAAATCATCCTCAGGGACGAAGAGAGGGGGCTAAGCGCCCCCCATGGTTTTAGAGCATTGACTCTTCTAAGAGTCCTAAGAGTCCTGCTTACACTGATGGGGTGCAGCTGTGGGACCCTATTTTCAGAGATGATGTCCTCCACCCAACTCTCAAAAAGCTGAAAGGGTCTTCAGTAGAGATGGATAGTCGAGCTGGGCTATCAGACGGTCACCTCTGTAGCTGTAGTGTCATTTTTCCTATGGTCCAATGTGTAAATTAAACAAAAAAGTGCACGTTTGTTATGATGTTCAAGATGGGGACCAGGATGTGGACATAATAAAAAATTAGGGAACATGATAGGAGACATTTCTACAATACATATAATCATTCTTATCTATCTAATACGATCACAACAGCTCTCCATACCTGCAGTCCACCACAAGGACCACTCTCTCTAATCCCTAAAAAATGAAATCATCCTCAGTGACGAAGAGAGGGGGCTAAGCGCCCCCCATGGTCTCAGAGCATTGACTCTTCTAAGAGTCCTAAGATTCCTGCTCACACTGATGGGGTGCAGCTGTGGGACCCTATTTTCAGAGATGATGTCCTCCACCCAACTCTCAAAAAGCTGAAAGGGTCTTCAGTAGAGATGGATAGTCGAGCTGGGCTATCAGACGGTCACCTCTGTAGCTGTAGTGTCATTTTTCCTATGGTCCAATGTATAAATTAAACAAAAAAGTGCACGTTTGTTATGATTTCCAAGATAGGGACCAGGATGTGGACATAATAAAAAAATAGGGAACATGATAGGAGACATTTCTACAATACATATAATCATTCTTATCTATCTAATACGATGACAACAGCTCTCCATACCTGCAGTCCACCACAAGGACCACCCTCTCTATTCCCTGAAAAGTGAAATCATCCTCAGTGACGAAGAGAGGGGGCTAAGCGCCCCCCATGGTCTCAGAGCATTGACTCTTCTAAGAGTCCTAAGAGTCCTGCTCACACTGATGGGGTGCAGCTGTGGGACCCTATTTTCAGAGATGATGTTCTCCACCCAACTCTCAAAAAGCTGAAAGGGTCTTCAGTAGAGATGGATAGTCAAGCTGGGCTATCAGACGGTCACCTCTGTAGCTGTAGTGTCATTTTTCCTATGGTCCAATGTGTAAATTAAACAAAAAAGTGCACGTTTGTTATGATGTCCAAGATGGGGACCAGGATGTGGACATAATAAAAAATTAGGGAACATGATAGGAGACATTTCTACAATACATATAATCATTCTTATCTATCTAATACGATGATAACAGCTCTCCATATCTGCAGTCCACCACAAGGACCACCCTCTCTAATCCCTGAAAAATGAAATCATCCTCAGTGATGAAGAGAGGGGGCTAAGTGCCCCCAATGGTCTCAGAGCATTGACTCTTCTAAGAGTCCTAAGAGTCCTGCTCACACTGATGGGGTGCAGCTGTGGGACCCTATTTTCAGAGATGATGTCCTCCACCCAACTCTCAAAAAGCTGAAAGGGTCTTCAGTAGAGATGGATAGTCGAGCTGGGCTATCAGACGGTCACCTCTGTAGCTGTAGTGTCATTTTTCCTATGGTCCAATGTGTAAATTAAACAAAAAAGTGCACGTTTGTTATGATGTCCAAGATGGGGACCAGGATGTGGACATAATAAGAAATTAGGGAACATGATAGGAGACATTTCTACAATACATATAATCATTCTTATCTATCTAATACGATGACAACAGCTCTCCATACCTGCAGTCCACCACAAGGACCACCCTCTCTAATCCCTGAAAAATGAAATCATCCTCAGGGACGAAGAGAGGGGGCTAAGCGCCCCCCATGGTTTTAGAGCATTGACTCTTCTAAGAGTCCTAAGAGTCCGGCTTACACTGATGGGGTGCAGCTGTGGGACCCTATTTTCAGAGATGATGTCCTCCACCCAACTCTCAAAAAGCTGAAAGGGTCTTCAGTAGAGATGGATAGTCGAGCTGGGCTATCAGACGGTCACCTCTGTAGCTGTAGTGTCATTTTTCCTATGGTCCAATGTGTAAATTAAACAAAAAAGTGCACGTTTGTTATGATGTCCAAGATGGGGACCAGGATGTGGACATAATAAAAAATTAGGGAACATGATAGGAGACATTTCTACAATACATATAATCATTCTTATCTATCTAATACGATGACAACAGCTCTCCATACCTGCAGTCCACCACAAGGACCACCCTCTCTAATCCCTGAAAAATGAAATCATCCTCAGTGACGAAGAGAGGGGGCCAAGCGCCCCCCATGGTACCAGAGCATTGACTCTTCTAAGAGTCCTAAGAGTCCTGCTCACACTGATGGGGTGAAGCTGTGGGACCCTATTTTCAGAGATGATGTCCTCCACCCAACTCTCAAAAAGCTGAAAGGGTCTTCAGTAGAGATGGATAGTCGAGCTGGGCTATCAGACGGTCACCTCTGTAGCTGTAGTGTCATTTTTCCTATGGTCCAATGTGTAAATTAAACAAAAAAGTGCACGTTTGTTATGATGTCCAAGATGGGGACCAGGATGTGGACATAATAAGAAATTAGGGAACATGATAGGAGACATTTCTACAATACATATAATCATTCTTATCTATCTAATACGATGACAACAGCTCTCCATACCTGCAGTCCACCACAAGGACCACCCTCTCTAATCCCTGAAAAATGAAATCATCCTCAGGGACGAAGAGAGGGGGCTAAGCGCCCCCCATGGTTTTAGAGCATTGACTCTTCTAAGAGTCCTAAGAGTCCTGCTTACACTGATGGGGTGCAGCTGTGGGACCCTATTTTCAGAGATGATGTCCTCCACCCAACTCTCAAAAAGCTGAAAGGGTCTTCAGTAGAGATGGATAGTCGAGCTGGGCTATCAGACGGTCACCTCTGTAGCTGTAGTGTCATTTTTCCTATGGTCCAATGTGTAAATTAAACAAAAAAGTGCACGTTTGTTATGATGTCCAAGATGGGGACCAGGATGTGGACATAATAAAAAATTAGGGAACATGATAGGAGACATTTCTACAATACATATAATCATTCTTATCTATCTAATACGATGACAACAGCTCTCCATACCTGCAGTCCACCACAAGGACCACCCTCTCTAATCCCTGAAAAATGAAATCATCCTCAGTGACGAAGAGAGGGGGCCAAGCGCCCCCCATGGTACCAGAGCATTGACTCTTCTAAGAGTCCTAAGAGTCCTGCTCACACTGATGGGGTGAAGCTGTGGGACCCTATTTTCAGAGATGATGTCCTCCACCCAACTCTCAAAAAGCTGAAAGGGTCTTCAGTAGAGATGGATAGTCGAGCTGGGCTATCAGACGGTCACCTCTGTAGCTGTAGTGTCATTTTTCCTATGGTCCAATGTGTAAATTAAACAAAAAAGTGCACGTTTGTTATGATGTCCAAGATGGGGACCAGGATGTGGACATAATAAGAAATTAGGGAACATGATAGGAGACATTTCTACAATACATATAATCATTCTTATCTATCTAATACGATGACAACAGCTCTCCATACCTGCAGTCCACCACAAGGACCACCCTCTCTAATCCCTGAAAAATGAAATCATCCTCAGGGACGAAGAGAGGGGGCTAAGCACCCCCCATGGTTTTAGAGCATTGACTCTTCTAAGAGTCCTAAGAGTCCTGCTTACACTGATGGGGTGCAGCTGTGGGACCCTATTTTCAGAGATGATGTCCTCCACCCAACTCTCAAAAAGCTGAAAGGGTCTTCAGTAGAGATGGATAGTCGAGCTGGGCTATCAGACGGTCACCTCTGTAGCTGTAGTGTCATTTTTCCTATGGTCCAATGTGTAAATTAAACAAAAAAGTGCACGTTTGTTATGATGTCCAAGATGGGGACCAGGATGTGGACATAATAAAAAATTAGGGAACATGATAGGAGACATTTCTACAATACATATAATCATTCTTATCTATCTAATATGATCACAACAGCTCTCCATACCTGCAGTCCACCACAAGGACCACTCTCTCTAATCCCTGAAAAATGAAATCATCCTCAGTGACGAAGAGAGGGGGCTAAGCGCCCCCCATGGTCTCAGAGCATTGACTCTTCTAAGAGTCCTAAGATTCCTGCTCACACTGATGGGGTGCAGCTGTGGGACCCTATTTTCAGAGATGATGTCCTCCACCCAACTCTCAAAAAGCTGAAAGGGTCTTCAGTAGAGATGGATAGTCGAGCTGGGCTATCAGACGGTCACCTCTGTAGCTGTAGTGTCATTTTTCCTATGGTCCAATGTGTAAATTAAACAAAAAAGTGCACGTTTGTTATGATGTCCAAGATGGGGACCAGGATGTGGACATAATAAAAAAATAGGGAACATGATAGGAGACATTTCTACAATACATATAATCATTCTTATCTATCTAATACGATGACAACAGCTCTCCATACCTGCAGTCCACCACAAGGACCACCCTCTCTAATCCCTGAAAAATGAAATCATCCTCAGTGACGAAGAGAGGGGGCCAAGCGCCCCCCATGGTACCAGAGCATTGACTCTTCTAAGAGTCCTAAGAGTCCTGCTCACACTGATGGGGTGAAGCTGTGGGACCCTATTTTCAGAGATGATGTCCTCCACCCAACTCTCAAAAAGCTGAAAGGGTCTTCAGTAGAGATGGATAGTCGAGCTGGGCTATCAGACGGTCACCTCTGTAGCTGTAGTGTCATTTTTCCTATGGTCCAATGTGTAAATTAAACAAAAAAGTGCACGTTTGTTATGATGTCCAAGATGGGGACCAGGATGTGGACATAATAAGAAATTAGGGAACATGATAGGAGACATTTCTACAATACATATAATCATTCTTATCTATCTAATACGATGACAACAGCTCTCCATACCTGCAGTCCACCACAAGGACCACCCTCTCTAATCCCTGAAAAATGAAATCATCCTCAGGGACGAAGAGAGGGGGCTAAGCGCCCCCATGGTTTTAGAGCATTGACTCTTCTAAGAGTCCTAAGAGTCCTGCTTACACTGATGGGGTGCAGCTGTGGGACCCTATTTTCAGAGATGATGTCCTCCACCCAACTCTCAAAAAGCTGAAAGGGTCTTCAGTAGAGATGGATAGTCGAGCTGGGCTATCAGACGGTCACCTCTGTAGCTGTAGTGTCATTTTTCCTATGGTCCAATGTGTAAATTAAACAAAAAAGTGCACGTTTGTTATGATGTCCAAGATGGGGACCAGGATGTGGACATAAAAAATTAGGGAACATGATAGGAGACATTTCTACAATACATATAATCATTCTTATCTATCTAATACGATCACAACAGCTCTCCATACCTGCAGTCCACCACAAGGACCACTCTCTCTAATCCCTGAAAAATGAAATCATCCTCAGTGACGAAGAGAGGGGGCTAAGCGCCCCCCATGGTCTCAGAGCATTGACTCTTCTAAGAGTCCTAAGATTCCTGCTCACACTGATGGGGTGCAGCTGTGGGACCCTATTTTCAGAGATGATGTCCTCCACCCAACTCTCAAAAAGCTGAAAGGGTCTTCAGTAGAGATGGATAGTCGAGCTGGGCTATCAGACGGTCACCTCTGTAGCTGTAGTGTCATTTTTCCTATGGTCCAATGTGTAAATTAAACAAAAAAGTGCACGTTTGTTATGATGTCCAAGATGGGGACCAGGATGTGGACATAATAAAAAAATAGGGAACATGATAGGAGACATTTCTACAATACATATAATCATTCTTATCTATCTAATACGATGACAACAGCTCTCCATACCTGCAGTCCACCACAAGGACCACCCTCTCTATTCCCTGAAAAGTGAAATCATCCTCAGTGACGAAGAGAGGGGGCTAAGCGCCCCCCATGGTCTCAGAGCATTGACTCTTCTAAGAGTCCTAAGAGTCCTGCTCACACTGATGGGGTGCAGCTGTGGGACCCTATTTTCAGAGATGATGTTCTCCACCCAACTCTCAAATAGCTGAAAGGGTCTTCAGTAGAGATGGATAGTCGAGCTGGGCTATCAGACGGTCACCTCTGTAGCTGTAGTGTCATTTTTCCTATGGTCCAATGTGTAAATTAAACAAAAAAGTGCACGTTTGTTATGATGTCCAAGATGGGGACCAGGATGTGGACATAATAAAAAATTAGGGAACATGATAGGAGACATTTCTACAATACATATAATCATTCTTATCTATTTAATACGATGACAACAGCTCTCCATACCTGCAGTCCACCACAAGGACCACCCTCTCTAATCCCTGAAAAATGAAATCATCCTCAGTGACGAAGAGAGGGGGCTAAGCGCCCCCCATGGTCTCAGAGCATTGACTCTTCTAAGAGTCCTAAGAGTCCTGCTCACACTGATGGGGTGCAGCTGTGGGACCCTATTTTCAGAGATGATGTCCTCCACCCAACTCTCAAAAAGCTGAAAGGGTCTTCAGTAGAGATGGATAGTCGAGCTGGGCTATCAGACGGTCACCTCTGTAGCTGTAGTGTCATTTTTCCTATGGTCCAATGTGTAAATTAAACAAAAAAGTGCACGTTTGTTATGATGTCCAAGATGGGGACCAGGATGTGGACATAATAAAAAAATAGGGAACATGATAGGAGACATTTCTACAATACATATAATCATTCTTATCTATCTAATACGATGACAACAGCTCTCCATACCTGCAGTCCACCACAAGGACCACCCTCTCTATTCCCTGAAAAGTGAAATCATCCTCAGTGACGAAGAGAGGGGGCTAAGCGCCCCCCATGGTCTCAGAGCATTGACTCTTCTAAGAGTCCTAAGAGTCCTGCTCACACTGATGGGGTGCAGCTGTGGGACCCTATTTTCAGAGATGATGTTCTCCACCCAACTCTCAAATAGCTGAAAGGGTCTTCAGTAGAGATGGATAGTCGAGCTGGGCTATCAGACGGTCACCTCTGTAGCTGTAGTGTCATTTTTCCTATGGTCCAATGTGTAAATTAAACAAAAAAGTGCACGTTTGTTATGATGTCCAAGATGGGGACCAGGATGTGGACATAATAAAAAATTAGGGAACATGATAGGAGACATTTCTACAATACATATAATCATTCTTATCTATTTAATACGATGACAACAGCTCTCCATACCTGCAGTCCACCACAAGGACCACCCTCTCTAATCCCTGAAAAATGAAATCATCCTCAGTGACGAAGAGAGGGGGCTAAGCGCCCCCCATGGTCTCAGAGCATTGACTCTTCTAAGAGTCCTAAGAGTCCTGCTCACACTGATGGGGTGCAGCTGTGGGACCCTATTTTCAGAGATGATGTCCTCCACCCAACTCTCAAAAAGCTGAAAGGGTCTTCAGTAGAGATGGATAGTCGAGGTGGGCTATCAGACGGTCACCTCTGTAGCTGTAGTGTCATTTTTCCTATGGTCCAATGTGTAAATTAAACAAAAAAGTGCACGTTTGTTATGATGTCCAAGATGGGGACCAGGATGTGGACATAATAAAAAATTAGGGAACATGATAGGAGACATTTCTACAATACATATAATCATTCTTATCTATCTAATACGATGACAACAGCTCTCCATACCGTATTTCATGGTCAATCCAGGTTTGTCAGTGATGGCACTGACATAATGTATGGCATCTTTTTCGGGTGTTATCCTTTGCCTTTTCATTGTGAAAATCCAGTTGCCTATATCAAAGCAAATTCTACTACTTGTAAAGTATGCAGAAAATGAAATGTAGAACATATAACATCAACTGCTTAGGAACGCATCATAGGTTAGTACTTAAAAGGATATTGTCATGTTCTAGTCATAATGCAAGCTGGACATTTTTCATGTTACCCTGTAATCGCCGGCCTGTTCTAATGCTCACAAGCAAAGATATATGCTCAGCTGCTAAGGCTTCCCTCTGCCTTCTGAATGAAAATTGAATATGTCTGGCTCACTGTGTATATAGCAGGTGCTCAGAAAAAATAAGAGTCAATTCAAAAGAAATAGCTCTGGCACACTATAGTGATTAATAACGTAAGAAAAGAACTCTTGGAATGCTGAAAATTCTTTATTTGTGCAAAAGGATAATTCATCCAACGTTTCGACCTTGTTTTTAGGTCTTTATCAAGGATAAAGTTATCTAAGATCATAAAGGGTTAAAAAACCATATAAACACGTAATTAGTACATAGTACAACATAACAGTACAATATATTGCTACTTGAGAGTACAATGGGTCAAATGACCATGAGGCACATACAAAAAATTTTTCCAAAGCCATAGTGAAAACATTTGTACTGAGGAAAGAAAATTTCCACATGACCTATCTGGAGAAACATTCTGGATCAAACAACCAAAAATAGTCAAGCAGGTAAATACACACCTATATGGATAACAGGATGATATGTGTTCAATTGTATAGCGTCATTGCCATTAAGGTACAAATGGAAAACTTGCAATCCTATATAGTGAAGGAAATGAACACATATCATATCAAAGAACACAGGAACATGGGTGTGAGAAAAACCTCAATGTTTATACTTTGTTCTTTATAATGGTGTGAACATGTATATGTCTCAGTACCTTATGCACTTGAGAATTCTAGTGAGTAGATGATGAAAGCCTATTCCAGAACTGGAATCGGTAAATAATTGTAGGTGGAATCTAAATGAAAAGATGGTACAAGTGTTATCATGACACGTGGGCTATAACACAATGGACCGTGTGACAAAGAAGAAAGGAGAGAAAGAAGAGGAAGAAAATGGAACTACCTGTAACATTACGTGATAGTCACTGGTAAGTATCACTTGACAATTCAGGTGAAAAAGGATTCCTTTATTAAAGGGTTCTCAGTCGCCTCAGGATCATGAAATACTAGGGTAAATGATATGAGAATGGGTAAGAAGCACCACTAAAGGAAATATGAGATGCAGGACATATATCTATAAACCCCTGAACTACATGATAGAAATAAAAAGAAGAAAAAAGAAAAAAAAGAAGAAAGAAGAAGAACACATAGAATGCGGAAAGAGAATGGGTACAACTACCTGAGTTACTGCAGGGAGGCCCCTGGTTGGTATTGTGAGGGTTAGTGGAATTCCTTCACTGAAGGGTTCTCAGTTGCCTCAGGTTCGTGAAAAATGCTATAGACAAATAATGCCCGGAGAAAAGGGGTTCATATACAGCGAATAATGGTAATACAAGGTACATGTGTCACATGTAATAGTATATATATATATATTGTACTAAGCTCTACACCAGAAATAGAAAGTAGTCCCTCTGCCTTTTGTCTAGGTGCCCTGAGTTATGTCCTGTAAACTGTCACAGCGACCCAGACACACATGTGTAGTAGGGGAATATCCCTGCTGAGATGCCAGTGCTAGAGCACTCGTTTGCTGTGGAGTTGAACGCTATGTGAGCAGTTCTTACCTTCAATGAGCAGAAGTCTCTTTTTTCAGATTTCAATATCTCTGTGGGTATCTGGCAGAAATATGGAATACTCTTTACTGCTAAGACCCTGTACACCACTCCCACTAAAGGGGGCTTTACACGCTGCGACATCGCTAATGCGGAGTCGTTGGGGTCACGGAATTTGTGACGCACATCCGGCCGCATTAGCGATGTTGCTGCGTGTGACACCGATGAGCGATTTTGCATCGTTGCAAAAACGTGCAAAATCGCTCATCGGTGACATGGGTCTCCATTCTCGATTATCGTTACTGCAGCAGTAACGATGTAGTTCGTCGCTCCTGCGGCAGCACACATCACTCCGTGTGACACCGCAGAAACGAGGAACCTCTCCTTACCTGCCTCCCAGCCGCTATGAGGAAGGAAGGAGGTGGGCGGGATGTTCCGGCCACTCATCTCCGCCCCTCCGCTGCTATTGGGCGGTCGCTCAGTGACGTCGCTGTGACGCCGCACGGACCGCCCCCTTAGAAAGGAGGCGGTTCGCCGGTCACAGCGACGTCGCCGGGCAGGTAAGTATGTGTGACGGGTCTGGTCGGTGTTGTGCGGCATGGGCAGCGATTTACCCGTGTCGCGCAACAGATGGGGGCGGGTACCCACACTAGCGATATCGGGACCGATATCGCAGTGTGTAAAGTAGCCTTTAGTCACATGACCAAGACTGTATCTGTGTCCCTACAACACACTTGAGACAAATGTGTGTGTGAGCCTGCATTGTGGGGTATATATAATATATTATAGAGCTGGGAAGGATCATTCTAAGCAGTGAGCTGTTCCAGTATTTGTAGGAAAATACCCAGTAGAAGCATCAAACACAGCACCAATACCTCCCATCAGTATCCCACCACAGTGCCATGTAACCCATGCCCTACACTCCCATCTACACCAATACTATACAGGCACAAACTAGTATATCTGACTAAAAGCCCCCAAAATATGAAGAACGGCCTATAGTTGAGTGTGGATATAAAATCTATGTGAGCAGAGCTAGAATAGAAATCACTGATCGCATTGAAGTCATTCTGACCATAAATCACCATGATATCAAGGTGAGGAGTTGTGTGTTACTGCTGGGAGGAAAGGGTTAACAGTGGAATATTAAGGTGCATTTCTGTGTGCAGTGTTACTAGTCAATGTAACAATTCAGTATGAGCTGCTCTTGGTGCCGGGGGAGATGCTCTCCTGAGCAAGATAGATGGGGAATGAACATAATATCTATATAGTGTAAGGCAGGGGGTCTCAAACTCGGCTGGGTGTATGGGCCGCACAGAGGAAAAAAATAATTTGGGGGGCTGCATTCTTTGCAAGACAAAGTGACATTTTTATTGGTACCATATATGTATATATTTTTTTCACACACCTTTGGATGACTGATTTTCAACATTTTTCACTTGTTTATTATAACAAATGTGCACATTCTTTGGTTAAATCTAAAAAAAATAAATGTGATGTTAAAAAAAAGTCATGCCTTATTTTGGTTTTTTTTCCATTTTATCCCTTTCTTTTAACTAATAGTGTTACAATTATGACGCTAGCGTTTTGTGAAGGGAATGCTTTGCCTACTTCCGTGACTATGGCCTTCCGGAACTGCTGCATTTTGGCTGACCTCTCCGCCTCGGGAATAAGAGACATAAAGTTCTCCTTGTAGCGTGGGTCTAACAGTGTTACCAACCAGTAATGATTGTCGGCCAAGATGTTCTTAACGCGAGGGTCACGAGACAGGCAGCTTACCATAAAGTCATCCATGTGCGCCAGACTCTTAACAGCCATCACTTCAGTATCCAGACCAACACGATGACTGAACATGCTGTCCTCCTCCTTCTCCTCCTCCTCCTCATCTACCCTGTCCTCTGGCCAGCCACGCTGAACTGAGCATATGACTGGTATGCATGTCATATCCTCAATTTGGCCGGAGAGTTGCTCCATGTCTTCATCTTCCTCCTCGTCATAGTCCTCCACTGCACGTTGTGATGAGACGAGGCTGGGCTATGTGTTATCACCCACACCCACTACTGTTTCTTGCTCCAACTCATCGTGTTCCGCCTGCAATGCATCATGTTTGGTTTTGAGCAGAGACCGTTTTAGAAGGCAGAGAAGCGGTATGGTGACGCTAATAATGGCGTCATCGCCGCTCACCATCTTGGTGGAGTCCTCAAAGTTTTGGAGGATGGTACATAGGTCGGACATCCATCTCCACTCCTCAGGTGTTATGTGTGGAGTTTGACCCATTTCCCGACGGCTTAGGTGATGCAGGTACTCAACAACTGCCCTCTTCTGCTCACATATCCTGATCAACATGTGCAGAGTTGAATTCCAACGCGTGGGGACATCACACACCAGTCTGTGAGCCGGAAGATGCAAACGACGCTGAAAGCCGGCAAGGCTGGCTGAAGCAGTAGGTGACTTTCGAAAATGTGCAGACAGGCGGCGAACTTTTACCAGCAGATCAGACAGCTCTGGGTATGACTTTAGAAACCGCTGAACCACGAGGTTGAGCACATGGGCCATGCATGGAACATGTGTCAGCTGGCCTCGCCTCAAAGCCGCCACTAGGTTCCGGCCATTGTCACACACAACCTTTCCTGGCTTTAGGTTCAGAGGTGTGAGCCAGTGATCTGCATGCTGTTTTAGAGCTGTCCACACCTCTTCTGCATTGTGGGATTTGTCACTTATGCAGATTAGCTGCAGCACAGCCTGTTGCCGCTTCGCCGAGGCAGTGCTGCAGTGCTTCCAGCTTGGGACTGGTGTGGAGGGTAAAGTGGATGAGGATGCGCAGGAGGAGGAGGAGGCTGAAGAGCATGACATTCCGGAGCTGTAGAGTGTGGGTGAAACCCTGACTGAGGTAGGGCCTGCAAACCTTGGTGTGGGAAGGACTTGTTCCGTTCCTCGCTCAAACTGGGTCCCAGCTGGGCTGGGCTGGGTCCCTACCCGGCTGGGTAGGGCGTTGTGGGGGGTTTGTCTATCTCCGTTTGAGGTGAGTTTGTTTAAGTTAGCCTTTTCTTTGGCGTTTTTTGGAGCCCTGAGGGTTGGGGAGTTGGTATCGCCCAGTAAGGCGTTCCCCGGGGGCTTGGATTGGGGTGACATTGTCAGTGGAAAACGGAGTTGAATTTTGGATTAGGAAATCGAAAACTGATCAGAGAGGTGTGGGTAGACTAGTCCGTTTGGGGATGGTTGTGGCATCTGATATGTGCCCGTTCAAGTGTCTCGGGAATTTTCAACAGATCCGTCCGAAGGTGGATGGCCCCTTATTATGTCACGAGGATGGGTCCTTTTTATCGAGATACCAATTTGTGAGTGTTTTTAGGGCATGTTTGAAGTCGTTGGGGTTAGATCCGAAGTCTTTCGGATTGGGGCAGCGACGGAGGCCTCTATATGCGGCCTACCGGAGGAGACAGTTAAGCAGATTGGTAGGTGGAAGTCGCAGCGCTTTAAGTCGTATGTACGTCCCCAGGTGGTTGTTGGCAATTGAGGGGAAAAGGTGGGGGTATTAGGGTAGCAATGGGGGGGGGCTGAGAGTGTGTGTTTTTTGTCAATTTGGTTTGGTGAGGCAATAAAATGGTGTCGTCTGTACATTTTGTATTGCAGAAGCACCCCCCCTTCCTTCCCTGGTCTGGATCCTTGGCCACTCTTATGTGTATTGGGGAGCCCGACGAGCGGACGCGAGATGGAACGGGAGACAGCTAGGTTTTGAGAAGGACCTGGCTCTCGTGCGATGGCTCGGTGTTCGGGGGTTAGGGTGGAACAGGGTGTTGCAGGAGGTGCATAGATACGCCCGGTTGGACAGACCTCCTGACATGTTAGTGTTGCATGCCGGGGGGAATGATTTGGGTGGGCGTCCTTTTCGAATCTTGATAAAGGACATCAAACATGATTTGTTACGGTTATGGGTGTCGTTTCCAGGTCTAACGATAGTCTGGTCGGAGATAGTAGCGAGAAAGAGTTGGCAGAAAGCGCGGTCAGTTGACAGGTTGAACAAGGCGCGGGCGAAGGTTAATAGGGCGATCTCGAAGTTTGTTAGTCGGAACGGGGGTATAGCAATACGGCATGTTGAGTTGGAAAGGACGGAAGAGGAATTTTGGTTGGCTGACGGGGTACACCTTAATGCGGTGGGAACTGACTTATGGGCTCTTGGCTTGCAGGGAGGTATTGAGAGGGCCCTTTGGTTGCGGGGGGTCTCAGGCACTTGAAAGGTTTCAAGGTGCCTTCGTTGTGGTGTTGTTTATTGGTGGGTCCTTGAAGTTGGTTTAAAATTGGTTCGGGGATTCATCCGGGTATGGATCCCCTCATTGGCAGAATTGATGGTCCCCTGGTGATTTTGGGGGGGAACCCCAACGGGGTATGTCGGGGCCCCTGGGGGTGTGGTTGGGGTTGACGGAGGATTAACCCTTACCATTTGGTGCTCCTGAGCCAGTGTGGGTAACGGCTGGGAGCAAGTTGAGGTTTTTTATTGCTCGGTTATGGGAATCACCAGGGTTTTGGTAGCTTCAAGGACCTTACCACATTGCAAATTTTATTGGTTATGTATTCTTGTTAATAAAATGGCTGCTATGGCCAAAATTATCCAAAGATAAATTTGTGTCTGTGTAATTACTTTTAAATAAGAAATGGGAATGGAGGTGTGGGGTATGAAAGGAAGACCGGAGTCAACAATTCCAGGGTCAAGCATGTTTATTTGCGTAAGCTTCGTTCCAGGGTAGAAAGGGTAAGAGTGCCTTTCAGAATTCGAAGTGGTCGGACTGTACGGACCACCAAGAACTGCAGGAGAGCTTGAACATCTTCCCATGGATTTGCGACATCCTCCCTCATCAGTTACGTAGGTAAGCAGGTTCTCAGCATTGCAGCCCATTTGTTGTCTTAAGTTAGTTAAGCGGGGTTAACTAACCTGTCAGTTCAGCCTCAGGTCTAAAGCAGAGGCCTGGACTCCACTCCTTACTCCTCACTCCACAACTCTCCTTAAAAACAACTGACTCCTTTTTCCTGCCCCGGGGTCTCCAGACCCCTAGGTGGGCGTTTCCTTCCGTCTGGTCCTGCCCACTGGTGTGCCTGTCTTTCCCTGGGGGAGGTGACTAGGATTTTCTGGTTGGCTTTGTGTGACTTAGGTGAGGGAAGTTGTTATGCGGGGGCCTATGTGTGACTACCTGCAGTGTCAGGGCGTCACATATGTATGTGTGTATGTCTGCTAAAGGAATCCGCACCGTCATATTTACAAACACAAAATTTTGCAGACACCTCATGTGACTCAGGGAACGTCGTAGACTATGTTTTAACAGGAATATTTAACCCCGCGCTTTACAGTTACTCTCCAAAAAACCTGCCTCCATTAAACTGAATGGAGGTGGGAGCTGCAAGTTATTAATAGCAGCTGTGATTGGTTGCTATAGGAACAAAGGACATTCATAGTATAAGAAGCTTATGTGTGAGATAATATGATGTCAGTGGGGAGACAGATAGAGAGAGACAGACACAGACTGAGAGACAAACAGACAGAGACAGATAGGCATAGACAGACAGGGAAAGAGACAGAGACAAACAGACAGAGGCAGACAGGGAAAGAGACAGACAGAAATAGACAGGGAAAAAAGGCAGACAGACAGAGACAGAGAAAGAGACAGAGGCAGATAGGGAAACAGACAGAGACAAACATACAGAGACAGGCAGGAGAAAAGGCAGACCGACAGGGAAAGAGACAGACAGGGGAAGAGACAGACAGAGAGAGACAGACAGATAGAGACAGACAAAGAAATACAGAGATAGACAGGGAAAGAGACAAACGGGGAATGAGTCAGACAGAGAGAGACAAAGAGAGACAGGCAGAGAGAGACAGGGAAAGAGACAGACAGGGGAAGAGAAAGACAGAGACAGACAAAGAAATACAGAGACAGACAGGGGAAGAGACAGACAGGGGAAGAGACAGACAGGGGAAGAGACAGACAGACAGGGAAAGAGACAGACCTGGAAAAGAGACAGACCTGGAAAAGAGACAGGCCTGGAAAAGAGACAGACAGACATAGAAACAGACAGCCACAAAGAGAGAGAGAGACAGACAGACACAGAGAGACAGACAGAGATAGAGAGACAGACAGACATGGATAGAGATAGAGACACACAGAGACAGACAGATGACAGAGACTGGGAGAGAGACAGACAGAAGCATAAATCCCTAACTAAAACTTAACATTTAATGATAGTTTTAAAAGGTAAAAAAACACAAATCATGTAAATAGAATGACTCTCTTCTGTGCATAGAGTCAACATTTTGTGTTTGTAAATATGACGGTGCGGATTCCTTTAGCAGACATACACACATACATATGTGACGCCCTGACACTGCAGGTAGTCACACATAGGCCCCCGCATAACAACTTCCCTCACCTAAGTCACACAAAGCCAACCAGAAAACCCTAGTCACCTCCCCCAGGGAAAGACAGGCACACCAGTGGGCAGGACCAGACGGAAGGAAACGCCCACCTAGGGGTCTGGAGACCCCGGGGCAGGAAAAAGGAGTCAGTTGTTTTTAAGGAGAGTTGTGGAGTGAGGAGTAAGGAGTGGAGTCCAGGCCTCTGCTTTAGACCTGAGGCTGAACTGACAGGTTAGTTAACCCCGCTTAACTAACTTAAGATAACAAATGGGCTGCAATGCTGAGAACCTGCTTACCTACGTAACTGATGAGGGAGGATGTCGCAAATCCATGGGAAGATGTTCAAGCTCTTCTGCAGTTCTTGGTGGCCCGTACAGTCCGACCACTTCGAATTCTGAAAGGCACTCTTACCCTTTCTACCCTGGAACGAAGCTTAGGCAAATAAACATGCTTGACCCTGGAATTGTTGACTCCGGTCTTCCTTTCATACCCCACACCTCCATTCCCATTTCTTATTTAAAAGTAATTACACAGACACAAATTTATCTAAAGCCATTTTTAAGGCATTTCACGCATACATGAAATGAACACATTTTTCTCCAAAACTATAACAGATGCAAGCTTGTCCTGTTTGGTGGAGATGATATTTAATAAAATAAGTAGAAATCCACTAAAAGTTTTGTTTGGTTATCTTGCAATCCCGAGATAATCGTCTCCATGCTCCAAATCCATTTTAAAGCCATTTTTAAGGCATTTCGCGTATACATGAAATGAACACATTTTTCTCCAAAACTATAACAGATGCAAGCTTGTCCTGTTTGGTGGAGATGATATTTAATAAAATAAGTAGAAATCCACTAAAAGTTTTGTTTGGTTATATTGCAATCCCGAGATAATCGTCTCCATGCTCCAAATCCATTTTAAAGCCATTTGAAGGCATTTCGCGCATACATGAAATGAACACATTTTTCTCCAAAACTATAACAGATGCAAGCTTGTCCTGTTTGGTGGAGATGATATTTAATAAAATAAGTAGAAATCCACTAAAAGTTTTGTTTGGTTATCTTGCAATCCCGAGATAATCGTCTCCATGCTCCAAATCCATTTTAAAGCCATTTTTAAGGCATTTCGCGCATACATGAAATGAACACATTTTTCTCCAAAACTATAACAGATGCAAGCTTGTTCTGTTTGGTGGAGATGATATTTAATAAAATAAGTAGAAATCCACTAAAAGTTTTGTTTGGTTATCTTGCAATCCCGAGATAATCGTCTCCATGCTCCAAATCCATTTTAAAGCCATTTTTAAGGCATTTCGCGCATACATGAAATGAACACATTTTTCTCCAAAACTATAACAGATGCAAGCTTGTCCTGTTTGGTGGAGATGATATTTAATAAAATAAGTAGAAATCCACTAAAAGTTTTGTTTGGTTATCTTGCAATCCCGAGATAATCGTCTCCATGCTCCAAATCCATTTTAAAGCCATTTTTAAGGCATTTCGCGCATACATGAAATGAACACATTTTTCTCCAAAACTATAACAGATGCAAGCTTGTCCTGTTTGGTGGAGATGATATTTAATAAAATAAGTAGAAATCCACTAAAAGTTTTGTTTGGTTATCTTGCAATCCCGAGATAATCGTCTCCATGCTCCAAATCCATTTTAAAGCCATTTTTAAGGCATTTCGCGCATACATGAAATGAACACATTTTTCTCCAAAACTATAACAGATGCAAGCTTGTCCTGTTTGGTGGAGATAATATTTAATAAAATAAGTAGAAATCTACTAAAAGTTTCGTTTGTTTATATTGCCATCCTGAGATAATCGTCTCCATGCTCCAAATCCATTTTAAAGCCATTTCAAAGGCATTTTGCGCATACATGAAATTAACACATTTTTCTCCAAAACTATAACACATGCAAGCTTGTCCTGTTTGGTGGAGATGATATTTAATAAAATAAGTAGAAATCCACTAAAAGTTTTGTTTGGTTATCTTGCAATCCCGAGATAATCGTCTCCATGCTCCAAATCCATTTTAAAGCCATTTTTAAGGCATTTCGCGCATACATGAAATGAACACATTTTTCGCCAAAACTATAACAGATGCAAGCTTGTCCTGTTTGGTGGAGATGATATTTAATAAAATAAGTAGAAATCCACTAAAAGTTTTGTTTGGTTATCTTGCAATCCCGAGATAATCGTCTCCATGCTCCAAATCCATTTTAAAGCCATTTTTAAGGCATTTCGCGCATACATGAAATGAACACATTTTTCTCCAAAACTATAACAGATGCAAGCTTGTCCTGTTTGGTGGAGATAATATTTAATAAAATAAGTAGAAATCTACTAAAAGTTTCGTTTGTTTATATTGCCATCCTGAGATAATCGTCTCCATGCTCCAAATCCATTTTAAAGCCATTTCAAAGGCATTTTGCGCATACATGAAATGAACACATTTTTCTCCAAAACTATAACACATGCAAGCTTGTCCTGTTTGGTGAAGATGATTAGAGTTGAGCGCGGTTCGTGGTTCGAGGTTCTCCAGTTCGAGGTTCGAGTGATTTTGGGCCATGTTCTAGATCGAACTAGAACTCGAGCTTTTTTCAAAAGCTCGATAGTTCTAGAAACGTTCGAGAACGGTTCTAGCAGCAAAAAGCAGGGCTTTTTACAGCTACAGTGTGCAGGAGCCATCGCTGGCAGCCTGCCACAAGCTGGTAACCAAGATAAACATCGGGTATCCAAGCAAAGCACTTTGGTTAGTAACCCGATGTTTATCCTAGTTACGTGCAGGAAGCCCACACTTCCCCGCTCAGCTCGCTCCGCCCCCTCCTGCCCGCGGCATGTACACATACATACATACACACACACACTCACACACACACACACACACACACACACACACACGGTCCCGCTCGGCTTACCTGCGGTCGGTCCGGAGGCAGCAGTCCTTGGCACTGGAAACTGTGGCTGCCGGCCCTTTAAGGGTGTGTTCTCCTTCATTGAGCATCATCTGTGGGCGGAGCTACCGCCCGGCGTCCTGCTCGGTCGCACAGATGAAGGAGTCACAGTGCCAGCCAGCGACCCCCAGCACATCGCTTCCCTCCGGTGCTGTGTGGGCCCCATCTGCACCGTGACCTGATCAGTATGTGGGACATCACTCCCTCCCCGCCCCTCCCTGTCCCCCCGTGCGTGTGTGGGCCCCGCAGAGCCGTGTGTGTGGCCCCCTGAGCCGCGTGTGTGGGCCCCACAGAGCCGTGTGTGTGGCCCCCGGAGCCGCGTGTGTGGGCCCCGCAGAGCCGTGTGTGTGACCCCCGGAGCCGCGTGTGTGGGCCCCGCAGAGCCGTGTGTGTGGCCCCCGGAGCCGCGTGTGTGGGCCCCGCAGAGCCGTGTGTGTGGCCCCCGGAGCCGCGTGTGTGGGACGCGCAGAGCCGTGTGTGTGGCCCCCGGAGCCGCGTGTGTGGGCCCCGCAGAGCCGTGTGTGTGACCCCCGGAGCCGCGTGTGTGGGCCCCGCAGAGCAAGGTGTGTGTTTGTATGTATGTATATATGCAGCAGAGCAGTATGCGTGTCTATATGTATGTATATATGCAGCAGAGCAGTATGCGTGTCTATATGTATGTATATATGCAGCAGAGCAGTATGCGTGTCTATATGTATGTATATATGCAGCAGAGCAGTATGCGTGTCTATATGTATGTATATATGCAGCAGAGCAGTATGCATGTCTATATGTATGTATATATGCAGCAGAGCAGTATGCGTGTCTATATGTATGTATATATGCAGCAGAGCAGTATGCGTGTCTATATGTATGTATATATGCAGCAGAGCAGTATGCGTGTCTATATGTATGTATATATGCAGCAGAGCAGTATGCGTGTCTATATGTATGTATATATGCAGCAGAGCAGTATGCGTGTCTATATGTATGTATATATGCAGCAGAGCAGTATGCGTGTCTATATGTATGTATATATGCAGCAGAGCAGTATGCATGTCTATATGTATGTATATATGCAGCAGAGCAGTATGCGTGTCTATATGTATGTATATATGCAGCAGAGCAGTATGCGTGTCTATATGTATGTATATATGCAGCAGAGCAGTATGCGTGTCTATATGTATGTATATATGCAGCAGAGCAGTATGCGTGTCTATATGTATGTATATATGCAGCAGAGCAGTATGCGTGTCTATATGTATGTATATATGCAGCAGAGCAGTATGCGTGTCTATATGTATGTATATATGCAGCAGAGCAGTATGCGTGTCTATATGTATGTATATATGCAGCAGAGCAGTATGCGTGTCTATATGTATGTATATATGCAGCAGAGCAGTATGCGTGACTATATGTATGTATATATGCAGCAGAGCAGTATGCGTGTCTATATGTATGTATATATGCAGCAGAGCAGTATGCGTGTCTATATGTATGTATATATGCAGCAGAGCAGTATGCGTGTCTATATGTATGTATATATGCAGCAGAGCAGTATGCGTGTCTATATGTATGTATATATGCAGCAGAGCAGTATGCGTGTCTATATGTATGTATATATGCAGCAGAGCAATATGCGTGTCTATATGTATGTATATATGCAGCAGAGCAGTATGCGTGTCTATATGTATGTATATATGCAGCAGAGCAGTATGCGTGTCTATATGTATGTATATATGCAGCAGAGCAGTATGCGTGACTATATGTATGTATATATGCAGCAGAGCAGTATGCGTGTCTATATGTATGTATATATGCAGCAGAGCAGTATGCGTGTCTATATGTATGTATATATGCAGCAGAGCAGTATGCGTGACTATATGTATGTATATATGCAGCAGAGCAGTATGCGTGTCTATATGTATGTATATATGCAGCAGAGCAGTATGCGTGTCTATATGTATGTATATATGCAGCAGAGCAGTATGCGTGTCTGTATGTATGCAGCAGAGCAGTATGTGTGTATGTATGTATGCATGTATGTATGCAGCAGAGCAGTATGCGTGTCTGTCTGTATGTATGTATGCAGCAGAGCAGTGTGTGTGTGTGTCTGTCTGTATGTATGCAGCAGAGCAGTATGTGTGTCTGTCTATATGTATGTATGTAGCAGAGCAGTGTGTGTGTCTGTCTGTATGTATGTATGCAGCAGAGCAGTGTGTGTCTGTCTGTATGTATGCAGCAGAGCAGTGTGTGTGTGTGTGTCTGTATGTATGTATGCAGCAGAGCAGTATGTGTGTGTCTGTCTATATGTATGTATGTAGCAGAGCAGTGTGTGTGTCTGTCTGTATGTATGTATGCAGCAGAGCAGTGTGCGTGTCTGTCTGTATGTATGTATGCAGCAGAGCAGTGTGTGTGTGTGTGTCTGGATGTATGTATGCAGCAGAGCAGTATGTGTGTGTCTGTCTGTATGTATGTATGTAGCAGAGCAGTGTGTGTGTCTGTCTATATGTATGTATGCAGCAGAGCAGTATGTGTGTGTCTGTCTGTATGTATGTATGTATGCAGCATAGCAGTGTGTGTCTCTGTATGTATGCATGTATGATGTGTATCTATGTATGTCAGTGTATATGACTGTATAGATTTGTCTGTTTATATGTATTTTTGTGAGTTTGTCTTTAAATATGTATATGTACGTGTATGTATCTGTGTATGTGTGTGTGTCTCCGTGTTTATGGGGCCCACTGGGACTCTTCCGCCCGGGGCCCACAAAAACCTGGAGCCGGCCCTGCCTGCGGTGATGAAGTCCCGCCATCCCGACCTCAGCGCTGTCACTGTCCTCCATGGCCGCCGCTTGTCACATCACCTCTCGCTTCCGACCCGAGACTGACTAGCGGTGACGTCACGGGCCTCTCGCGAGACTTGGTGTGAAGGCGGCGGTCATTGACCTCAGTGACAGGGGCTGTCAGTGTGCTGGAGATCAGCGCAGGTAATGTACCTCGCTGACAGCAGCACTTGTCATGCCCTGGATTACAGCAGACCTGGATTTGTTTTTCATTCTAATAAATTGGTTAAAGAGGGAATGTTTTGGGGAGTGTTTTTTCAAATAAAAATGTGTTTGTCGTCTATTTTTTTTTATTACTGACTGGGTTGGTGATGTCGGGTATCTGATAGACGCCTGACCTCACCAACCCCAGGGCTTGATGCCAGGTGACATTACACATCTGGTATTAACCCCATATATTACCCCGTTTGCCACCGCACCAGGGCGCGGGATGAGCTGGGGCGAAGCACCAGGATTGGCGCATCTAATGGATGCGCCACTTCTGGGGCGGCTGCGGCCTGCTATTTTTAGGCTGGGGAGAGTCCAATAACCATGGACCTCCCTAGTCTGAGAATATCAGGCCCCAGCTGTCTGCTTTACCTTGGCTGGTGATCCAATTTTGGGGAACCCCTACGTGTTTTTTTTTTTTAATTATTTATTTAATTTAAAATAACAGCGTGGGGTGCCCTCAGTTTTGGATTACCAGCCAAGGTGAGGTTGCCAGCTGTGGTCTGCAGGCTGCAGCCGTCTGTTTTACCCTAGCTGACTACAAAACTAGGGGGAACCCTATGTCAATTTTTTTTTCATTTTCTGGCTAAATACAAAGCTAAGCACCCCTTAGTGCCACATGAAAGGCACCAAAGGGTGCTCCACTTTTTCTCCACTTTTTCTCCATTTTTTCTCCACTTTTTCTCCATTTTTTCTCCACTTATTCTCCATTTTTTCTCCACTTATTCTCCACTTATTCTCCACTTATTCTCCACTTTTTCTCCACTTTTACTCCACTTATTCTCCACTTTTTCTCCACTTTTTCTCCATTTTTTTCTCCACTTTTTGTCCACTTTTTCTCCACTTATTCTCCACTTATTCTCCACTTTTTCTCCACTTTTTCTCCACTTTTTTCTCCACTTTTTCTCCACTTTTTCTCCACTTTTTTCTCCATTTTTTCTCCACTTTTTCTCCACTTTTTCTCCACTTTTTCTCCACTTTTTCTCCACTTTTTCTCCACTTATTCTCCACTTATTCTCCACTTTTTCTCCAATTTTTCCTCCACTTTTTCTCCACTTTTTCTCCACTTTTTTCTCCACTTTTTCTCCACTTTTTCTCCACTTTTTTCTCCATTTTTTCTCCACTTTTTCTCCACTTTTTCTCCACTTATTCTCCACTTATTCTCCACTTTTTCTCCAATTTTTCCTCCACTTTTTCTCCACTTTTTTCTCCACTTTTTCTCCAATTTTTCCTCCACTTTTTCTCCACTTCCGTCATTTGTTTTCTAATTATTTCATGAAATTCATGAAATAATAAAAAAAGGGCTTCCCTTTATTTTTGGTTCCCAGCCGGGTACAAATAGGCAACTGGGGGTTGGGGGCAGCCGTACCTGCCTGCTGTACCTGGCTAGCATACAAAAATATGGCGAAGCCCACATAATTTTTTCAGGGGGCAAAAAACTTCTGCATACAGTCCTGGATGGAGTATGCTGAGCCTTGTAGTTCTGCAGCTGCTGTCTGTCTGTATGGAGAAGAGCAGACAGCAGCTGCAGAACTACAAGGCTCAGCATACTCCATCCAGGACTGTATGCAGATTTTTTTTTCCCACCAAAAAAATGACGTGGGCTTCGCCATATTTTTGTATGCTAGCCAGGTACAGCAGGCAGCCACGGGCTGCCTCCAACCCCCAGTTGCCTATTTGTACCCGGCTGGGAACCAAAAATATAGGGAAGCCCGTTTTTTTAATTATTTCACTTATTTCATGAAATAATTAAAAAACAAATGACGTGGGCTTCGCCCCATTTTTGTGTCCAGCCAGGTACAACTAGGCAGCTGGGGATTGGAATCCGCAGCACAGGTTAGCCCGAGGTTTCTGGGCGCCTCTGCTGCGAATTTCAGTCCGCAGCTGTCCCAGAAAATGGCGCTCTCATAGAAGCGCCATCATCTGGAGCTGTATCCAACTCTTCCAACAGCCCTGGAGCCGGGTGGCTTGTTGGGTAATCATGAGTTAATACTGGCTTTGTTTTACTAGCCAGTATTAAGCCAGAGATTCTTAATGTCAGGCACATTTGACCCGGCCATTAAGAATCTCCAATAAAGGGTTAAAAAAAAACACCACACAGAGAAAAAATACTTTATTAGAAATAAATACACAGACACATTAGAGACTCCATCTTTATTACCCCCTGTCAGCCCTCCACGATCCTGCTCTTCTGTCTTCTTTCTTTCTAGTGTAGTAGTAGTGACGATTGTAGTGAGGATGAGTTTACCCAGCTCATCACTTGGGGCTGGGGAACCTCATCCTCACTACAATCATCACTACAAACGGGAAGCAGCGTGCAGCGTGCAGATCAGTGCTGGCTGTCAGCGGTAACAGCGGTAAAGGCCCCGTCACACTAAGCAACTTACCAGCGATCCCAGCAACGATAGGGATCGCTGGTAAGTTGCTAGGAGGTTGCTGGTGAGATGTCACACTAGCGACGCTCCAGCGATCCCACCAGCAACCTGACCTGGCAGGGATCGCTGGAGCGTGGCTACACGAGTTGCTGGTGAGCTCACCAGCAACCAGTGACCAGCCCCCAGCGCCGCGTGGAAGATGCTGCGCTTGGTAACTAAGGTAAATATCGGGTAACCAACCCGATATTTACCTTGGTTACCAGCGCACGCAGCTACACGTGCAGAGAGCAGGGAGCAGCGCACACTGAGCGCTGGCTCCCTGCTCTCCTAGTTACAGCACACATCCGGTTAATTAACCTGATGTGTGCTGCAGCTAAATGTGCACAGAGCAGGGAGCAGCGCACACTGCTTAGCGCTGGCTCCCTGCTCTCAGACGCTGACAGACGCGTTACCATAGCAACGGTGCTCTCGGAGCCGCGGTTAGCGGTGACGTCACCGCTAACTGCGTTGCTATGGCAACCTTCGTTAATGACCGGCTGTGTCAGCCGGTCCCTAACGGAACGGGGAGTCGACCGTGTGGTAGAGCATGTCGCCGGTACACGGCGATACACATATGTGCACCGTGTACCGGAGAGATGCACTCGCAGGTCCTACATGACTCGTCATAGTCATGTGACCAGTCTGTAGCCAATGAGATAATAGCCACGTGACTGGTCACATGGCTATTTTGACGTCACGATAGGTCCTGCATCACTGCTGCAGTGCCAGTCACCGGGAGGATTCAGCGATCATCGGATGGAATAGCGGCAGGAGACAGAGTGCAGAAGGGATCGCGGGGACCGGTAAGTGTTATGGCAATGTTTATTAACTGTTTGTGTACATTTATAATGCATTTTTATGTGTTTGTGATTGCCTCCCTTTATAGCCTATTGGTTCGAGTTCGGTTCGTCGAACGTTCGACGAACCGAACTCGAACGGGACCCCCGTTCGGCGAACCGACCTCGAGCCGAACCGCGACCGGTTCGCTCATCTCTAGAGATGATATTTAATAAAATAAGTAGAAATCCACTAAAAGTTTTGTTTGGTTATCTTGCAATCCCGAGATAATCGTCTCCATGCTCCAAATCCATTTTAAAGCCATTTTTAAGGCATTTCGCGCATACATGAAATGAACACATTTTTCTCCAAAACTATAACAGATGCAAGCTTGTCCTGTTTGGTGGAGATGATATTTAATAAAATAAGTAGAAATCCACTAAAAGTTTTGTTTGGTTATATTGCAATCCCGAGATAATCGTCTCCATGCTCCAAATCCATTTTAAAGCCATTTTTAAGGCATTTCGCGCATACATGAAATGAACACATTTTTCTCCAAAACTATAACAGATGCAAGCTTGTCCTGTTTGGTGGAGATGATATTTAATAAAATATGTAGAAATCCACTAAAAGTTTTGTTTGGTTATCTTGCAATCCCGAGATAATCGTCTCCATGCTCCAAATCCATTTTAAAGCCATTTTTAAGGCATTTCGCGCATACATGAAATGAACACATTTTTCTCCAAAACTATAACAGATGCAAGCTTGTCCTGTTTGGTGGAGATGATATTTAATAAAATAAGTAGAAATCCACTAAAAGTTTTGTTTGGTTATCTTGCAATCCCGAGATAATCGTGTCCATGCTCCAAATCCATTTTAAAGCCATTTTTAAGGCATTTCGCGCATACATGAAATGAACACATTTTTCTCCAAAACTATAACAGATGCAAGCTTGTCCTGTTTGGTGGAGATGATATTTAATAAAATAAGTAGAAATCCACTAAAAGTTTTGTTTGGTTATCTTGCAATCCCGAGATAATCGTCTCCATGCTCCAAATCCATTTTAAAGCCATTTTTAAGGCATTTCGCGCATACATGAAATGAACACATTTTTCTCCAAAACTATAACAGATGCAAGCTTGTCCTGTTTGGTGGAGATGATATTTAATAAAATAAGTAGAAATCCACTAAAAGTTTTGTTTGGTTATCTTGCAATCCCGAGATAATCGTCTCCATGCTCCAAATCCATTTTAAAGCCATTTTTAAGGCATTTCGCGCATACATGAAATGAACACATTTTTCTCCAAAACTATAACAGATGCAAGCTTGTCCTGTTTGGTGGAGATAATATTTAATAAAATAAGTAGAAATCTACTAAAAGTTTCGTTTGTTTATATTGCCATCCTGAGATAATCGTCTCCATGCTCCAAATCCATTTTAAAGCCATTTCAAAGGCATTTTGCGCATACATGAAATGAACACATTTTTCTCCAAAACTATAACACATGCAAGCTTGTCCTGTTTGGTGGAGATGATATTTAATAAAATAAGTAGAAATCCACTAAAAGTTTTGTTTGGTTATCTTGCAATCCCGAGATAATCGTCTCCATGCTCCAAATCCATTTTAAAGCCATTTTTAAGGCATTTCGCGCATACATGAAATAAACACATTTTTCTCCAAAACTATAACAGATGCAAGCTTGTCCTGTTTGGTGGAGATGATATTTAATAAAATAAGTAGAAATCCACTAAAAGTTTTGTTTGGTTATCTTGCAATCCCGAGATAATCGTCTCCAAGCTCCAAATCCATTTTAAAGCCATTTTTAAGGCATTTCGCGCATACATGAAATGAACACATTTTTCTCCAAAACTATAACAGATGCAAGCTTGTCCTGTTTGGTGGAGATAATATTTAATAAAATAAGTAGAAATCTACTAAAAGTTTCGTTTGTTTATATTGCCATCCTGAGATAATCGTCTCCATGCTCCAATTCCATTTTAAAGCCATTTCAAAGGCATTTTGCGCATACATAAAATGAACACATTTTTCTCCAAAACTATAACACATGCAAGCTTGTCCTGTTTGGTGGAGATGATATTTAATAAAATAAGTAGAAATCCACTAAAAGTTTTGTTTGGTTATCTTGCAATCCCGAGATAATCGTCTCCATGCTCCAAATCCATTTTAAAGCCATTTTTAAGGCATTTCGCGCATACATGAAATGAACACATTTTTCTCCAAAACTATAACAGATGCAAGCTTGTCCTGTTTGGTGGAGATGATATTTAATAAAATAAGTAGAAATCCACTAAAAGTTTTGTTTGGTTATCTTGCAATCCCGAGATAATTGTCTCCATGCTCCAAATCCATTTTAAAGCCATTTTTAAGGCATTTCGCGCATACATGAAATGAACACATTTTTCTCCAAAACTATAACAGATGCAAGCTTGTCCTGTTTGGTGGAGATGATATTTAATAAAATAAGTAGAAATCCACTAAAAGTTTTGTTTGGTTATCTTGCAATCCCGAGATAATCGTCTCCATGCTCCAAATCCATTTTAAAGCCATTTTTAAGGCATTTCGCGCATACATGAAATGAACACATTTTTCTCCAAAACTATAACAGATGCAAGCTTGTCCTGTTTGGTGGAGATGATATTTAATAAAATAAGTAGAAATCCACTAAAAGTTTTGTTTGGTTATCTTGCAATCCCGAGATATTCGTCTCCATGCTCCAAATCCATTTTAAAGCCATTTCAAAGGCATTTTGCGCATACATGAAATGAACACATTTTTCTCCAAAACTATAACACATGCAAGCTTGTCCTGTTTGGTGGAGATGATATTTAATAAAATAAGTAGAAATCCACTAAAAGTTTTGTTTGGTTATCTTGCAATCCCGAGATAATCGTCTCCATGCTCCAAATCCATTTTAAAGCCATTTTTAAGGCATTTCGCGCATACATGAAATGAACACATTTTTCTCCAAAACTATAACAGATGCAAGCTTGTCCTGTTTGGTGGAGATGATATTTAATAAAATAAGTAAAAATCCACTAAAAGTTTTGTTTGGTTATCTTGCAATCCCGAGATAATCGTCTCCATGCTCCAAATCCATTTTAAAGCCATTTTTAAGGCATTTCGCGCATACATGAAATGAACACATTTTTCTCCAAAACTATAACAGATGCAAGCTTGTCCTGTTTGGTGGAGATGATATTTAATAAAATAAGTAGAAATCCACTAAAAGTTTTGTTTGGTTATATTGCAATCCCGAGATAATCGTCTCCATGCTCCAAATCCATTTTAAAGCCATTTTTAAGGCATTTCGCGCATACATGAAATGAACACATTTTTCTCCAAAACTATAACAGATGCAAGCTTGTCCTGTTTGGTGGAGATGATATTTAATAAAATAAGTAGAAATCCACTAAAAGTTTTGTTTGGTTATCTTGCAATCCCGAGATAATCGTCTCCATGCTCCAAATCCATTTTAAAGCCATTTTTAAGGCATTTCGCGCATACATGAAATGAACACATTTTTCTCCAAAACTATAACAGATGCAAGCTTGTCCTGTTTGGTGGAGATGATATTTAATAAAATAAGTAGAAATCCACTAAAAGTTTTGTTTGGTTATCTTGCAATCCCGAGATAATCGTCTCCATGCTCCAAATCCATTTTAAAGCCATTTTTAAGGCATTTCGCGCATACATGAAATGAACACATTTTTCTCCAAAACTATAACAGATGCAAGCTTGGTTTGTTTGGTGGAGATGATATTTAATAAAATAAGTAGAAATCCACTAAAAGTTTTGTTTGGTTATCTTGCAATCCCGAGATAATCGTCTCCATGCTCCAAATCCATTTTAAAGCCATTTTTAAGGCATTTCGCGCATACATGAAATGAACACATTTTTCTCCAAAACTATAACAGATGCAAGCTTGTCCTGTTTGGTGGAGATGATATTTAATAAAATAAGTAGAAATCCACTAAAAGTTTTGTTTGGTTATCTTGCAATCCCGAGATAATCGTCTCCATGCTCCAAATCCATTTTAAAGCCATTTTTAAGGCATTTCGCGCATACATGAAATGAACACATTTTTCTCCAAAACTATAACAGATGCAAGCTTGTCCTGTTTGGTGGAGATGATATTTAATAAAATAAGTAGAAATCCACTAAACGTTTTGTTTGGTTATCTTGCAATCCTGAGATAATCGTCTCCATGCTCCAAATCCATTTTAAAGCCATTTTTAAGGCATTTCGCGCATACATGAAATGAACACATTTTTCTCCAAAACTATAACAGATGCAAGCTTGTCCTGTTTGGTGGAGATGATATTTAATAAAATAAGTAGAAATCCACTAAAAGTTTTGTTTGGTTATCTTGCAATCCCGAGATAATCGTCTCCATGCTCCAAATCCATTTTAAAGCCATTTTTAAGGCATTTCGCGCATACATGAAATGAACACATTTTTCTCCAAAACTATAACAGATGCAAGCTTGTCCTGTTTGGTGGAGATGATATTTAATAAAATAAGTAGAAATCCACTAAAAGTTTTGTTTGGTTATCTTGCAATCCCGAGATAATCGTCTCCATGCTCCAAATCCATTTTAAAGCCATTTTTAAGGCATTTCGCGCATACATGAAATAAACACATTTTTCTCCAAAACTATAACAGATGCAAGCTTGTCCTGTTTGGTGGAGATGATATTTAATAAAATAAGTAGAAATCCACTAAAAGTTTTGTTTGGTTATCTTGCAATCCCGAGATAATCGTCTCCATGCTCCAAATCCATTTTAAAGCCATTTTTAAGGCATTTCGCGCATACATGAAATGAACACATTTTTCTCCAAAACTATAACAGATGCAAGCTTGTCCTGTTTGGTGGAGATGATATTTAATAAAATAAGTAGAAATCCACTAAAAGTTTTGTTTGGTTATCTTGCAATCCCGAGATAATCGTCTCCATGCTCCAAATCCATTTTAAAGCCATTTTTAAGGCATTTCGCGCATACATGAAATGAACACATTTTTCTCCAAAACTATAACAGATGCAAGCTTGTCCTGTTTGGTGGAGATGATATTTAATAAAATAAGTAGAAATCCACTAAAAGTTTTGTTTGGTTATCTTGCAATCCCGAGATAATCGTCTCCATGCTCCAAATCCATTTTAAAGCCATTTCAAAGGCATTTTGCGCATACATGAAATGAACACATTTTTCTCCAAAACTATAACACATGCAAGCTTGTCCTGTTTGGTGGAGATGATATTTAATAAAATAAGTAGAAATCCACTAAAAGTTTTGTTTGGTTATCTTGCAATCCCGAGATAATCGTCTCCATGCTCCAAATCCATTTTAAAGCCATTTTTAAGGCATTTCGCGCATACATGAAATGAACACATTTTTCTCCAAAACTATAAAAGATGCAAGCTTGTCCTGTTTGGTGGAGATGATATTTAATAAAATAAGTAGAAATCCACTAAAAGTTTTGTTTGGTTATCTTGCAATCCCGAGATAATCGTCTCCAAGCTCCAAATCCATTTTAAAGCCATTTTTAAGGCATTTCGCGCATACATGAAATGAACACATTTTTCTCCAAAACTATAACAGATGCAAGCTTGTCCTGTTTGGTGGAGATAATATTTAATAAAATAAGTAGAAATCTACTAAAAGTTTCGTTTGTTTATATTGCCATCCTGAGATAATCGTCTCCATGCTCCAAATCCATTTTAAAGCCATTTCAAAGGCATTTTGCGCATACATGAAATGAACACATTTTTCTCCAAAACTATAACACATGCAAGCTTGTCCTGTTTGGTGGAGATGATATTTAATAAAATAAGTAGAAATCCACTAAAAGTTTTGTTTGGTTATCTTGCAATCCCGAGATAATCGTCTCCATGCTCCAAATCCATTTTAAAGCCATTTTTAAGGCATTTCGCGCATACATGAAATGAACACATTTTTCTCCAAAACTATAACAGATGCAAGCTTGTCCTGTTTGGTGGAGATGATATTTAATAAAATAAGTAGAAATCCACTAAAAGTTTTGTTTGGTTATCTTGCAATCCCGAGATAATCGTCTCCATGCTCCAAATCCATTTTAAAGCCATTTCAAAGGCATTTTGCGCATACATGAAATGAACACATTTTTCTCCAAAACTATAACACATGCAAGCTTGTCCTGTTTGGTGGAGATGATATTTAATAAAATAAGTAGAAATCCACTAAAAGTTTTGTTTGGTTATCTTGCAATCCCGAGATAATCGTCTCCATGCTCCAAATCCATTTTAAAGCCATTTTTAAGGCATTTCGCGCATACATGAAATGAACACATTTTTCTCCAAAACTATAACACATGCAAGCTTGTCCTGTTTGGTGGAGATGATATTTAATAAAATAAGTAGAAATCCACTAAAAGTTTTGTTTGGTTATCTTGCAATCCCGAGATAATCGTCTCCATGCTCCAAATCCATTTTAAAGCCATTTTTAAGGCATTTCGCGCATACATGAAATGAACACATTTTTCTCCAAAACTATAACAGATGCAAGCTTGTCCTGTTTGGTGGAGATGATATTTAATAAAATAAGTAGAAATCCACTAAAAGTTTTGTTTGGTTATCTTGCAATCCCGAGATAATCGTCTCCATGCTCCAAATCCATTTTAAAGCCATTTTTAAGGCATTTCGCGCATACATGAAATGAACACATTTTTCTCCAAAACTATAACAGATGCAAGCTTGTCCTGTTTGGTGGAGATGATATTTAATAAAATAAGTAGAAATCCACTAAACGTTTTGTTTGGTTATCTTGCAATCCTGAGATAATCGTCTCCATGCTCCAAATCCATTTTAAAGCCATTTTTAAGGCATTTCGCGCATACATGAAATGAACACATTTTTCTCCAAAACTATAACAGATGCAAGCTTGTCCTGTTTGGTGGAGATGATATTTAATAAAATAAGTAGAAATCCACTAAAAGTTTTGTTTGGTTATCTTGCAATCCCGAGATAATCGTCTCCATGCTCCAAATCCATTTTAAAGCCATTTTTAAGGCATTTCGCGCATACATGAAATGAACACATTTTTCTCCAAAACTATAACAGATGCAAGCTTGTCCTGTTTGGTGGAGATGATATTTAATAAAATAAGTAGAAATCCACTAAAAGTTTTGTTTGGTTATCTTGCAATCCCGAGATAATCGTCTCCATGCTCCAAATCCATTTTAAAGCCATTTTTAAGGCATTTCGCGCATACATGAAATAAACACATTTTTCTCCAAAACTATAACAGATGCAAGCTTGTCCTGTTTGGTGGAGATGATATTTAATAAAATAAGTAGAAATCCACTAAAAGTTTTGTTTGGTTATCTTGCAATCCCGAGATAATCGTCTCCATGCTCCAAATCCATTTTAAAGCCATTTTTAAGGCATTTCGCGCATACATGAAATGAACACATTTTTCTCCAAAACTATAACAGATGCAAGCTTGTCCTGTTTGGTGGAGATGATATTTAATAAAATAAGTAGAAATCCACTAAAAGTTTTGTTTGGTTATCTTGCAATCCCGAGATAATCGTCTCCATGCTCCAAATCCATTTTAAAGCCATTTTTAAGGCATTTCGCGCATACATGAAATGAACACATTTTTCTCCAAAACTATAACAGATGCAAGCTTGTCCTGTTTGGTGGAGATGATATTTAATAAAATAAGTAGAAATCCACTAAAAGTTTTGTTTGGTTATCTTGCAATCCCGAGATAATCGTCTCCATGCTCCAAATCCATTTTAAAGCCATTTCAAAGGCATTTTGCGCATACATGAAATGAACACATTTTTCTCCAAAACTATAACACATGCAAGCTTGTCCTGTTTGGTGGAGATGATATTTAATAAAATAAGTAGAAATCCACTAAAAGTTTTGTTTGGTTATCTTGCAATCCCGAGATAATCGTCTCCATGCTCCAAATCCATTTTAAAGCCATTTTTAAGGCATTTCGCGCATACATGAAATGAACACATTTTTCTCCAAAACTATAAAAGATGCAAGCTTGTCCTGTTTGGTGGAGATGATATTTAATAAAATAAGTAGAAATCCACTAAAAGTTTTGTTTGGTTATCTTGCAATCCCGAGATAATCGTCTCCAAGCTCCAAATCCATTTTAAAGCCATTTTTAAGGCATTTCGCGCATACATGAAATGAACACATTTTTCTCCAAAACTATAACAGATGCAAGCTTGTCCTGTTTGGTGGAGATAATATTTAATAAAATAAGTAGAAATCTACTAAAAGTTTCGTTTGTTTATATTGCCATCCTGAGATAATCGTCTCCATGCTCCAAATCCATTTTAAAGCCATTTCAAAGGCATTTTGCGCATACATGAAATGAACACATTTTTCTCCAAAACTATAACACATGCAAGCTTGTCCTGTTTGGTGGAGATGATATTTAATAAAATAAGTAGAAATCCACTAAAAGTTTTGTTTGGTTATCTTGCAATCCCGAGATAATCGTCTCCATGCTCCAAATCCATTTTAAAGCCATTTTTAAGGCATTTCGCGCATACATGAAATGAACACATTTTTCTCCAAAACTATAACAGATGCAAGCTTGTCCTGTTTGGTGGAGATGATATTTAATAAAATAAGTAGAAATCCACTAAAAGTTTTGTTTGGTTATCTTGCAATCCCGAGATAATCGTCTCCATGCTCCAAATCCATTTTAAAGCCATTTCAAAGGCATTTTGCGCATACATGAAATGAACACATTTTTCTCCAAAACTATAACACATGCAAGCTTGTCCTGTTTGGTGGAGATGATATTTAATAAAATAAGTAGAAATCCACTAAAAGTTTTGTTTGGTTATCTTGCAATCCCGAGATAATCGTCTCCATGCTCCAAATCCATTTTAAAGCCATTTTTAAGGCATTTCGCGCATACATGAAATGAACACATTTTTCTCCAAAACTATAACAGATGCAAGCTTGTCCTGTTTGGTGGAGATGATATTTAATAAAATAAGTAGAAATCCACTAAAAGTTTTGTTTGGTTATCTTGCAATCCCGAGATAATCGTCTCCATGCTCCAAATCCATTTTAAAGCCATTTTTAAGGCATTTCGCGCATACATGAAATGAACACATTTTTCTCCAAAACTATAACAGATGCAAGCTTGTCCTGTTTGGTGGAGATGATATTTAATAAAATAAGTAGAAATCCACTAAAAGTTTTGTTTGGTTATATTGCAATCCCGAGATAATCGTCTCCATGCTCCAAATCCATTTTAAAGCCATTTTTAAGGCATTTCGCGCATACATGAAATGAACACATTTTTCTCCAAAACTATAACAGATGCAAGCTTGTCCTGTTTGGTGGAGATGATATTTAATAAAATAAGTAGAAATCCACTAAAAGTTTTGTTTGGTTATCTTGCAATCCCGAGATAATCGTCTCCATGCTCCAAATCCATTTTAAAGCCATTTTTAAGGCATTTCGCGCATACATGAAATGAACACATTTTTCTCCAAAACTATAACAGATGCAAGCTTGTCCTGTTTGGTGGAGATGATATTTAATAAAATAAGTAGAAATCCACTAAAAGTTTTGTTTGGTTATCTTGCAATCCCGAGATAATCGTCTCCATGCTCCAAATCCATTTTAAAGCCATTTTTAAGGCATTTCGCGCATACATGAAATGAACACATTTTTCTCCAAAACTATAACAGATGCAAGCTTGGTTTGTTTGGTGGAGATGATATTTAATAAAATAAGTAGAAATCCACTAAAAGTTTTGTTTGGTTATCTTGCAATCCCGAGATAATCGTCTCCATGCTCCAAATCCATTTTAAAGCCATTTTTAAGGCATTTCGCGCATACATGAAATGAACACATTTTTCTCCAAAACTATAACAGATGCAAGCTTGTCCTGTTTGGTGGAGATGATATTTAATAAAATAAGTAGAAATCCACTAAAAGTTTTGTTTGGTTATCTTGCAATCCCGAGATAATCGTCTCCATGCTCCAAATCCATTTTAAAGCCATTTTTAAGGCATTTCGCGCATACATGAAATGAACACATTTTTCTCCAAAACTATAACAGATGCAAGCTTGTCCTGTTTGGTGGAGATGATATTTAATAAAATAAGTAGAAATCCACTAAAAGTTTTGTTTGGTTATCTTGCAATCCTGAGATAATCGTCTCCATGCTCCAAATCCATTTTAAAGCCATTTTTAAGGCATTTCGCGCATACATGAAATGAACACATTTTTCTCCAAAACTATAACAGATGCAAGCTTGTCCTGTTTGGTGGAGATGATATTTAATAAAATAAGTAGAAATCCACTAAAAGTTTTGTTTGGTTATCTTGCAATCCCGAGATAATCGTCTCCATGCTCCAAATCCATTTTAAAGCCATTTTTAAGGCATTTCGCGCATACATGAAATGAACACATTTTTCTCCAAAACTATAACAGATGCAAGCTTGTCCTGTTTGGTGGAGATGATATTTAATAAAATAAGTAGAAATCCACTAAAAGTTTTGTTTGGTTATCTTGCAATCCCGAGATAATCGTCTCCATGCTCCAAATCCATTTTAAAGCCATTTTTAAGGCATTTCGCGCATACATGAAATAAACACATTTTTCTCCAAAACTATAACAGATGCAAGCTTGTCCTGTTTGGTGGAGATGATATTTAATAAAATAAGTAGAAATCCACTAAAAGTTTTGTTTGGTTATCTTGCAATCCCGAGATAATCGTCTCCATGCTCCAAATCCATTTTAAAGCCATTTTTAAGGCATTTCGCGCATACATGAAATGAACACATTTTTCTCCAAAACTATAACAGATGCAAGCTTGTCCTGTTTGGTGGAGATGATATTTAATAAAATAAGTAGAAATCCACTAAAAGTTTTGTTTGGTTATCTTGCAATCCCGAGATAATCGTCTCCATGCTCCAAATCCATTTTAAAGCCATTTTTAAGGCATTTCGCGCATACATGAAATAAACACATTTTTCTCCAAAACTATAACAGATGCAAGCTTGTCCTGTTTGGTGGAGATGATATTTAATAAAATAAGTAGAAATCCACTAAAAGTTTTGTTTGGTTATCTTGCAATCCCGAGATAATCGTCTCCATGCTCCAAATCCATTTTAAAGCCATTTTTAAGGCATTTCGCGCATACATGAAATGAACACATTTTTCTCCAAAACTATAACAGATGCAAGCTTGTCCTGTTTGGTGGAGATGATATTTAATAAAATAAGTAGAAATCCACTAAAAGTTTTGTTTGGTTATCTTGCAATCCCGAGATAATCGTCTCCATGCTCCAAATCCATTTTAAAGCCATTTTTAAGGCATTTCGCGCATACATGAAATGAACACATTTTTCTCCAAAACTATAACAGATGCAAGCTTGTCCTGTTTGGTGGAGATGATATTTAATAAAATAAGTAGAAATCCACTAAAAGTTTTGTTTGGTTATCTTGCAATCCCGAGATAATCGTCTCCATGCTCCAAATCCATTTTAAAGCCATTTTTAAGGCATTTCGCGCATACATGAAATGAACACATTTTTCTCCAAAACTATAACAGATGCAAGCTTGTCCTGTTTGGTGGAGATGATATTTAATAAAATAAGTAGAAATCCACTAAAAGTTTTGTTTGGTTATCTTGCAATCCCGAGATAATCGTCTCCATGCTCCAAATCCATTTTAAAGCCATTTCAAAGGCATTTTGCGCATACATGAAATGAACACATTTTTCTCCAAAACTATAACACATGCAAGCTTGTCCTGTTTGGTGGAGATGATATTTAATAAAATAAGTAGAAATCCACTAAAAGTTTTGTTTGGTTATCTTGCAATCCCGAGATAATCGTCTCCATGCTCCAAATCCATTTTAAAGCCATTTTTAAGGCATTTCGCGCATACATGAAATGAACACATTTTTCTCCAAAACTATAACAGATGCAAGCTTGTCCTGTTTGGTGGAGATGATATTTAATAAAATAAGTAGAAATCCACTAAAAGTTTTGTTTGGTTATCTTGCAATCCCGAGATAATCGTCTCCAAGCTCCAAATCCATTTTAAAGCCATTTTTAAGGCATTTCGCGCATACATGAAATGAACACATTTTTCTCCAAAACTATAACAGATGCAAGCTTGTCCTGTTTGGTGGAGATAATATTTAATAAAATAAGTAGAAATCTACTAAAAGTTTCGTTTGTTTATATTGCCATCCTGAGATAATCGTCTCCATGCTCCAAATCCATTTTAAAGCCATTTCAAAGGCATTTTGCGCATACATGAAATGAACACATTTTTCTCCAAAACTATAACACATGCAAGCTTGTCCTGTTTGGTGGAGATGATATTTAATAAAATAAGTAGAAATCCACTAAAAGTTTTGTTTGGTTATCTTGCAATCCCGAGATAATCGTCTCCATGCTCCAAATCCATTTTAAAGCCATTTTTAAGGCATTTCGCGCATACATGAAATGAACACATTTTTCTCCAAAACTATAACAGATGCAAGCTTGTCCTGTTTGGTGGAGATGATATTTAATAAAATAAGTAGAAATCCACTAAAAGTTTTGTTTGGTTATCTTGCAATCCCGAGATAATCGTCTCCATGCTCCAAATCCATTTTAAAGCCATTTTTAAGGCATTTCGCGCATACATGAAATGAACACATTTTTCTCCAAAACTATAACAGATGCAAGCTTGTCCTGTTTGGTGGAGATGATATTTAATAAAATAAGTAGAAATCCACTAAAAGTTTTGTTTGGTTATCTTGCAATCCCGAGATAATCGTCTCCATGCTCCAAATCCATTTTAAAGCCATTTTTAAGGCATTTCGCGCATACATGAAATGAACACATTTTTCTCCAAAACTATAACAGATGCAAGCTTGTCCTGTTTGGTGGAGATGATATTTAATAAAATAAGTAGAAATCCACTAAAAGTTTTGTTTGGTTATCTTGCAATCCCGAGATAATCGTCTCCATGCTCCAAATCCATTTTAAAGCCATTTCAAAGGCATTTTGCGCATACATGAAATGAACACATTTTTCTCCAAAACTATAACACATGCAAGCTTGTCCTGTTTGGTGGAGATGATATTTAATAAAATAAGTAGAAATCCACTAAAAGTTTTGTTTGGTTATCTTGCAATCCCGAGATAATCGTCCCCATGCTCCAAATCCATTTTAAAGCCATTTTTAAGGCATTTCGCGCATACATGAAATGAACACATTTTTCTCCAAAACTATAACAGATGCAAGCTTGTCCTGTTTGGTGGAGATGATATTTAATAAAATAAGTAGAAATCCACTAAAAGTTTTGTTTGGTTATCTTGCAATCCCGAGATAATCGTCTCCATGCTCCAAATCCATTTTAAAGCCATTTTTAAGGCATTTCGCGCATACATGAAATGAACACATTTTTCTCCAAAACTATAACAGATGCAAGCTTGTCCTGTTTGGTGGAGATGATATTTAATAAAATAAGTAGAAATCCACTAAAAGTTTTGTTTGGTTATCTTGCAATCCCGAGATAATCGTCTCCATGCTCCAAATCCATTTTAAAGCCATTTTTAAGGCATTTCGCGCATACATGAAATGAACACATTTTTCTCCAAAACTATAACAGATGCAAGCTTGTCCTGTTTGGTGGAGATGATATTTAATAAAATAAGTAGAAATCCACTAAAAGTTTTGTTTGGTTATATTGCAATCCCGAGATAATCGTCTCCATGCTCCAAATCCATTTTAAAGCCATTTTTAAGGCATTTCGCGCATACATGAAATGAACACATTTTTCTCCAAAACTATAACAGATGCAAGCTTGTCCTGTTTGGTGGAGATGATATTTAATAAAATAAGTAGAAATCCACTAAAAGTTTTGTTTGGTTATCTTGCAATCCCGAGATAATCGTCTCCATGCTCCAAATCCATTTTAAAGCCATTTTTAAGGCATTTCGCGCATACATGAAATTAACACATTTTTCTCCAAAACTATAACAGATGCAAGCTTGGTTTGTTTGGTGGAGATGATATTTAATAAAATAAGTAGAAATCCACTAAAAGTTTTGTTTGGTTATCTTGCAATCCCGAGATAATCGTCTCCATGCTCCAAATCCATTTTAAAGCCATTTTTAAGGCATTTCGCGCATACATGAAATGAACACATTTTTCTCCAAAACTATAACAGATGCAAGCTTGTCCTGTTTGGTGGAGATGATATTTAATAAAATAAGTAGAAATCCACTAAAAGTTTTGTTTGGTTATCTTGCAATCCCGAGATAATCGTCTCCATGCTCCAAATCCATTTTAAAGCCATTTTTAAGGCATTTCGCGCATACATGAAATGAACACATTTTTCTCCAAAACTATAACAGATGCAAGCTTGTCCTGTTTGGTGGAGATGATATTTAATAAAATAAGTAGAAATCCACTAAAAGTTTTGTTTGGTTATCTTGCAATCCCGAGATAATCGTCTCCATGCTCCAAATCCATTTTAAAGCCATTTTTAAGGCATTTCGCGCATACATGAAATGAACACATTTTTCTCCAAAACTATAACAGATGCAAGCTTGTCCTGTTTGGTGGAGATGATATTTAATAAAATAAGTAGAAATCCACTAAAAGTTTTGTTTGGTTATATTGCAATCCCGAGATAATCGTCTCCATGCTACAAATCCATTTTAAAGCCATTTTTAAGGCATTTCGCGCATACATGAAATGAACACATTTTTCTCCAAAACTATAACAGATGCAAGCTTGTCCTGTTTGGTGGAGATGATATTTAATAAAATAAGTAGAAATCCACTAAAAGTTTTGTTTGGTTATCTTGCAATCCCGAGATAATCGTCTCCATGCTCCAAATCCATTTTAAAGCCATTTTTAAGGCATTTCGCGCATACATGAAATGAACACATTTTTCTCCAAAACTATAACAGATGCAAGCTTGTCCTGTTTGGTGGAGATAATATTTAATAAAATAAGTAGAAATCTACTAAAAGTTTCGTTTGTTTATATTGCCATCCTGAGATAATCGTCTCCATGCTCCAAATCCATTTTAAAGCCATTTCAAAGGCATTTTGCGCATACATGAAATGAACACATTTTTCTCCAAAACTATAACACATGCAAGCTTGTCCTGTTTGGTGGAGATGATATTTAATAAAATAAGTAGAAATCCACTAAAAGTTTTGTTTGGTTATCTTGCAATCCCGAGATAATCGTCTCCATGCTCCAAATCCATTTTAAAGCCATTTTAAGGCATTTCGCGCATACATGAAATGAACACATTTTTCTCCAAAACTATAACAGATGCAAGCTTGTCCTGTTTGGTGGAGATGATATTTAATAAAATAAGTAGAAATCCACTAAAAGTTTTGTTTGGTTATCTTGCAATCCCGAGATAATCGTCTCCATGCTCCAAATCCATTTTAAAGCCATTTTTAAGGCATTTCGCGCATACATGAAATGAACACATTTTTCTCCAAAACTAAACAGATGCAAGCTTGTCCTGTTTGGTGGAGATGATATTTAATAAAATAAGTAGAAATCCACTAAAAGTTTTGTTTGGTTATCTTGCAATCCCGAGATAATCGTCTCCATGCTCCAAATCCATTTTAAAGCCATTTTTAAGGCATTTCGCGCATACATGAAATGAACACATTTTTCTCCAAAACTATAACAGATGCAAGCTTGTCCTGTTTGGTGGAGATGATATTTAATAAAATAAGTAGAAATCCACTAAAAGTTTTGTTTGGTTATCTTGCAATCCCGAGATAATCGTCTCCATGCTCCAAATCCATTTTAAAGCCATTTTTAAGGCATTTCGCGCATACATGAATGAACACATTTTTCTCCAAAACTATAACAGATGCAAGCTTGTCCTGTTTGGTGGAGATGATATTTAATAAAATAAGTAGAAATCCACTAAAAGTTTTGTTTGGTTATATTGCAATCCCGAGATAATCGTCTCCATGCTCCAAATCCATTTTAAAGCCATTTTTAAGGCATTTCGCGCATACATGAAATAAACACATTTTTCTCCAAAACTATAACAGATGCAAGCTTGTCCTGTTTGGTGGAGATGATATTTAATAAAATAAGTAGAAATTTACTAAAAGTTTTGTTTGGTTATCTTGCAATCCCGAGATAATCGTCTCCATGCTCCAAATCCATTTTAAAGCCATTTTTAAGGCATTTCGCGCATACATGAAATGAACACATTTTTCTCCAAAACTATAACAGATGCAAGCTTGTCCTGTTTGGTGGAGATGATATTTAATAAAATAAGTAGAAATCCACTAAAAGTTTTGTTTGGTTATCTTGCAATCCCGAGATAATCGTCTCCATGCTCCAAATCCATTTTAAAGCCATTTTTAAGGCATTTCGCGCATACATGAAATGAACACATTTTTCTCCAAAACTATAACAGATGCAAGCTTGTCCTGTTTGGTGGAGATGATATTTAATAAAATAAGTAGAAATCCACTAAAAGTTTTGTTTGGTTATCTTGCAATCCCGAGATAATCGTCTCCAAGCTCCAAATCCATTTTAAAGCCATTTTTAAGGCATTTCGCGCATACATGAAATGAACACATTTTTCTCCAAAACTATAACAGATGCAAGCTTGTCCTGTTTGGTGGAGATAATATTTAATAAAATAAGTAGAAATCTACTAAAAGTTTCGTTTGTTTATATTGCCATCCTGAGATAATCGTCTCCATGCTCCAAATCCATTTTAAAGCCATTTCAAAGGCATTTTGCGCATACATGAAATGAACACATTTTTCTCCAAAACTATAACACATGCAAGCTTGTCCTGTTTGGTGGAGATGATATTTAATAAAATAAGTAGAAATCCACTAAAAGTTTTGTTTGGTTATCTTGCAATCCCGAGATAATCGTCTCCATGCTCCAAATCCATTTTAAAGCCATTTTTAAGGCATTTCGCGCATACATGAAATGAACACATTTTTCTCCAAAACTATAACAGATGCAAGCTTGTCCTGTTTGGTGGAGATGATATTTAATAAAATAAGTAGAAATCCACTAAAAGTTTTGTTTGGTTATCTTGCAATCCCGAGATAATCGTCTCCATGCTCCAAATCCATTTTAAAGCCATTTTTAAGGCATTTCGCGCATACATGAAATGAACACATTTTTCTCCAAAACTATAACAGATGCAAGCTTGTCCTGTTTGGTGGAGATGATATTTAATAAAATAAGTAGAAATCCACTAAAAGTTTTGTTTGGTTATCTTGCAATCCCGAGATAATCGTCTCCATGCTCCAAATCCATTTTAAAGCCATTGTTAAGGCATTTCGCGCATACATGAAATGAACACATTTTTCTCCAAAACTATAACAGATGCAAGCTTGTCCTGTTTGGTGGAGATGATATTTAATAAAATAAGTAGAAATCCACTAAAAGTTTTGTTTGGTTATCTTGCAATCCCGAGATAATCGTCTCCATGCTCCAAATCCATTTTAAAGCCATTTCAAAGGCATTTTGCGCATACATGAAATGAACACATTTTTCTCCAAAACTATAACACATGCAAGCTTGTCCTGTTTGGTGGAGATGATATTTAATAAAATAAGTAGAAATCCACTAAAAGTTTTGTTTGGTTATCTTGCAATCCCGAGATAATCGTCTCCATGCTCCAAATCCATTTTAAAGCCATTTTTAAGGCATTTCGCGCATACATGAAATGAACACATTTTTCTCCAAAACTATAACAGATGCAAGCTTGTCCTGTTTGGTGGAGATGATATTTAATAAAATAAGTAGAAATCCACTAAAAGTTTTGTTTGGTTATCTTGCAATCCCGAGATAATCGTCTCCATGCTCCAAATCCATTTTAAAGCCATTTTTAAGGCATTTCGCGCATACATGAAATGAACACATTTTTCTCCAAAACTATAACAGATGCAAGCTTGTCCTGTTTGGTGGAGATGATATTTAATAAAATAAGTAGAAATCCACTAAAAGTTTTGTTTGGTTATCTTGCAATCCCGAGATAATCGTCTCCATGCTCCAAATCCATTTTAAAGCCATTTTTAAGGCATTTCGCGCATACATGAAATGAACACATTTTTCTCCAAAACTATAACAGATGCAAGCTTGTCCTGTTTGGTGGAGATGATATTTAATAAAATAAGTAGAAATCCACTAAAAGTTTTGTTTGGTTATATTGCAATCCCGAGATAATCGTCTCCATGCTCCAAATCCATTTTAAAGCCATTTTTAAGGCATTTCGCGCATACATGAAATGAACACATTTTTCTCCAAAACTATAACAGATGCAAGCTTGTCCTGTTTGGTGGAGATGATATTTAATAAAATAAGTAGAAATCCACTAAAAGTTTTGTTTGGTTATCTTGCAATCCCGAGATAATCGTCTCCATGCTCCAAATCCATTTTAAAGCCATTTTTAAGGCATTTCGCGCATACAGGAAATGAACACATTTTTCTCCAAAACTATAACAGATGCAAGCTTGTCCTGTTTGGTGGAGATGATATTTAATAAAATAAGTAGAAATCCACTAAAAGTTTTGTTTGGTTATCTTGCAATCCCGAGATAATCGTCTCCATGCTCCAAATCCATTTTAAAGCCATTTTTAAGGCATTTCGCGCATACATAAAATGAACACATTTTTCTCCAAAACTATAACAGATGCAAGCTTGGTTTGTTTGGTGGAGATGATATTTAATAAAATAAGTAGAAATCCACTAAAAGTTTTGTTTGGTTATCTTGCAATCCCGAGATAATCGTCTCCATGCTCCAAATCCATTTTAAAGCCATTTTTAAGGCATTTCGCGCATACATGAAATGAACACATTTTTCTCCAAAACTATAACAGATGCAAGCTTGTCCTGTTTGGTGGAGATGATATTTAATAAAATAAGTAGAAATCCACTAAAAGTTTTGTTTGGTTATCTTGCAATCCCGAGATAATCGTCTCCATGCTCCAAATCCATTTTAAAGCCATTTTTAAGGCATTTCGCGCATACATAAAATGAACACATTTTTCTCCAAAACTATAACAGATGCAAGCTTGGTTTGTTTGGTGGAGATGATATTTAATAAAATAAGTAGAAATCCACTAAAAGTTTTGTTTGGTTATCTTGCAATCCCGAGATAATCGTCTCCATGCTCCAAATCCATTTTAAAGCCATTTTTAAGGCATTTCGCGCATACATGAAATGAACACATTTTTCTCCAAAACTATAACAGATGCAAGCTTGTCCTGTTTGGTGGAGATGATATTTAATAAAATAAGTAGAAATCCACTAAAAGTTTTGTTTGGTTATATTGCAATCCCGAGATAATCGTCTCCATGCTACAAATCCATTTTAAAGCCATTTTTAAGGCATTTCGCGCATACATGAAATGAACACATTTTTCTCCAAAACTATAACAGATGCAAGCTTGTCCTGTTTGGTGGAGATGATATTTAATAAAATAAGTAGAAATCCACTAAAAGTTTTGTTTGGTTATCTTGCAATCCCGAGATAATCGTCTCCATGCTCCAAATCCATTTTAAAGCCATTTTTAAGGCATTTCGCGCATACATGAAATGAACACATTTTTCTCCAAAACTATAACAGATGCAAGCTTGTCCTGTTTGGTGGAGATAATATTTAATAAAATAAGTAGAAATCTACTAAAAGTTTCGTTTGTTTATATTGCCATCCTGAGATAATCGTCTCCATGCTCCAAATCCATTTTAAAGCCATTTCAAAGGCATTTTGCGCATACATGAAATGAACACATTTTTCTCCAAAACTATAACACATGCAAACTTGTCCTGTTTGGTGGAGATGATATTTAATAAAATAAGTAGAAATCCACTAAAAGTTTTGTTTGGTTATCTTGCAATCCCGAGATAATCGTCTCCATGCTCCAAATCCATTTTAAAGCCATTTTAAGGCATTTCGCGCATACATGAAATGAACACATTTTTCTCCAAAACTATAACAGATGCAAGCTTGTCCTGTTTGGTGGAGATGATATTTAATAAAATAAGTAGAAATCCACTAAAAGTTTTGTTTGGTTATCTTGCAATCCCGAGATAATCGTCTCCATGCTCCAAATCCATTTTAAAGCCATTTTTAAGGCATTTCGCGCATACATGAAATGAACACATTTTTCTCCAAAACTATAACACATGCAAGCTTGTCCTGTTTGGTGGAGATGATATTTAATAAAATAAGTAGAAATCCACTAAAAGTTTTGTTTGGTTATCTTGCAATCCCGAGATAATCGTCTCCATGCTCCAAATCCATTTTAAAGCCATTTTTAAGGCATTTCGCGCATACATGAAATGAACACATTTTTCTCCAAAACTATAACAGATGCAAGCTTGTCCTGTTTGGTGGAGATGATATTTAATAAAATAAGTAGAAATCCACTAAAAGTTTTGTTTGGTTATATTGCAATCCCGAGATAATCGTCTCCATGCTCCAAATCCATTTTAAAGCCATTTTTAAGGCATTTCGCGCATACATGAAATAAACACATTTTTCTCCAAAACTATAACAGATGCAAGCTTGTCCTGTTTAGTGGAGATGATATTTAATAAAATAAGTAGAAATCCACTAAAAGTTTTGTTTGGTTATCTTGCAATCCCGAGATAATCGTCTCCATGCTCCAAATCCATTTTAAAGCCATTTTTAAGGCATTTCGCGCATACATGAAATGAACACATTTTTCTCCAAAACTATAACAGATGCAAGCTTGTCCTGTTTGGTGGAGATGATATTTAATAAAATAAGTAGAAATCCACTAAAAGTTTTGTTTGGTTATCTTGCAATCCCGAGATAATCGTCTCCATGCTCCAAATCCATTTTAAAGCCATTTTTAAGGCATTTCGCGCATACATGAAATGAACACATTTTTCTCCAAAACTATAACAGATGCAAGCTTGTCCTGTTTGGTGGAGATGATATTTAATAAAATAAGTAGAAATCCACTAAAAGTTTTGTTTGGTTATCTTGCAATCCCGAGATAATCGTCTCCATGCTCCAAATCCATTTTAAAGCCATTTTTAAGGCATTTCGCGCATACATGAAATGAACACATTTTTCTCCAAAACTATAACAGATGCAAGCTTGTCCTGTTTGGTGGAGATGATATTTAATAAAATAAGTAGAAATCCACTAAAAGTTTTGTTTGGTTATCTTGCAATCCCGAGATAATCGTCTCCATGCTCCAAATCCATTTTAAAGCCATTTTTAAGGCATTTCGCGCATACATGAAATGAACACATTTTTCTCCAAAACTATAACAGATGCAAGCTTGTCCTGTTTGGTGGAGATGATATTTAGTAAAATAAGTAGAAATCCACTAAAAGTTTTGCTTGGTTATCTTGCAATTCTGAGATAATCGTCTCCATGCTCCAAATCCATTTTAAAGCCATTTCAAAGGCATTTTGCGCATACATGAAATGAACACATTTTTCTCCAAAACTATAACACATGCAAGCTTGTCCTGTTTGGTGGAGATGATATTTAATAAAATAAGTAGAAATCCACTAAAAGTTTTGTTTGGTTATCTTGCAATCCCGAGATAATCGTCTCCATGCTCCAAATCCATTTTAAAGCCATTTTTAAGGCATTTCGCGCATACATGAAATGAACACATTTTTCTCAAAAACTATAACAGATGCAAGCTTGTCCTGTTTGGTGGAGATGATATTTAATAAAATAAGTAGAAATCCACTAAAAGTTTTGTTTGGTTATCTTGCAATCCCGAGATAATCGTCTCCATGCTCCAAATCCATTTTAAAGCCATTTTTAAGGCATTTCGCGCATACATGAAATGAACACATTTTTCTCCAAAACTATAACAGATGCAAGCTTGTCCTGTTTGGTGGAGATGATATTTAATAAAATAAGTAGAAATCCACTAAAAGTTTTGTTTGGTTATATTGCAATCCCGAGATAATCGTCTCCATGCTCCAAATCCATTTTAAAGCCATTTTTAAGGCATTTCGCGCATACATGAAATGAACACATTTTTCTCCAAAACTATAACAGATGCAAGCTTGTCCTGTTTGGTGGAGATGATATTTAATAAAATAAGTAGAAATCCACTAAAAGTTTTGTTTGGTTATATTGCAATCCCGAGATAATCGTCTCCATGCTCCAAATCCATTTTAAAGCCATTTTTAAGGCATTTCGCGCATACATGAAATGAACACATTTTTCTCCAAAACTATAACAGATGCAAGCTTGTCCTGTTTGGTGGAGATGATATTTAATAAAATAAGTAGAAATCCACTAAAAGTTTTGTTTGGTTATCTTGCAATCCCGAGATAATCGTCTCCATGCTCCAAATCCATTTTAAAGCCATTTTTAAGGCATTTCGCGCATACATGAAATGAACACATTTTTCTCCAAAACTATAACAGATGCAAGCTTGTCCTGTTTGGTGGAGATTATATTTAATAAAATAAGTAGAAATCTACTAAAAGTTTTGTTTGGTTATCTTGCAATCCCGAGATAATCGTCTCCATGCTCCAAATCCATTTTAAAGCCATTTTTAAGGCATTTCGCGCATACATGAAATGAACACATTTTTCTCCAAAACTATAACAGATGCAAGCTTGTCCTGTTTGGTGGAGATGATATTTAATAAAATAAGTAGAAATCCACTAAAAGTTTTGTTTGGTTATCTTGCAATCCCGAGATAATCGTCTCCATGCTCCAAATCCATTTTAAAGCCATTTTTAAGGCATTTCGCGCATACATGAAATGAACACATTTTTCTCCAAAACTATAACAGATGCAAGCTTGTCCTGTTTGGTGGAGATGATATTTAATAAAATAAGTAGAAATCCACTAAAAGTTTTGTTTGGTTATCTTGCAATCCCGAGATAATCGTCTCCATGCTCCAAATCCATTTTAAAGCCATTTTTAAGGCATTTCGCGCATACATGAAATGAACACATTTTTCTCCAAAACTATAACAGATGCAAGCTTGTCCTGTTTGGTGGAGATGATATTTAATAAAATAAGTAGAAATCCACTAAAAGTTTTGTTTGGTTATCTTGCAATCCCGAGATAATCGTCTCCATGCTCCAAATCCATTTTAAAGCCATTTCAAAGGCATTTTTACGCATACATGAAATGAACACATTTTTCTCCAAAACTATAACACATGCAAGCTTGTCCTGTTTGGTGGAGATGATATTTAATAAAATAAGTAGAAATCCACTAAAAGTTTTGTTTGGTTATCTTGCAATCCCGAGATAATCGTCTCCATGCTCCAAATCCATTTTAAAGCCATTTTTAAGGCATTTCGCGCATACATGAAATGAACACATTTTTCTCCAAAACTATAACAGATGCAAGCTTGTCCTGTTTGGTGGAGATGATATTTAATAAAATAAGTAGAAATCCACTAAAAGTTTTGTTTGGTTATCTTGCAATCCTGAGATAATCGTCTCCATGCTCCAAATCCATTTTAAAGCCATTTTTAAGGCATTTCGCGCATACATGAAATGAACACATTTTTCTCCAAAACTATAACAGATGCAAGCTTGTCCTGTTTGGTGGAGATGATATTTAATAAAATAAGTAGAAATCCACTAAAAGTTTTGTTTGGTTATCTTGCAATCCCGAGATAATCGTCTCCATGCTCCAAATCCATTTTAAAGCCATTTTTAAGGCATTTCGCGCATACATGAAATGAACACATTTTTCTCCAAAACTATAACAGATGCAAGCTTGTCCTGTTTGGTGGAGATGATATTTAATAAAATAAGTAGAAATCCACTAAAAGTTTTGTTTGGTTATATTGCAATCCCGAGATAATCGTCTCCATGCTCCAAATCCATTTTAAAGCCATTTTTAAGGCATTTCGCGCATACATGAAATGAACACATTTTTCTCCAAAACTATAACAGATGCAAGCTTGTCCTGTTTGGTGGAGATGATATTTAATAAAATAAGTAGAAATCCATTAAAGTTTTGTTTGGTTATCTTGCAATCCCGAGATAATCGTCTCCATGCTCCAAATCCATTTTAAAGCCATTTTTAAGGCATTTCGCGCATACATGAAATGAACACATTTTTCTCCAAAACTATAACAGATGCAAGCTTGTCCTGTTTGGTGGAGATGATATTTAATAAAATAAGTAGAAATCCACTAAAAGTTTTGTTTGGTTATCTTGCAATCCCGAGATAATCGTCTCCATGCTCCAAATCCATTTTAAAGCCATTTTTAAGGCATTTCGCGCATACATGAAATGAACACATTTTTCTCCAAAACTATAACAGATGCAAGCTTGTCCTGTTTGGTGGAGATGATATTTAATAAAATAAGTAGAAATACACTAAAAGTTTTGTTTGGTTATCTTGCAATCCCGAGATAATCGTCTCCATGCTCCAAATCCATTTTAAAGCCATTTTTAAGGCATTTCGCGCATACATGAAATGAACACATTTTTCTCCAAAACTATAACACATGCAAGCTTGTCCTGTTTGGTGGAGATGATATTTAATAAAATAAGTAGAAATCCACTAAAAGTTTTGTTTGGTTATCTTGCAATCCCGAGATAATCGTCTCCATGCTCCAAATCCATTTTAAAGCCATTTTTAAGGCATTTCGCGCATACATGAAATGAACACATTTTTCTCCAAAACTATAACAGATGCAAGCTTGTCCTGTTTGGTGGAGATGATATTTAATAAAATAAGTAGAAATCCACTAAAAGTTTTGTTTGGTTATCTTGCAATCCCGAGATAATCGTCTCCATGCTCCAAATCCATTTTAAAGCCATTTTTAAGGCATTTCGCGCATACATGAAATGAACACATTTTTCTCAAAAACTATAACAGATGCAAGCTTGTCCTGTTTGGTGGAGATGATATTTAATAAAATAAGTAGAAATCCACTAAAAGTTTTGTTTGGTTATCTTGCAATCCCGAGATAATCGTCTCCATGCTCCAAATCCATTTTAAAGCCATTTTTAAGGCATTTCGCGCATACATGAAATGAACACATTTTTCTCCAAAACTATAACAGATGCAAGCTTGTCCTGTTTGGTGGAGATGATATTTAATAAAATAAGTAGAAATCCACTAAAAGTTTTGTTTGGTTATATTGCAATCCCGAGATAATCGTCTCCATGCTCCAAATTCATTTTAAAGCCATTTTTAAGGCATTTCGCGCATACATGAAATGAACACATTTTTCTCCAAAACTATAACAGATGCAAGCTTGTCCTGTTTGGTGGAGATGATATTTAATAAAATAAGTAGAAATCCATTAAAGTTTTGTTTGGTTATCTTGCAATCCCGAGATAATCGTCTCCATGCTCCAAATCCATTTTAAAGCCATTTTTAAGGCATTTCGCGCATACATGAAATGAACACATTTTTCTCCAAAACTATAACAGATGCAAGCTTGTCCTATTTGGTGGAGATGATATTTAATAAAATAAGTAGAAATCCACTAAAAGTTTTGTTTGGTTATCTTGCAATCCCGAGATAATCGTCTCCATGCTCCAAATCCATTTTAAAGCCATTTTTAAGGCATTTCGCGCATACATGAAATGAACACATTTTTCTCCAAAACTATAACAGATGCAAGCTTGTCCTGTTTGGTGGAGATAATATTTAATAAAATAAGTAGAAATCTACTAAAAGTTTCGTTTGTTTATATTGCCATCCTGAGATAATCGTCTCCATGCTCCAAATCCATTTTAAAGCCATTTTTAAGGCATTTTGCGCATACATGAAATGAACACATTTTTCTCCAAAACTATAACACATGCAAGCTTGTCCTGTTTGGTGGAGATGATATTTAATAAAATAAGTAGAAATCCACTAAAAGTTTTGTTTGGTTATCTTGCAATCCCGAGATAATCGTCTCCATGCTCCAAATCCATTTTAAAGCCATTTTTAAGGCATTTCGCGCATACATGAAATGAACACATTTTTCTCCAAAACTATAACAGATGCAAGCTTGTCCTGTTTGGTGGAGATGATATTTAATAAAATAAGTAGAAATCCACTAAAAGTTTTGTTTGGTTATCTTGCAATCCCGAGATAATCGTCTCCATGCTCCAAATCCATTTTAAAGCCATTTTTAAGGCATTTCGCGCATACATGAAATGAACACATTTTTCTCCAAAACTATAACAGATGCAAGCTTGTCCTGTTTGGTGGAGATGATATTTAATAAAATAAGTAGAAATCCACTAAAAGTTTTGTTTGGTTATCTTGCAATCCCGAGATAATCGTCTCCATGCTCCAAATCCATTTTAAAGCCATTTTTAAGGCATTTTGCGCATACATGAAATGAACACATTTTTCTCCAAAACTATAACAGATGCAAGCTTGTCCTGTTTGGTGGAGATGATATTTAATAAAATAAGTAGAAATCCACTAAAAGTTTTGTTTGGTTATATTGCAATCCCGAGATAATCGTCTCCATGCTCCAAATCCATTTTAAAGCCATTTTTAAGGCATTTCGCGCATACATGAAATGAACACATTTTTCTCCAAAACTATAACAGATGCAAGCTTGTCCTGTTTGGTGGAGATGATATTTAATAAAATAAGTAGAAATCCACTAAAAGTTTTGTTTGGTTATATTGCAATCCCGAGATAATCGTCTCCATGCTCCAAATCCATTTTAAAGCCATTTTTAAGGCATTTCGCGCATACATGAAATGAACACATTTTTCTCCAAAACTATAACAGATGCAAGCTTGTCCTGTTTGGTGGAGATGATATTTAATAAAATAAGTAGAAATCCACTAAAAGTTTTGTTTGGTTATATTGCAATCCCGAGATAATCGTCTCCATGCTCCAAATCCATTTTAAAGCCATTTTTAAGGCATTTCGCGCATACATGAAATGAACACATTTTTCTCCAAAACTATAACAGATGCAAGCTTGTCCTGTTTGGTGGAGATGATATTTAATAAAATAAGTAGAAATCCACTAAAAGTTTTGTTTGGTTATCTTGCAATCCCGAGATAATCGTCTCCATGCTCCAAATCCATTTTAAAGCCATTTTTAAGGCATTTCGCGCATACATGAAATGAACACATTTTTCTCCAAAACTTTAACAGATGCAAGCTTGTCCTGTTTGGTGGAGATGATATTTAATAAAATAAGTAGAAATCCACTAAAAGTTTTGTTTGGTTATCTTGCAATCCCGAGATAATCGTCTCCATGCTCCAAATCCATTTTAAAGCCATTTCAAAGGCATTTTGCGCATACATGAAATGAACACATTTTTCTCCAAAACTATAACAGATGCAAGCTTGTCCTGTTTGGTGGAGATGATATTTAATAAAATAAGTAGAAATCCACTAAAAGTTTTGTTTGGTTATATTGCAATCCCGAGATAATCGTCTCCATGCTCCAAATCCATTTTAAAGCCATTTTTAAGGCATTTCGCGCATACATGAAATGAACACATTTTTCTCCAAAACTATAACAGATGCAAGCTTGTCCTGTTTGGTGGAGATGATATTTAATAAAATAAGTAGAAATCCACTAAAAGTTTTGTTTGGTTATCTTGCAATCCCGAGATAATCGTCTCCATGCTCCAAATCCATTTTAAAGCCATTTTTAAGGCATTTCGCGCATACATGAAATGAACACATTTTTCTCCAAAACTTTAACAGATGCAAGCTTGTCCTGTTTGGTGGAGATGATATTTAATAAAATAAGTAGAAATCCACTAAAAGTTTTGTTTGGTTATCTTGCAATCCCGAGATAATCGTCTCCATGCTCCAAATCCATTTTAAAGCCATTTCAAAGGCATTTTGCGCATACATGAAATGAACACATTTTTCTCCAAAACTATAACACATGCAAGCTTGTCCTGTTTGGTGGAGATGATATTTAATAAAATAAGTAGAAATCCACTAAAAGTTTTGTTTGGTTATCTTGCAATCCCGAGATAATCGTCTCCATGCTCCAAATCCATTTTAAAGCCATTTTTAAGGCATTTCGCGCATACATGAAATGAACACATTTTTCTCCAAGACTATAACAGATGCAAGCTTGTCCTGTTTGGTGGAGATGATATTTAATAAAATAAGTAGAAATCCACTAAAAGTTTTGTTTGGTTATCTTGCAATCCCGAGATAATCGTCTCCATGCTCCAAATCCATTTTAAAGCCATTTTTAAGGCATTTTGCGCATACATGAAATGAACACATTTTTCTCCAAAACTATAACAGATGCAAGCTTGTCCTGTTTGGTGGAGATGATATTTAATAAAATAAGTAGAAATCCACTAAAAGTTTTGTTTGGTTATATTGCAATCCCGAGATAATCGTCTCCATGCTCCAAATCCATTTTAAAGCCATTTTTAAGGCATTTCGCGCATACATGAAATGAACACATTTTTCTCCAAAACTATAACAGATGCAAGCTTGTCCTGTTTGGTGGAGATGATATTTAATAAAATAAGTAGAAATCCACTAAAAGTTTTGTTTGGTTATATTGCAATCCCGAGATAATCGTCTCCATGCTCCAAATCCATTTTAAAGCCATTTTTAAGGCATTTCGCGCATACATGAAATGAACACATTTTTCTCCAAAACTATAACAGATGCAAGCTTGTCCTGTTTGGTGGAGATAATATTTAATAAAATAAGTAGAAATCTACTAAAAGTTTCGTTTGTTTATATTGCCATCCTGAGATAATCGTCTCCATGCTCCAAATCCATTTTAAAGCCATTTCAAAGGCATTTTGCGCATACATGAAATGAACACATTTTTCTCCAAAACTATAACACATGCAAGCTTGTCCTGTTTGGTGGAGATGATATTTAATAAAATAAGTAGAAATCCACTAAAAGTTTTGTTTGGTTATCTTGCAATCACGAGATAATCGTCTCCATGCTCCAAATCCATTTTAAAGCCATTTTTAAGGCATTTCGCGCATACATGAAATGAACACATTTTTCTCCAAAACTATAACAGATGCAAGCTTGTCCTGTTTGGTGGAGATGATATTTAATAAAATAAGTAGAAATCCACTAAAAGTTTTGTTTGGTTATATTGCAATCCCGAGATAATCGTCTCCATGCTCCAAATCCATTTTAAAGCCATTTTTAAGGCATTTCGCGCATACATGAAATGAACACATTTTTCTCCAAAACTATAACAGATGCAAGCTTGTCCTGTTTGGTGGAGATGATATTTAATAAAATAAGTAGAAATCCACTAAAAGTTTTGTTTGGTTATATTGCAATCCCGAGATAATCGTCTCCATGCTCCAAATCCATTTTAAAGCCATTTTTAAGGCATTTCGCGCATACATGAAATGAACACATTTTTCTCCAAAACTATAACAGATGCAAGCTTGTCCTGTTTGGTGGAGATGATATTTAATAAAATAAGTAGAAATCCACTAAAAGTTTTGTTTGGTTATCTTGCAATCCCGAGATAATCGTCTCCATGCTCCAAATCCATTTTAAAGCCATTTTTAAGGCATTTCGCGCATACATGAAATGAACACATTTTTCTCCAAAACTTTAACAGATGCAAGCTTGTCCTGTTTGGTGGAGATGATATTTAATAAAATAAGTAGAAATCCACTAAAAGTTTTGTTTGGTTATCTTGCAATCCCGAGATAATCGTCTCCATGCTCCAAATCCATTTTAAAGCCATTTCAAAGGCATTTTGCGCATACATGAAATGAACACATTTTTCTCCAAAACTATAACACATGCAAGCTTGTCCTGTTTGGTGGAGATGATATTTAATAAAATAAGTAGAAATCCACTAAAAGTTTTGTTTGGTTATCTTGCAATCCCGAGATAATCGTCTCCATGCTCCAAATCCATTTTAAAGCCATTTTTAAGGCATTTCGCGCATACATGAAATGAACACATTTTTCTCCAAGACTATAACAGATGCAAGCTTGTCCTGTTTGGTGGAGATGATATTTAATAAAATAAGTAGAAATCCACTAAAAGTTTTGTTTGGTTATCTTGCAATCCCGAGATAATCGTCTCCATGCTCCAAATCCATTTTAAAGCCATTTTTAAGGCATTTTGCGCATACATGAAATGAACACATTTTTCTCCAAAACTATAACAGATGCAAGCTTGTCCTGTTTGGTGGAGATGATATTTAATAAAATAAGTAGAAATCCACTAAAAGTTTTGTTTGGTTATATTGCAATCCCGAGATAATCGTCTCCATGCTCCAAATCCATTTTAAAGCCATTTTTAAGGCATTTCGCGCATACATGAAATGAACACATTTTTCTCCAAAACTATAACAGATGCAAGCTTGTCCTGTTTGGTGGAGATGATATTTAATAAAATAAGTAGAAATCCACTAAAAGTTTTGTTTGGTTATATTGCAATCCCGAGATAATCGTCTCCATGCTCCAAATCCATTTTAAAGCCATTTTTAAGGCATTTCGCGCATACATGAAATGAACACATTTTTCTCCAAAACTATAACAGATGCAAGCTTGTCCTGTTTGGTGGAGATAATATTTAATAAAATAAGTAGAAATCTACTAAAAGTTTCGTTTGTTTATATTGCCATCCTGAGATAATCGTCTCCATGCTCCAAATCCATTTTAAAGCCATTTCAAAGGCATTTTGCGCATACATGAAATGAACACATTTTTCTCCAAAACTATAACACATGCAAGCTTGTCCTGTTTGGTGGAGATGATATTTAATAAAATAAGTAGAAATCCACTAAAAGTTTTGTTTGGTTATCTTGCAATCACGAGATAATCGTCTCCATGCTCCAAATCCATTTTAAAGCCATTTTTAAGGCATTTCGCGCATACATGAAATGAACACATTTTTCTCCAAAACTATAACAGATGCAAGCTTGTCCTGTTTGGTGGAGATGATATTTAATAAAATAAGTAGAAATCCACTAAAAGTTTTGTTTGGTTATCTTGCAATCCCGAGATAATCGTCTCCATGCTCCAAATCCATTTTAAAGCCATTTTTAAGGCATTTCGCGCATACATGAAATGAACACATTTTTCTCCAAAACTATAACAGATGCAAGCTTGTCCTGTTTGGTGGAGATGATATTTAATAAAATAAGTAGAAATCCACTAAAAGTTTTGTTTGGTTATCTTGCAATCCCGAGATAATCGTCTCCATGCTCCAAATCCATTTTAAAGCCATTTTTAAGGCATTTCGCGCATACATGAAATGAACACATTTTTCTCCAAAACTATAACAGATGCAAGCTTGTCCTGTTTGGTGGAGATGATATTTAATAAAATAAGTAGAAATCCACTAAAAGTTTTGTTTGGTTATCTTGCAATCCCGAGATAATCGTCTCCATGCTCCAAATCCATTTCAAAGCCATTTTTAAGGCATTTCGCGCATACATGAAATGAACACATTTTTCTCCAAAACTATAACAGATGCAAGCTTGTCCTGTTTGGTGGAGATGATATTTAATAAAATAAGTAGAAATCCACTAAAAGTTTTGTTTGGTTATATTGCAATCCCGAGATAATCGTCTCCATGCTCCAAATCCATTTTAAAGCCATTTTTAAGGCATTTCGCGCATACATGAAATGAACACATTTTTCTCCAAAACTATAACAGATGCAAGCTTGTCCTGTTTGGTGGAGATGATATTTAATAAAATAAGTAGAAATCCACTAAAAGTTTTGTTTGGTTATCTTGCAATCCCGAGATAATCGTCTCCATGCTCCAAATCCATTTTAAAGCCATTTTTAAGGCATTTCGCGCATACATGAAATGAACACATTTTTCTCCAAAACTATAACAGATGCAAGCTTGTCCTGTTTGGTGGAGATAATATTTAATAAAATAAGTAGAAATCTACTAAAAGTTTCGTTTGTTTATATTGCCATCCTGAGATAATCGTCTCCATGCTCCAAATCCATTTTAAAGCCATTTCAAAGGCATTTTGCGCATACATGAAATGAACACATTTTTCTCCAAAACTATAACACATGCAAGCTTGTCCTGTTTGGTGGAGATGATATTTAATAAAATAAGTAGAAATCCACTAAAAGTTTTGTTTGGTTATCTTGCAATCCCGAGATAATCGTCTCCATGCTCCAAATCCATTTTAAAGCCATTTTTAACACATTTCGCGCATACATTAAATGAACACATTTTTCTCCAAAACTATAACAGATGCAAGCTTGTCCTGTTTGGTGGAGATGATATTTAATAAAATAAGTAGAAATCCACTAAAAGTTTTGTTTGGTTATCTTGCAATCCCGAGATAATCGTCTCCATGCTCCAAATCCATTTTAAAGCCATTTTTAAGGCATTTCGCGCATACATGAAATGAACACATTTTTCTCCAAAACTATAACAGATGCAAGCTTGTCCTGTTTGGTGGAGATGATATTTAATAAAATAAGTAGAAATCCACTAAAAGTTTTGTTTGGTTATCTTGCAATCCCGAGATAATCGTCTCCATGCTCCAAATCCATTTTAAAGCCATTTTTAAGGCATTTCGCGCATACATGAAATGAACACATTTTTCTCCAAAACTATAACAGATGCAAGCTTGTCCTGTTTGGTGGAGATGATATTTAATAAAATAAGTAGAAATCCACTAAAAGTTTTGTTTGGTTATCTTGCAATCCCGAGATAATCGTCTCCATGCTCCAAATCCATTTTAAAGCCATTTCAAAGGCATTTTGCGCATACATGAAATGAACACATTTTTCTCCAAAACTATAACACATGCAAGCTTGTCCTGTTTGGTGGAGATGATATTTAATAAAATAAGTAGAAATCCACTAAAAGTTTTGTTTGGTTATCTTGCAATCCCGAGATAATCGTCTCCATGCTCCAAATCCATTTTAAAGCCATTTTTAAGGCATTTCGCGCATACATGAAATGAACACATTTTTCTCAAAAACTATAACAGATGCAAGCTTGTCCTGTTTGGTGGAGATGATATTTAATAAAATAAGTAGAAATCCACTAAAAGTTTTGTTTGGTTATCTTGCAATCCCGAGATAATCGTCTCCATGCTCCAAATCCATTTTAAAGCCATTTTTAAGGCATTTCGCGCATACATGAAATGAACACATTTTTCTCCAAAACTATAACAGATGCAAGCTTGTCCTGTTTGGTGGAGATGATATTTAATAAAATAAGTAGAAATCCACTAAAAGTTTTGTTTGGTTATATTGCAATCCCGAGATAATCGTCTCCATGCTCCAAATTCATTTTAAAGCCATTTTTAAGGCATTTCGCGCATACATGAAATGAACACATTTTTCTCCAAAACTATAACAGATGCAAGCTTGTCCTGTTTGGTGGAGATGATATTTAATAAAATAAGTAGAAATCCATTAAAGTTTTGTTTGGTTATCTTGCAATCCCGAGATAATCGTCTCCATGCTCCAAATCCATTTTAAAGCCATTTTTAAGGCATTTCGCGCATACATGAAATGAACACATTTTTCTCCAAAACTATAACAGATGCAAGCTTGTCCTGTTTGGTGGAGATGATATTTAATAAAATAAGTAGAAATCCACTAAAAGTTTTGTTTGGTTATCTTGCAATCCCGAGATAATCGTCTCCATGCTCCAAATCCATTTTAAAGCCATTTTTAAGGCATTTCGCGCATACATGAAATGAACACATTTTTCTCCAAAACTATAACAGATGCAAGCTTGTCCTGTTTGGTGGAGATGATATTTAATAAAATAAGTAGAAATCCACTAAAAGTTTTGTTTGGTTATCTTGCAATCCCGAGATAATCGTCTCCATGCTCCAAATCCATTTTAAAGCCATTTTTAAGGCATTTCGCGCATACATGAAATGAACACATTTTTCTCCAAAACTATAACAGATGCAAGCTTGTCCTGTTTGGTGGAGATGATATTTAATAAAATAAGTAGAAATCCACTAAAAGTTTTGTTTGGTTATCTTGCAATCCCGAGATAATCGTCTCCATGCTCCAAATCCATTTTAAAGCCATTTTTAAGGCATTTCGCGCATACATGAAATGAACACATTTTTCTCCAAAACTATAACAGATGCAAGCTTGTCCTGTTTGGTGGAGATAATATTTAATAAAATAAGTAGAAATCTACTAAAAGTTTCGTTTGTTTATATTGCCATCCTGAGATAATCGTCTCCATGCTCCAAATCCATTTTAAAGCCATTTTTAAGGCATTTTGCGCATACATGAAATGAACACATTTTTCTCCAAAACTATAACACATGCAAGCTTGTCCTGTTTGGTGGAGATGATATTTAATAAAATAAGTAGAAATCCACTAAAAGTTTTGTTTGGTTATCTTGCAATCCCGAGATAATCGTCTCCATGCTCCAAATCCATTTTAAAGCCATTTTTAAGGCATTTCGCGCATACATGAAATGAACACATTTTTCTCCAAAACTATAACAGATGCAAGCTTGTCCTGTTTGGTGGAGATGATATTTAATAAAATAAGTAGAAATCCACTAAAAGTTTTGTTTGGTTATCTTGCAATCCCGAGATAATCGTCTCCATGCTCCAAATCCATTTTAAAGCCATTTTTAAGGCATTTCGCGCATACATGAAATGAACACATTTTTCTCCAAAACTATAACAGATGCAAGCTTGTCCTGTTTGGTGGAGATGATATTTAATAAAATAAGTAGAAATCCACTAAAAGTTTTGTTTGGTTATCTTGCAATCCCGAGATAATCGTCTCCATGCTCCAAATCCATTTTAAAGCCATTTTTAAGGCATTTCGCGCATACATGAAATGAACACATTTTTCTCCAAAACTATAACAGATGCAAGCTTGTCCTGTTTGGTGGAGATAATATTTAATAAAATAAGTAGAAATCTACTAAAAGTTTCGTTTGTTTATATTGCCATCCTGAGATAATCGTCTCCATGCTCCAAATCCATTTTAAAGCCATTTTTAAGGCATTTTGCGCATACATGAAATGAACACATTTTTCTCCAAAACTATAACACATGCAAGCTTGTCCTGTTTGGTGGAGATGATATTTAATAAAATAAGTAGAAATCCACTAAAAGTTTTGTTTGGTTATCTTGCAATCCCGAGATAATCGTCTCCATGCTCCAAATCCATTTTAAAGCCATTTTTAAGGCATTTCGCGCATACATGAAATGAACACATTTTTCTCCAAAACTATAACAGATGCAAGCTTGTCCTGTTTGGTGGAGATGATATTTAATAAAATAAGTAGAAATCCACTAAAAGTTTTGTTTGGTTATCTTGCAATCCCGAGATAATCGTCTCCATGCTCCAAATCCATTTTAAAGCCATTTTTAAGGGATTTCGCGCATACATGAAATGAACACATTTTTCTCCAAAACTATAACAGATGCAAGCTTGTCCTGTTTGGTGGAGATAATATTTAATAAAATAAGTAGAAATCTACTAAAAGTTTCGTTTGTTTATATTGCCATCCTGAGATAATCGTCTCCATGCTCCAAATCCATTTTAAAGCCATTTCAAAGGCATTTTGCGCATACATGAAATGAACACATTTTTCTCCAAAACTATAACACATGCAAGCTTGTCCTGTTTGGTGGAGATGATATTTAATAAAATAAGTAGAAATCCACTAAAAGTTTTGTTTGGTTATCTTGCAATCCCGAGATAATCGTCTCCATGCTCCAAATCCATTTTAAAGCCATTTTTAAGGCATTTCGCGCATACATGAAATGAACACATTTTTCTCCAAAACTATAACAGATGCAAGCTTGTCCTGTTTGGTGGAGATGATATTTAATAAAATAAGTAGAAATCCACTAAAAGTTTTGTTTGGTTATCTTGCAATCCCGAGATAATCGTCTCCATGCTCCAAATCCATTTTAAAGCCATTTTTAAGGCATTTCGCGCATACATAAAATGAACACATTTTTCTCCAAAACTATAACAGATGCAAGCTTGTCCTGTTTGGTGGAGATGATATTTAATAAAATAAGTAGAAATCCACTAAAAGTTTTGTTTGGTTATCTTGCAATCCCGAGATAATCGTCTCCATGCTCCAAATCCATTTTAAAGCCATTTTTAAGGCATTTCGCGCATACATGAAATGAACACATTTTTCTCCAAAGCTATAACAGATGCAAGCTTGTCCTGTTTGGTGGAGATGATATTTAATAAAATAAGTAGAAATCCACTAAAAGTTTTGTTTGGTTATCTTGCAATCCCGAGATAATCGTCTCCATGCTCCAAATCCATTTTAAAGCCATTTCAAAGGCATTTTGCGCATACATGAAATGAACACATTTTTCTCCAAAACTATAACACATGCAAGCTTGTCCTGTTTGGTGGAGATGATATTTAATAAAATAAGTAGAAATCCACTAAAAGTTTTGTTTGGTTATCTTGCAATCCCGAGATAATCGTCTCCATGCTCCAAATCCATTTTAAAGCCATTTTTAAGGCATTTCGCGCATACATGAAATGAACACATTTTTCTCCAAAACTATAACAGATGCAAGCTTGTCCTGTTTGGTGGAGATGATATTTAATAAAATAAGTAGAAATCCACTAAAAGTTTTGTTTGGTTATCTTGCAATCCCGAGATAATCGTCTCCATGCTCAAATCCATTTTAAAGCCATTTTTAAGGCATTTCGCGCATACATGAAATGAACACATTTTTCTCCAAAACTATAACAGATGCAAGCTTGTCCTGTTTGGTGGAGATGATATTTAATAAAATAAGTAGAAATCCACTAAAAGTTTTGTTTGGTTATCTTGCAATCCCGAGATAATCGTCTCCATGCTCCAAATCCATTTTAAAGCCATTTTTAAGGCATTTCGCGCATACATGAAATGAACACATTTTTCTCCTCAACTATAACAGATGCAAGCTTGTCCTGTTTGGTGGAGATGATATTTAATAAAATAAGTAGAAATCCACTAAAACTTTTGTTTGGTTATCTTGCAATCCCGAGATAATCGTCTCCATGCTCCAAATCCATTTTAAAGCCATTTTTAAGGCATTTCGCGCATACATGAAATGAACACATTTTTCTCCAAAACTATAACAGATGCAAGCTTGTCCTGTTTGGTGGAGATAATATTTAATAAAATAAGTAGAAATCTACTAAAAGTTTCGTTTGTTTATATTGCCATCCTGAGATAATCGTCTCCATGCTCCAAATCCATTTTAAAGCCATTTCAAAGGCATTTTGCGCATACATGAAATGAACACATTTTTCTCCAAAACTATAACACATGCAAGCTTGTCCTGTTTGGTGGAGATGATATTTAATAAAATAAGTAGAAATCCACTAAAAGTTTTGTTTGGTTATCTTGCAATCCCGAGATAATCGTCTCCATGCTCCAAATCCATTTTAAAGCCATTTTTAAGGCATTTCGCGCATACATGAAATGAACACATTTTTCTCCAAAACTATAACAGATGCAAGCTTGTCCTGTTTGGTGGAGATAATATTTAATAAAATAAGTAGAAATCTACTAAAAGTTTCGTTTGTTTATATTGCCATCCTGAGATAATCGTCTCCATGCTCCAAATCCATTTTAAAGCCATTTCAAAGGCATTTTGCGCATACATGAAATGAACACATTTTTCTCCAAAACTATAACACATGCAAGCTTGTCCTGTTTGGTGGAGATGATATTTAATAAAATAAGTAGAAATCCACTAAAAGTTTTGTTTGGTTATCTTGCAATCCCGAGATAATCGTCTCCATGCTCCAAATCCATTTTAAAGCCATTTTTAAGGCATTTCGCGCATACATGAAATGAACACATTTTTCTCCAAAACTATAACAGATGCAAGCTTGTCCTGTTTGGTGGAGATGATATTTAATAAAATAAGTAGAAATCCACTAAAAGTTTTGTTTGGTTATCTTGCAATCCCGAGATAATCGTCTCCATGCTCCAAATCCATTTTAAAGCCATTTTTAAGGCATTTCGCGCATACATGAAATGAACACATTTTTCTCCAAAACTATAACAGATGCAAGCTTGTCCTGTTTGGTGGAGATGATATTTAATAAAATAAGTAGAAATCCACTAAAAGTTTTGTTTGGTTATCTTGCAATCCCGAGATAATCGTCTCCATGCTCCAAATCCATTTTAAAGCCATTTTTAAGGCATTTCGCGCATACATGAAATGAACACATTTTTCTCCAAAACTATAACACATGCAAGCTTGTCCTGTTTGGTGGAGATGATATTTAATAAAATAAGTAGAAATCCACTAAAAGTTTTGTTTGGTTATCTTGCAATCCCGAGATAATCGTCTCCATGCTCCAAATCCATTTTAAAGCCATTTTTAAGGCATTTCGCGCATACATGAAATGAACACATTTTTCTCCAAAACTATAACAGATGCAAGCTTGTCCTGTTTGGTGGAGATGATATTTAATAAAATAAGTAGAAATCCACTAAAAGTTTTGTTTGGTTATCTTGCAATCCCGAGATAATCGTCTCCATGCTCCAAATCCATTTTAAAGCCATTTTTAAGGCATTTCGCGCATACATGAAATGAACACATTTTTCTCCAAAACTATAACAGATGCAAGCTTGTCCTGTTTGGTGGAGATGATATTTAATAAAATAAGTAGAAATCCACTAAAAGTTTTGTTTGGTTATCTTGCAATCCCGAGATAATCGTCTCCATGCTCCAAGTCCATTTTAAAGCCATTTTTAAGGCATTTCGCGCATACATGAAATGAACACATTTTTCTCCAAAACTATAACAGATGCAAGCTTGTCCTGTTTGGTGGAGATGATATTTAATAAAATAAGTAGAAATCCACTAAAAGTTTTGTTTGGTTATCTTGCAATCCCGAGATAATCGTCTCCATGCTCCAAATCCATTTTAAAGCCATTTTTAAGGCATTTCGCGCATACATGAAATGAACACATTTTTCTCCAAAACTATAACAGATGCAAGCTTGTCCTGTTTGGTGGAGATGATATTTAATAAAATAAGTAGAAATCCACTAAAAGTTTTGTTTGGTTATCTTGCAATCCCGAGATAATCGTCTCCATGCTCCAAATCCATTTTAAAGCCATTTTTAAGGCATTTCGCGCATACATGAAATGAACACATTTTTCTCCAAAACTATAACAGATGCAAGCTTGTCCTGTTTGGTGGAGATAATATTTAATAAAATAAGTAGAAATCTACTAAAAGTTTTGTTTGTTTATATTGCCATCCTGAGATAATCGTCTCCATGCTCCAAATCCATTTTAAAGCCATTTCAAAGGCATTTTGCGCATACATGAAATGAACACATTTTTCTCCAAAACTATACCACATGCAAGCTTGTCCTGTTTGGTGGAGATGATATTTAATAAAATAAGTAGAAATCCACTAAAAGTTTTGTTTGGTTATCTTGCAATCCCGAGATAATCGTCTCCATGCTCCAAATCCATTTTAAAGCCATTTCAAAGGCATTTTGCGCATACATGAAATGAACACATTTTTCTCCAAAACTATAACACATGCAAGCTTGTCCTGTTTGGTGGAGATGATATTTAATAAAATAAGTAGAAATCCACTAAAAGTTTTGTTTGGTTATCTTGCAATCCCGAGATAATCGTCTCCATGCTCCAAATCCATTTTAAAGCCATTTTTAAGGCATTTCGCGCATACATGAAATGAACACATTTTTCTCCAAAACTATAACAGATGCAAGCTTGTCCTGTTTGGTGGAGATGATATTTAATAAAATAAGTAGAAATCCACTAAAAGTTTTGTTTGGTTATCTTGCAATCCCGAGATAATCGTCTCCATGCTCCAAATCCATTTTAAAGCCATTTTTAAGGCATTTCGCGCATACATGAAATGAACACATTTTTCTCCAAAACTATAACAGATGCAAGCTTGTCCTGTTTGGTGGAGATGATATTTAATAAAATAAGTAGAAATCCACTAAAAGTTTTGTTTGGTTATCTTGCAATCCCGAGATAATCGTCTCCATGCTCCAAATCCATTTTAAAGCCATTTTTAAGGCATTTCGCGCATACATGAAATGAACACATTTTTCTCCAAAACTATAACAGATGCAAGCTTGTCCTGTTTGGTGGAGATGATATTTAATAAAATAAGTAGAAATCCACTAAAAGTTTTGTTTGGTTATATTGCAATCCCGAGATAATCGTCTCCATGCTCCAAATCCATTTTAAAGCCATTTTTAAGGCATTTCGCGCATACATGAAATGAACACATTTTTCTCCAAAACTATAACAGATGCAAGCTTGTCCTGTTTGGTGGAGATGATATTTAATAAAATAAGTAGAAATCCACTAAAAGTTTTGTTTGGTTATCTTGCAATCCCGAGATAATCGTCTCCATGCTCCAAATCCATTTTAAAGCCATTTTTAAGGCATTTCGCACATACATGAAATGAACACATTTTTATCCAAAACTATAACAGATGCAAGCTTGTCCTGTTTGGTGGAGATGATATTTAATAAAATAAGTAGAAATCCACTAAAAGTTTTGTTTGGTTATCTTGCAATCCCGAGATAATCGTCTCCATGCTCCAAATCCATTTTAAAGCCATTTTTAAGGCATTTCGCGCATACATGAAATGAACACATTTTTCTCCAAAACTATAACAGATGCAAGCTTGTCCTGTTTGGTGGAGATGATATTTAATAAAATAAGTAGAAATCCACTAAAAGTTTTGTTTGGTTATCTTGCAATCCCGAGATAATCGTCTCCATGCTCCAAATCCATTTTAAAGCCATTTTTAAGGCATTTCGCGCATACATGAAATGAACACATTTTTCTCCAAAACTATAACAGATGCAAGCTTGTCCTGTTTGGTGGAGATGATATTTAATAAAATAAGTAGAAATCCACTAAAAGTTTTGTTTGGTTATCTTGCAATACCGAGATAATCGTCTCCATGCTCCAAATCCATTTTAAAGCCATTTTTAAGGCATTTCGCGCATACATGAAATGAACACATTTTTCTCCAAAACTATAACAGATGCAAGCTTGTCCTGTTTGGTGGAGATGATATTTAATAAAATAAGTAGAAATCCACTAAAAGTTTTGTTTGGTTATCTTGCAATCCCGAGATAATCGTCTCCATGCTCCAAATCCATTTTAAAGCCATTTTTAAGGCATTTCGCGCATACATGAAATGAACACATTTTTCTCCAAAACTATAACAGATGCAAGCTTGTCCTGTTTGGTGGAGATGATATTTAATAAAATAAGTAGAAATCCACTAAAAGTTTTGTTTGGTTATCTTGCAATCCCGAGATAATCGTCTCCATGCTCCAAATCCATTTTAAAGCCATTTTTAAGGCATTTCGCGCATACATGAAATGAACACATTTTTCTCCAAAACTATAACAGATGCAAGCTTGTCCTGTTTGGTGGAGATGATATTTAATAAAATAAGTAGAAATCCACTAAAAGTTTTGTTTGGTTATCTTGCAATCCCGAGATAATCGTCTCCATGCTCCAAATCCATTTTAAAGCCATTTTTAAGGCATTTCGCGCATACATGAAATGAACACATTTTTCTCCAAAACTATAACAGATGCAAGCTTGTCCTGTTTGGTGGAGATGATATTTAATAAAATAAGTAGAAATCCACTAAAAGTTTTGTTTGGTTATCTTGCAATCCCGAGATAATCGTCTCCATGCTCCAAATCCATTTTAAAGCCATTTTTAAGGCATTTCGCGCATACATGAAATGAACACATTTTTCTCCAAAACTATAACAGATGCAAGCTTGTCCTGTTTGGTGGAGATGATATTTAATAAAATAAGTAGAAATCCACTAAAAGTTTTGTTTGGTTATCTTGCAATCCCGAGATAATCGTCTCCATGCTCCAAATCCATTTTAAAGCCATTTTTAAGGCATTTCGCGCATACATGAAATGAACACATTTTTCTCCAAAACTATAACAGATGCAAGCTTGTCCTGTTTGGTGGAGATGATATTTAATAAAATAAGTAGAAATCCACTAAAAGTTTTGTTTGGTTATCTTACAATCCCGAGATAATCGTCTCCATGCTCCAAATCCATTTTAAAGCCATTTTTAAGGCATTTCGCGCATACATGAAATGAACACATTTTTCTCCAAAACTATAACAGATGCAAGCTTGTCCTGTTTGGTGGAGATGATATTTAATAAAATAAGTAGAAATCCACTAAAAGTTTTGTTTGGTTATCTTGCAATCCCGAGATAATCGTCTCCATGCTCCAAATCCATTTTAAAGCCATTTTTAAGGCATTTCGCGCATACATGAAATGAACACATTTTTCTCCAAAACTATAACAGATGCAAGCTTGTCCTGTTTGGTGGAGATGATATTTAATAAAATAAGTAGAAATCCACTAAAAGTTTTGTTTGGTTATCTTGCAATCCCGAGATAATCGTCTCCATGCTCCAAATCCATTTTAAAGCCATTTCAAAGGCATTTTGCGCATACATGAAATGAACACATTTTTCTCCAAAACTATAACACATGCAACCTTGTCCTGTTTGGTGGAGATGATATTTAATAAAATAAGTAGAAATCCACTAAAAGTTTTGTTTGGTTATCTTGCAATCCCGAGATAATCGTCTCCATGCTCCAAATCCATTTTAAAGCCATTTTTAAGGCATTTCGCGCATACATGAAATGAACACATTTTTCTCCAAAACTATAACAGATGCAAGCTTGTCCTGTTTGGTGGAGATGATATTTAATAAAATAAGTAGAAATCCACTAAAAGTTTTGTTTGGTTATCTTGCAATCCCGAGATAATCGTCTCCATGCTCCAAATCCATTTTAAAGCCATTTTTAAGGCATTTCGCGCATACATGAAATGAACACATTTTTCTCCAAAACTATAACAGATGCAAGCTTGTCCTGTTTGGTGGAGATGATATTTAATAAAATAAGTAGAAATCCACTAAAAGTTTTGTTTGGTTATCTTGCAATCCCGAGATAATCGTCTCCATGCTCCAAATCCATTTTAAAGCCATTTTTAAGGCATTTCGCGCATACATGAAATGAACACATTTTTCTCCAAAACTATAACAGATGCAAGCTTGTCCTGTTTGGTGGAGATGATATTTAATAAAATAAGTAGAAATCCACTAAAAGTTTTGTTTGGTTATATTGCAATCCCGAGATAATCGTCTCCATGCTCCAAATCCATTTTAAAGCCATTTTTAAGGCATTTCGCGCATACATGAAATGAACACATTTTTCTCCAAAACTATAACAGATGCAAGCTTGTCCTGTTTGGTGGAGATGATATTTAATAAAATAAGTAGAAATCCACTAAAAGTTTTGTTTGGTTATCTTGCAATCCCGAGATAATCGTCTCCATGCTCCAAATCCATTTTAAAGCCATTTTTAAGGCATTTCGCGCATACATGAAATGAACACATTTTTCTCCAAAACTATAACAGATGCAAGCTTGTCCTGTTTGGTGGAGATAATATTTAATAAAATAAGTAGAAATCTACTAAAAGTTTCGTTTGTTTATATTGCCATCCTGAGATAATCGTCTCCATGCTCCAAATCCATTTTAAAGCCATTTCAAAGGCATTTTGCGCATACATGAAATGAACACATTTTTCTCCAAAACTATAACACATGCAAGCTTGTCCTGTTTGGTGGAGATGATATTTAATAAAATAAGTAGAAATCCACTAAAAGTTTTGTTTGGTTATCTTGCAATCCCGAGATAATCGTCTCCATGCTCCAAATCCATTTTAAAGCCATTTTTAAGGCATTTCGCGCATACATGAAATGAACACATTTTTCTCCAAAACTATAACAGATGCAAGCTTGTCCTGTTTGGTGGAGATGATATTTAATAAAATAAGTAGAAATCCACTAAAAGTTTTGTTTGGTTATCTTGCAATCCCGAGATAATCGTCTCCATGCTCCAAATCCATTTTAAAGCCATTTTTAAGGCATTTCGCGCATACATGAAATGAACACATTTTTCTCCAAAACTATAACACATGCAAGCTTGTCCTGTTTGGTGGAGATGATATTTAATAAAATAAGTAGAAATCCACTAAAAGTTTTGTTTGGTTATCTTGCAATCCCGAGATAATCGTCTCCATGCTCCAAATCCATTTTAAAGCCATTTTTAAGGCATTTCGCGCATACATGAAATGAACACATTTTTCTCCAAAACTATAACAGATGCAAGCTTGTCCTGTTTGGTGGAGATGATATTTAATAAAATAAGTAGAAATCCACTAAAAGTTTTGTTTGGTTATCTTGCAATCCCGAGATAATCGTCTCCATGCTCCAAATCCATTTTAAAGCCATTTTTAAGGCATTTCGCGCATACATGAAATGAACACATTTTTCTCCAAAACTATAACAGATGCAAGCTTGTCCTGTTTGGTGGAGATAATATTTAATAAAATAAGTAGAAATCTACTAAAAGTTTTGTTTGTTTATATTGCCATCCTGAGATAATCGTCTCCATGCTCCAAATCCATTTTAAAGCCATTTCAAAGGCATTTTGCGCATACATGAAATGAACACATTTTTCTCCAAAACTATACCACATGCAAGCTTGTCCTGTTTGGTGGAGATGATATTTAATAAAATAAGTAGAAATCCACTAAAAGTTTTGTTTGGTTATCTTGCAATCCCGAGATAATCGTCTCCATGCTCCAAATCCATTTTAAAGCCATTTCAAAGGCATTTTGCGCATACATGAAATGAACACATTTTTCTCCAAAACTATAACACATGCAAGCTTGTCCTGTTTGGTGGAGATGATATTTAATAAAATAAGTAGAAATCCACTAAAAGTTTTGTTTGGTTATCTTGCAATCCCGAGATAATCGTCTCCATGCTCCAAATCCATTTTAAAGCCATTTTTAAGGCATTTCGCGCATACATGAAATGAACACATTTTTCTCCAAAACTATAACAGATGCAAGCTTGTCCTGTTTGGTGGAGATGATATTTAATAAAATAAGTAGAAATCCACTAAAAGTTTTGTTTGGTTATCTTGCAATCCCGAGATAATCGTCTCCATGCTCCAAATCCATTTTAAAGCCATTTTTAAGGCATTTCGCGCATACATGAAATGAACACATTTTTCTCCAAAACTATAACAGATGCAAGCTTGTCCTGTTTGGTGGAGATGATATTTAATAAAATAAGTAGAAATCCACTAAAAGTTTTGTTTGGTTATCTTGCAATCCCGAGATAATCGTCTCCATGCTCCAAATCCATTTTAAAGCCATTTTTAAGGCATTTCGCGCATACATGAAATGAACACATTTTTCTCCAATACTATAACAGATGCAAGCTTGTCCTGTTTGGTGGAGATGATATTTAATAAAATAAGTAGAAATCCACTAAAAGTTTTGTTTGGTTATATTGCAATCCCGAGATAATCGTCTCCATGCTCCAAATCCATTTTAAAGCCATTTTTAAGGCATTTCGCGCATACATGAAATGAACACATTTTTCTCCAAAACTATAACAGATGCAAGCTTGTCCTGTTTGGTGGAGATGATATTTAATAAAATAAGTAGAAATCCACTAAAAGTTTTGTTTGGTTATCTTGCAATCCCGAGATAATCGTCTCCATGCTCCAAATCCATTTTAAAGCCATTTTTAAGGCATTTCGCGCATACATGAAATGAACACATTTTTCTCCAAAACTATAACAGATGCAAGCTTGTCCTGTTTGGTGGAGATGATATTTAATAAAATAAGTAGAAATCCACTAAAAGTTTTGTTTGGTTATCTTGCAATCCCGAGATAATCGTCTCCATGCTCCAAATCCATTTTAAAGCCATTTTTAAGGCATTTCGCGCATACATGAAATGAACACATTTTTCTCCAAAACTATAACAGATGCAAGCTTGTCCTGTTTGGTGGAGATAATATTTAATAAAATAAGTAGAAATCTACTAAAAGTTTCGTTTGTTTATATTGCCATCCTGAGATAATCGTCTCCATGCTCCAAATCCATTTTAAAGCCATTTTTAAGGCATTTCGCGCATACATGAAATGAACACATTTTTCTCCAAAACTATAACAGATGCAAGCTTGTCCTGTTTGGTGGAGATGATATTTAATAAAATAAGTAGAAATCCACTAAAAGTTTTGTTTGGTTATCTTGCAATCCCGAGATAATCGTCTCCATGCTCCAAATCCATTTTAAAGCCATTTTTAAGGCATTTCGCGCATACATGAAATGAACACATTTTTCTCCAAAACTATAACAGATGCAAGCTTGTCCTGTTTGGTGGAGATGATATTTAATAAAATAAGTAGAAATCCACTAAAGTTTTGTTTGGTTATCTTGCAATCCCGAGATAATCGTCTCCATGCTCCAAATCCATTTTAAAGCCATTTTTAAGGCATTTCGCGCATACATGAAATGAACACATTTTTCTCCAAAACTATAACAGATGCAAGCTTGTCCTGTTTGGTGGAGATGATATTTAATAAAATAAGTAGAAATCCACTAAACGTTTTGTTTGGTTATCTTGCAATCCCGAGATAATCGTCTCCATGCTCCAAATCCATTTTAAAGCCATTTTTAAGGCATTTCGCGCATACATGAAATGAACACATTTTTCTCCAAAACTATAACAGATGCAAGCTTGTCCTGTTTGGTGAAGATGATATTTAATAAAATAAGTAGAAATCCACTAAAAGTTTTGTTTGGTTATCTTGCAATCCCGAGATAATCGTCTCCATGCTCCAAATCCATTTTAAAGCCATTTTTAAGGCATTTCGCGCATACATGAAATGAACACATTTTTCTCCAAAACTATAACAGATGCAAGCTTGTCCTGTTTGGTGAAGATGATATTTAATAAAATAAGTAGAAATCCACTAAAAGTTTTGTTTGGTTATCTTGCAATACCGAGATAATCGTCTCCATGCTCCAGATCCATTTTAAAGCCATTTTTAAGGCATTTCGCGCATACATGAAATGAACACATTTTTCTCCAAAACTATAACAGATGCAAGCTTGTCCTGTTTGGTGGAGATGATATTTAATAAAATAAGTAGAAATCCACTAAAAGTTTTGTTTGGTTATCTTGCAATCCCGAGATAATCGTCTCCATGCTCCAAATCCATTTTAAAGCCATTTTTAAGGCATTTCGCGCATACATGAAATGAACACATTTTTCTCCAAAACTATAACAGATGCAAGCTTGTCCTGTTTGGTGAAGATGATATTTAATAAAATAAGTAGAAATCCACTAAAAGTTTTGTTTGGTTATCTTGCAATACCGAGATAATCGTCTCCATGCTCCAGATCCATTTTAAAGCCATTTTTAAGGCATTTCGCGCATACATGAAATGAACACATTTTTCTCCAAAACTATAACAGATGCAAGCTTGTCCTGTTTGGTGGAGATGATATTTAATAAAATAAGTAGAAATCCACTAAAAGTTTTGTTTGGTTATCTTGCAATCCCGAGATAATCGTCTCCATGCTCCAAATCCATTTTAAAGCCATTTTTAAGGCATTTCGCGCATACATGAAATGAACACATTTTTCTCCAAAACTATAACAGATGCAAGCTTGTCCTGTTTGGTGGAGATGATATTTAATAAAATAAGTAGAAATCCACTAAAAGTTTTGTTTGGTTATCTTGCAATCCCGAGATAATCGTCTCCATGCTCCAAATCCATTTTAAAGCCATTTTTAAGGCATTTCGCGCATACATGAAATGAACACATTTTTCTCCAAAACTATAACAGATGCAAGCTTGTCCTGTTTGGTGGAGATGATATTTAATAAAATAAGTAGAAATCCACTAAAAGTTTTGTTTGGTTATATTGCAATCCCGAGATAATCGTCTCCATGCTCCAAATCCATTTTAAAGCCATTTTTAAGGCATTTCGCGCATACATGAAATGAACACATTTTTCTCCAAAACTATAACAGATGCAAGCTTGTCCTGTTTGGTGGAGATGATATTTAATAAAATAAGTAGAAATCCACTAAAAGTTTTGTTTGGTTATCTTGCAATCCCGAGATAATCGTCTCCATGCTCCAAATCCATTTTAAAGCCATTTTTAAGGCATTTCGCGCATACATGAAATGAACACATTTTTCTCCAAAACTATAACAGATGCAAGCTTGTCCTGTTTGGTGGAGATGATATTTAATAAAATAAGTAGAAATCCACTAAAAGTTTTGTTTGGTTATCTTGCAATCCCGAGATAATCGTCTCCATGCTCCAAATCCATTTTAAAGCCATTTTTAAGGCATTTCGCGCATACATGAAATGAACACATTTTTCTCCAAAACTATAACAGATGCAAGCTTGTCCTGTTTGGTGGAGATGATATTTAATAAAATAAGTAGAAATCCACTAAAAGTTTTGTTTGGTTATCTTGCAATCCCGAGATAATCGTCTCCATGCTCCAAATCCATTTTAAAGCCATTTCAAAGGCATTTTGCGCATACATGAAATGAACACATTTTTCTCCAAAACTATAACACATGCAACCTTGTCCTGTTTGGTGGAGATGATATTTAATAAAATAAGTAGAAATCCACTAAAAGTTTTGTTTGGTTATCTTGCAATCCCGAGATAATCGTCTCCATGCTCCAAATCCATTTTAAAGCCATTTTTAAGGCATTTCGCGCATACATGAAATGAACACATTTTTCTCCAAAACTATAACAGATGCAAGCTTGTCCTGTTTGGTGGAGATGATATTTAATAAAATAAGTAGAAATCCACTAAAAGTTTTGTTTGGTTATCTTGCAATCCCGAGATAATCGTCTCCATGCTCCAAATCCATTTTAAAGCCATTTTTAAGGCATTTCGCGCATACATGAAATGAACACATTTTTCTCCAAAACTATAACAGATGCAAGCTTGTCCTGTTTGGTGGAGATGATATTTAATAAAATAAGTAGAAATCCACTAAAAGTTTTGTTTGGTTATCTTGCAATCCCGAGATAATCGTCTCCATGCTCCAAATCCATTTTAAAGCCATTTTTAAGGCATTTCGCGCATACATGAAATGAACACATTTTTCTCCAAAACTATAACAGATGCAAGCTTGTCCTGTTTGGTGGAGATGATATTTAATAAAATAAGTAGAAATCCACTAAAAGTTTTGTTTGGTTATATTGCAATCCCGAGATAATCGTCTCCATGCTCCAAATCCATTTTAAAGCCATTTTTAAGGCATTTCGCGCATACATGAAATGAACACATTTTTCTCCAAAACTATAACAGATGCAAGCTTGTCCTGTTTGGTGGAGATGATATTTAATAAAATAAGTTGAAATCCACTAAAAGTTTTGTTTGGTTATCTTGCAATCCCGAGATAATCGTCTCCATGCTCCAAATCCATTTTAAAGCCATTTTTAAGGCATTTCGCGCATACATGAAATGAACAAATTTTTCTCCAAAACTATAACAGATGCAAGCTTGTCCTGTTTGGTGGAGATGATATTTAATAAAATAAGTAGAAATCCACTAAAAGTTTTGTTTGGTTATCTTGCAATCCCGAGATAATCGTCTCCATGCTCCAAATCCATTTTAAAGCCATTTTTAAGGCATTTCGCGCATACATGAAATGAACACATTTTTCTCCAAAACTATAACAGATGCAAGCTTGTCCTGTTTGGTGGAGATGATATTTAATAAAATAAGTAGAAATCCACTAAAAGTTTTGTTTGGTTATCTTGCAATCCCGAGATAATCGTCTCCATGCTCCAAATCCATTTTAAAGCCATTTTTAAGGCATTTCGCGCATACATGAAATGAACACATTTTTCTCCAAAACTATAACAGATGCAAGCTTGTCCTGTTTGGTGGAGATGATATTTAATAAAATAAGTAGAAATCCACTAAAAGTTTTGTTTGGTTATCTTGCAATCCCGAGATAATCGTCTCCATGCTCCAAATCCATTTTAAAGCCATTTTTAAGGCATTTCGCGCATACATGAAATGAACACATTTTTCTCCAAAACTATAACAGATGCAAGCTTGTCCTGTTTGGTGGAGATGATATTTAATAAAATAAGTGGAAATCCACTAAAAGTTTTGTTTGGTTATCTTGCAATCCCGAGATAATCGTCTCCATGCTCCAAATCCATTTTAAAGCCATTTTTAAGGCATTTCGCGCATACATGAAATGAACACATTTTTCTCCAAAACTATAACAGATGCAAGCTTGTCCTGTTTGGTGGAGATGATATTTAATAAAATAAGTAGAAATCCACTAAAAGTTTTGTTTGGTTATATTGCAATCCCGAGATAATCGTCTCCATGCTCCAAATCCATTTTAAAGCCATTTTTAAGGCATTTCGCGCATACATGAAATGAACACATTTTTCTCCAAAACTATAACAGATGCAAGCTTGTCCTGTTTGGTGGAGATGATATTTAATAAAATAAGTAGAAATCCACTAAAAGTTTTGTTTGGTTATCTTGCAATCCCGAGATAATCGTCTCCATGCTCCAAATCCATTTTAAAGCCATTTTTAAGGCATTTCGCGCATACATGAAATGAACACATTTTTCTCCAAAACTATAACAGATGCAAGCTTGTCCTGTTTGGTGGAGATGATATTTAATAAAATAAGTAGAAATCCACTAAAAGTTTTGTTTGGTTATCTTGCAATCCCGAGATAATCGTCTCCATGCTCCAAATCCATTTTAAAGCCATTTTTAAGGCATTTCGCGCATACATGAAATGAACACATTTTTCTCCAAAACTATAACAGATGCAAGCTTGTCCTGTTTGGTGGAGATGATATTTAATAAAATAAGTAGAAATCCACTAAAAGTTTTGTTTGGTTATATTGCAATCCCGAGATAATCGTCTCCATGCTCCAAATCCATTTTAAAGCCATTTTTAAGGCATTTCGCGCATACATGAAATGAACACATTTTTCTCCAAAACTATAACAGATGCAAGCTTGTCCTGTTTGGTGGAGATGATATTTAATAAAATAAGTAGAAATCCACTAAAAGTTTTGTTTGGTTATCTTGCAATCCCGAGATAATCGTCTCCATGCTCCAAATCCATTTTAAAGCCATTTTTAAGGCATTTCGCGCATACATGAAATGAACACATTTTTCTCCAAAACTATAACAGATGCAAGCTTGTCCTGTTTGGTGGAGATGATATTTAATAAAATAAGTAGAAATCCACTAAAAGTTTTGTTTGGTTATCTTGCAATCCCGAGATAATCGTCTCCATGCTCCAAATCCATTTTAAAGCCATTTTTAAGGCATTTCGCGCATACATGAAATGAACACATTTTTCTCCAAAACTATAACAGATGCAAGCTTGTCCTGTTTGGTGGAGATAATATTTAATAAAATAAGTAGAAATCTACTAAAAGTTTCGTTTGTTTATATTGCCATCCTGAGATAATCGTCTCCATGCTCCAAATCCATTTTAAAGCCATTTCAAAGGCATTTTGCGCATACATGAAATGAACACATTTTTCTCCAAAACTATAACACATGCAAGCTTGTCCTGTTTGGTGGAAATGATATTTAATAAAATAAGTAGAAATCCACTAAAAGTTTTGTTTGGTTATCTTGCAATCCCGAGATAATCGTCTCCATGCTCCAAATCCATTTTAAAGCCATTTTTAAGGCATTTCGCGCATACATGAAATGAACACATTTTTCTCCAAAACTATAACAGATGCAAGCTTGTCCTGTTTGGTGGAGATATTTAATAAAATAAGTAGAAATCTACTAAAAGTTTCGTTTGTTTATATTGCCATCCTGAGATAATCGTCTCCATGCTCCAAATCCATTTTAAAGCCATTTCAAAGGCATTTTGCGCATACATGAAATGAACACATTTTTCTCCAAAACTATAACACATGCAAGCTTGTCCTGTTTGGTGGAGATGATATTTAATAAAATAAGTAGAAATCCACTAAAAGTTTTGTTTGGTTATCTTGCAATCCCGAGATAATCGTCTCCATGCTCCAAATCCATTTTAAAGCCATTTTTAAGGCATTTCGTGCATACATGAAATGAACACATTTTTCTCCAAAACTATAACAGATGCAAGCTTGTCCTGTTTGGTGGAGATGATATTTAATAAAATAAGTAGAAATCCACTAAAAGTTTTGTTTGGTTATCTTGCAATCCCGAGATAATCGTCTCCATGCTCCAAATCCATTTTAAAGCCATTTTTAAGGCATTTCGCGCATACATGAAATGAACACATTTTTCTCCAAAACTATAACAGATGCAAGCTTGTCCTGTTTGGTGGAGATGATATTTAATAAAATAAGTAGAAATCCACTAAAAGTTTTGTTTGGTTATCTTGCAATCCCGAGATAATCGTCTCCATGCTCCAAATCCATTTTAAAGCCATTTTTAAGGCATTTCGCGCATACATGAAATGAACACATTTTTCTCCAAAACTATAACACATGCAAGCTTGTCCTGTTTGGTGGAGATGATATTTAATAAAATAAGTAGAAATCAACTAAAAGTTTTGTTTGGTTATCTTGCAATCCCGAGATAATCGTCTCCATGCTCCAAATCCATTTTAAAGCCATTTTTAAGGCATTTCGCGCATACATGAAATGAACACATTTTTCTCCAAAACTATAACAGATGCAAGCTTGTCCTGTTTGGTGGAGATGATATTTAATAAAATAAGTAGAAATCCACTAAAAGTTTTGTTTGGTTATCTTGCAATCCCGAGATAATCGTCTCCATGCTCCAAATCCATTTTAAAGCCATTTTTAAGGCATTTCGCGCATACATGAAATGAACACATTTTTCTCCAAAACTATAACAGATGCAAGCTTGTCCTGTTTGGTGGAGATGATATTTAATAAAATAAGTAGAAATCCACTAAAAGTTTTGTTTGGTTATCTTGCAATCCCGAGATAATCGTCTCCATGCTCCAAATCTATTTTAAAGCCATTTTTAAGGCATTTCGCGCATACATGAAATGAACACATTTTTCTCCAAAACTATAACAGATGCAAGCTTGTCCTGTTTGGTGGAGATGATATTTAATAAAATAAGTAGAAATGCACTAAAAGTTTTGTTTGGTTATCTTGCAATCCCGAGATAATCGTCTCCATGCTCCAAATCCATTTTAAAGCCATTTTTAAGGCATTTCGCGCATACATGAAATGAACACATTTTTCTCCAAAACTATAACAGATGCAAGCTTGTCCTGTTTGGTGGAGATAATATTTAATAAAATAAGTAGAAATCTACTAAAAGTTTCGTTTGTTTATATTGCCATCCTGAGATAATCGTCTCCATGCTCCAAATCCATTTTAAAGCCATTTCAAAGGCATTTTGCGCATACATGAAATGAACACATTTTTCTCCAAAACTATAACACATGCAAGCTTGTCCTGTTTGGTGGAGATGATATTTAATAAAATAAGTAGAAATCCACTAAAAGTTTTGTTTGGTTATCTTGCAATCCCGAGATAATCGTCTCCATGCTCCAAATCCATTTTAAAGCCATTTTTAAGGCATTTCGCGCATACATGAAATGAACACATTTTTCTCCAAAACTATAACAGATGCAAGCTTGTCCTGTTTGGTGGAGATATTTAATAAAATAAGTAGAAATCTACTAAAAGTTTCGTTTGTTTATATTGCCATCCTGAGATAATCGTCTCCATGCTCCAAATCCATTTTAAAGCCATTTCAAAGGCATTTTGCGCATACATGAAATGAACACATTTTTCTCCAAAACTATAACACATGCAAGCTTGTCCTGTTTGGTGGAGATGATATTTAATAAAATAAGTAGAAATCCACTAAAAGTTTTGTTTGGTTATCTTGCAATCCCGAGATAATCGTCTCCATGCTCCAAATCCATTTTAAAGCCATTTTTAAGGCATTTCGCGCATACATGAAATGAACACATTTTTCTCCAAAACTATAACAGATGCAAGCTTGTCCTGTTTGGTGGAGATGATATTTAATAAAATAAGTAGAAATCCACTAAAAGTTTTGTTTGGTTATCTTGCAATCCCGAGATAATCGTCTCCATGCTCCAAATCCATTTTAAAGCCATTTTTAAGGCATTTCGCGCATACATGAAATAAACACATTTTTCTCCAAAACTATAACAGATGCAAGCTTGTCCTGTTTGGTGGAGATGATATTTAATAAAATAAGTAGAAATCCACTAAAAGTTTTGTTTGGTTATCTTGCAATCCCGAGATAATCGTCTCCATGCTCCAAATCCATTTTAAAGCCATTTTTAAGGCATTTCGCGCATACATGAAATGAACACATTTTTCTCCAAAACTATAACAGATGCAAGCTTGTCCTGTTTGGTGGAGATGATATTTAATAAAATAAGTAGAAATCCACTAAAAGTTTTGTTTGGTTATCTTGCAATCCCGAGATAATCGTCTCCATGCTCCAAATCCATTTTAAAGCCATTTTTAAGGCATTTCGCGCATACATGAAATAAACACATTTTTCTCCAAAACTATAACAGATGCAAGCTTGTCCTGTTTGGTGGAGATGATATTTAATAAAATAAGTAGAAATCCACTAAAAGTTTTGTTTGGTTATCTTGCAATCCCGAGATAATCGTCTCCATGCTCCAAATCCATTTTAAAGCCATTTTTAAGGCATTTCGCGCATACATGAAATGAACACATTTTTCTCCAAAACTATAACAGATGCAAGCTTGTCCTGTTTGGTGGAGATGATATTTAATAAAATAAGTAGAAATCCACTAAAAGTTTTGTTTGGTTATCTTGCAATCCCGAGATAATCGTCTCCATGCTCCAAATCCATTTTAAAGCCATTTTTAAGGCATTTCGCGCATACATGAAATGAACACATTTTTCTCCAAAACTATAACAGATGCAAGCTTGTCCTGTTTGGTGGAGATGATATTTAATAAAATAAGTAGAAATCCACTAAAAGTTTTGTTTGGTTATCTTGCAATCCCGAGATAATCGTCTCCATGCTCCAAATCCATTTTAAAGCCATTTTTAAGGCATTTCGCGCATACATGAAATGAACACATTTTTCTCCAAAACTATAACAGATGCAAGCTTGTCCTGTTTGGTGGAGATGATATTTAATAAAATAAGTAGAAATCCACTAAAAGTTTTGTTTGGTTATCTTGCAATCCCGAGATAATCGTCTCCATGCTCCAAATCCATTTTAAAGCCATTTCAAAGGCATTTTGCGCATACATGAAATGAACACATTTTTCTCCAAAACTATAACACATGCAAGCTTGTCCTGTTTGGTGGAGATGATATTTAATAAAATAAGTAGAAATCCACTAAAAGTTTTGTTTGGTTATCTTGCAATCCCGAGATAATCGTCTCCATGCTCCAAATCCATTTTAAAGCCATTTTTAAGGCATTTCGCGCATACATGAAATGAACACATTTTTCTCCAAAACTATAACAGATGCAAGCTTGTCCTGTTTGGTGGAGATGATATTTAATAAAATAAGTAGAAATCCACTAAAAGTTTTGTTTGGTTATCTTGCAATCCCGAGATAATCGTCTCCAAGCTCCAAATCCATTTTAAAGCCATTTTTAAGGCATTTCGCGCATACATGAAATGAACACATTTTTCTCCAAAACTATAACAGATGCAAGCTTGTCCTGTTTGGTGGAGATAATATTTAATAAAATAAGTAGAAATCTACTAAAAGTTTCGTTTGTTTATATTGCCATCCTGAGATAATCGTCTCCATGCTCCAAATCCATTTTAAAGCCATTTCAAAGGCATTTTGCGCATACATGAAATGAACACATTTTTCTCCAAAACTATAACACATGCAAGCTTGTCCTGTTTGGTGGAGATGATATTTAATAAAATAAGTAGAAATCCACTAAAAGTTTTGTTTGGTTATCTTGCAATCCCGAGATAATCGTCTCCATGCTCCAAATCCATTTTAAAGCCATTTTTAAGGCATTTCGCGCATACATGAAATGAACACATTTTTCTCCAAAACTATAACAGATGCAAGCTTGTCCTGTTTGGTGGAGATGATATTTAATAAAATAAGTAGAAATCCACTAAAAGTTTTGTTTGGTTATCTTGCAATCCCGAGATAATCGTCTCCATGCTCCAAATCCATTTTAAAGCCATTTTTAAGGCATTTCGCGCATACATGAAATGAACACATTTTTCTCCAAAACTATAACAGATGCAAGCTTGTCCTGTTTGGTGGAGATGATATTTAATAAAATAAGTAGAAATCCACTAAAAGTTTTGTTTGGTTATCTTGCAATCCCGAGATAATCGTCTCCATGCTCCAAATCCATTTTAAAGCCATTTTTAAGGCATTTCGCGCATACATGAAATGAACACATTTTTCTCCAAAACTATAACAGATGCAAGCTTGTCCTGTTTGGTGGAGATGATATTTAATAAAATAAGTAGAAATCCACTAAAAGTTTTGTTTGGTTATCTTGCAATCCCGAGATAATCGTCTCCATGCTCCAAATCCATTTTAAAGCCATTTCAAAGGCATTTTGCGCATACATGAAATGAACACATTTTTCTCCAAAACTATAACACATGCAAGCTTGTCCTGTTTGGTGGAGATGATATTTAATAAAATAAGTAGAAATCCACTAAAAGTTTTGTTTGGTTATCTTGCAATCCCGAGATAATCGTCCCCATGCTCCAAATCCATTTTAAAGCCATTTTTAAGGCATTTCGCGCATACATGAAATGAACACATTTTTCTCCAAAACTATAACAGATGCAAGCTTGTCCTGTTTGGTGGAGATGATATTTAATAAAATAAGTAGAAATCCACTAAAAGTTTTGTTTGGTTATCTTGCAATCCCGAGATAATCGTCTCCATGCTCCAAATCCATTTTAAAGCCATTTTTAAGGCATTTCGCGCATACATGAAATGAACACATTTTTCTCCAAAACTATAACAGATGCAAGCTTGTCCTGTTTGGTGGAGATGATATTTAATAAAATAAGTAGAAATCCACTAAAAGTTTTGTTTGGTTATCTTGCAATCCCGAGATAATCGTCTCCATGCTCCAAATCCATTTTAAAGCCATTTTTAAGGCATTTCGCGCATACATGAAATGAACACATTTTTCTCCAAAACTATAACAGATGCAAGCTTGTCCTGTTTGGTGGAGATGATATTTAATAAAATAAGTAGAAATCCACTAAAAGTTTTGTTTGGTTATATTGCAATCCCGAGATAATCGTCTCCATGCTCCAAATCCATTTTAAAGCCATTTTTAAGGCATTTCGCGCATACATGAAATGAACACATTTTTCTCCAAAACTATAACAGATGCAAGCTTGTCCTGTTTGGTGGAGATGATATTTAATAAAATAAGTAGAAATCCACTAAAAGTTTTGTTTGGTTATCTTGCAATCCCGAGATAATCGTCTCCATGCTCCAAATCCATTTTAAAGCCATTTTTAAGGCATTTCGCGCATACATGAAATTAACACATTTTTCTCCAAAACTATAACAGATGCAAGCTTGGTTTGTTTGGTGGAGATGATATTTAATAAAATAAGTAGAAATCCACTAAAAGTTTTGTTTGGTTATCTTGCAATCCCGAGATAATCGTCTCCATGCTCCAAATCCATTTTAAAGCCATTTTTAAGGCATTTCGCGCATACATGAAATGAACACATTTTTCTCCAAAACTATAACAGATGCAAGCTTGTCCTGTTTGGTGGAGATGATATTTAATAAAATAAGTAGAAATCCACTAAAAGTTTTGTTTGGTTATCTTGCAATCCCGAGATAATCGTCTCCATGCTCCAAATCCATTTTAAAGCCATTTTTAAGGCATTTCGCGCATACATGAAATGAACACATTTTTCTCCAAAACTATAACAGATGCAAGCTTGTCCTGTTTGGTGGAGATGATATTTAATAAAATAAGTAGAAATCCACTAAAAGTTTTGTTTGGTTATCTTGCAATCCCGAGATAATCGTCTCCATGCTCCAAATCCATTTTAAAGCCATTTTTAAGGCATTTCGCGCATACATGAAATGAACACATTTTTCTCCAAAACTATAACAGATGCAAGCTTGTCCTGTTTGGTGGAGATGATATTTAATAAAATAAGTAGAAATCCACTAAAAGTTTTGTTTGGTTATATTGCAATCCCGAGATAATCGTCTCCATGCTACAAATCCATTTTAAAGCCATTTTTAAGGCATTTCGCGCATACATGAAATGAACACATTTTTCTCCAAAACTATAACAGATGCAAGCTTGTCCTGTTTGGTGGAGATGATATTTAATAAAATAAGTAGAAATCCACTAAAAGTTTTGTTTGGTTATCTTGCAATCCCGAGATAATCGTCTCCATGCTCCAAATCCATTTTAAAGCCATTTTTAAGGCATTTCGCGCATACATGAAATGAACACATTTTTCTCCAAAACTATAACAGATGCAAGCTTGTCCTGTTTGGTGGAGATAATATTTAATAAAATAAGTAGAAATCTACTAAAAGTTTCGTTTGTTTATATTGCCATCCTGAGATAATCGTCTCCATGCTCCAAATCCATTTTAAAGCCATTTCAAAGGCATTTTGCGCATACATGAAATGAACACATTTTTCTCCAAAACTATAACACATGCAAGCTTGTCCTGTTTGGTGGAGATGATATTTAATAAAATAAGTAGAAATCCACTAAAAGTTTTGTTTGGTTATCTTGCAATCCCGAGATAATCGTCTCCATGCTCCAAATCCATTTTAAAGCCATTTTAAGGCATTTCGCGCATACATGAAATGAACACATTTTTCTCCAAAACTATAACAGATGCAAGCTTGTCCTGTTTGGTGGAGATGATATTTAATAAAATAAGTAGAAATCCACTAAAAGTTTTGTTTGGTTATCTTGCAATCCCGAGATAATCGTCTCCATGCTCCAAATCCATTTTAAAGCCATTTTTAAGGCATTTCGCGCATACATGAAATGAACACATTTTTCTCCAAAACTAAACAGATGCAAGCTTGTCCTGTTTGGTGGAGATGATATTTAATAAAATAAGTAGAAATCCACTAAAAGTTTTGTTTGGTTATCTTGCAATCCCGAGATAATCGTCTCCATGCTCCAAATCCATTTTAAAGCCATTTTTAAGGCATTTCGCGCATACATGAAATGAACACATTTTTCTCCAAAACTATAACAGATGCAAGCTTGTCCTGTTTGGTGGAGATGATATTTAATAAAATAAGTAGAAATCCACTAAAAGTTTTGTTTGGTTATCTTGCAATCCCGAGATAATCGTCTCCATGCTCCAAATCCATTTTAAAGCCATTTTTAAGGCATTTCGCGCATACATGAATGAACACATTTTTCTCCAAAACTATAACAGATGCAAGCTTGTCCTGTTTGGTGGAGATGATATTTAATAAAATAAGTAGAAATCCACTAAAAGTTTTGTTTGGTTATATTGCAATCCCGAGATAATCGTCTCCATGCTCCAAATCCATTTTAAAGCCATTTTTAAGGCATTTCGCGCATACATGAAATAAACACATTTTTCTCCAAAACTATAACAGATGCAAGCTTGTCCTGTTTGGTGGAGATGATATTTAATAAAATAAGTAGAAATTTACTAAAAGTTTTGTTTGGTTATCTTGCAATCCCGAGATAATCGTCTCCATGCTCCAAATCCATTTTAAAGCCATTTTTAAGGCATTTCGCGCATACATGAAATGAACACATTTTTCTCCAAAACTATAACAGATGCAAGCTTGTCCTGTTTGGTGGAGATGATATTTAATAAAATAAGTAGAAATCCACTAAAAGTTTTGTTTGGTTATCTTGCAATCCCGAGATAATCGTCTCCATGCTCCAAATCCATTTTAAAGCCATTTTTAAGGCATTTCGCGCATACATGAAATGAACACATTTTTCTCCAAAACTATAACAGATGCAAGCTTGTCCTGTTTGGTGGAGATGATATTTAATAAAATAAGTAGAAATCCACTAAAAGTTTTGTTTGGTTATCTTGCAATCCCGAGATAATCGTCTCCAAGCTCCAAATCCATTTTAAAGCCATTTTTAAGGCATTTCGCGCATACATGAAATGAACACATTTTTCTCCAAAACTATAACAGATGCAAGCTTGTCCTGTTTGGTGGAGATAATATTTAATAAAATAAGTAGAAATCTACTAAAAGTTTCGTTTGTTTATATTGCCATCCTGAGATAATCGTCTCCATGCTCCAAATCCATTTTAAAGCCATTTCAAAGGCATTTTGCGCATACATGAAATGAACACATTTTTCTCCAAAACTATAACACATGCAAGCTTGTCCTGTTTGGTGGAGATGATATTTAATAAAATAAGTAGAAATCCACTAAAAGTTTTGTTTGGTTATCTTGCAATCCCGAGATAATCGTCTCCATGCTCCAAATCCATTTTAAAGCCATTTTTAAGGCATTTCGCGCATACATGAAATGAACACATTTTTCTCCAAAACTATAACAGATGCAAGCTTGTCCTGTTTGGTGGAGATGATATTTAATAAAATAAGTAGAAATCCACTAAAAGTTTTGTTTGGTTATCTTGCAATCCCGAGATAATCGTCTCCATGCTCCAAATCCATTTTAAAGCCATTTTTAAGGCATTTCGCGCATACATGAAATGAACACATTTTTCTCCAAAACTATAACAGATGCAAGCTTGTCCTGTTTGGTGGAGATGATATTTAATAAAATAAGTAGAAATCCACTAAAAGTTTTGTTTGGTTATCTTGCAATCCCGAGATAATCGTCTCCATGCTCCAAATCCATTTTAAAGCCATTGTTAAGGCATTTCGCGCATACATGAAATGAACACATTTTTCTCCAAAACTATAACAGATGCAAGCTTGTCCTGTTTGGTGGAGATGATATTTAATAAAATAAGTAGAAATCCACTAAAAGTTTTGTTTGGTTATCTTGCAATCCCGAGATAATCGTCTCCATGCTCCAAATCCATTTTAAAGCCATTTCAAAGGCATTTTGCGCATACATGAAATGAACACATTTTTCTCCAAAACTATAACACATGCAAGCTTGTCCTGTTTGGTGGAGATGATATTTAATAAAATAAGTAGAAATCCACTAAAAGTTTTGTTTGGTTATCTTGCAATCCCGAGATAATCGTCTCCATGCTCCAAATCCATTTTAAAGCCATTTTTAAGGCATTTCGCGCATACATGAAATGAACACATTTTTCTCCAAAACTATAACAGATGCAAGCTTGTCCTGTTTGGTGGAGATGATATTTAATAAAATAAGTAGAAATCCACTAAAAGTTTTGTTTGGTTATCTTGCAATCCCGAGATAATCGTCTCCATGCTCCAAATCCATTTTAAAGCCATTTTTAAGGCATTTCGCGCATACATGAAATGAACACATTTTTCTCCAAAACTATAACAGATGCAAGCTTGTCCTGTTTGGTGGAGATGATATTTAATAAAATAAGTAGAAATCCACTAAAAGTTTTGTTTGGTTATCTTGCAATCCCGAGATAATCGTCTCCATGCTCCAAATCCATTTTAAAGCCATTTTTAAGGCATTTCGCGCATACATGAAATGAACACATTTTTCTCCAAAACTATAACAGATGCAAGCTTGTCCTGTTTGGTGGAGATGATATTTAATAAAATAAGTAGAAATCCACTAAAAGTTTTGTTTGGTTATATTGCAATCCCGAGATAATCGTCTCCATGCTCCAAATCCATTTTAAAGCCATTTTTAAGGCATTTCGCGCATACATGAAATGAACACATTTTTCTCCAAAACTATAACAGATGCAAGCTTGTCCTGTTTGGTGGAGATGATATTTAATAAAATAAGTAGAAATCCACTAAAAGTTTTGTTTGGTTATCTTGCAATCCCGAGATAATCGTCTCCATGCTCCAAATCCATTTTAAAGCCATTTTTAAGGCATTTCGCGCATACAGGAAATGAACACATTTTTCTCCAAAACTATAACAGATGCAAGCTTGTCCTGTTTGGTGGAGATGATATTTAATAAAATAAGTAGAAATCCACTAAAAGTTTTGTTTGGTTATCTTGCAATCCCGAGATAATCGTCTCCATGCTCCAAATCCATTTTAAAGCCATTTTTAAGGCATTTCGCGCATACATAAAATGAACACATTTTTCTCCAAAACTATAACAGATGCAAGCTTGGTTTGTTTGGTGGAGATGATATTTAATAAAATAAGTAGAAATCCACTAAAAGTTTTGTTTGGTTATCTTGCAATCCCGAGATAATCGTCTCCATGCTCCAAATCCATTTTAAAGCCATTTTTAAGGCATTTCGCGCATACATGAAATGAACACATTTTTCTCCAAAACTATAACAGATGCAAGCTTGTCCTGTTTGGTGGAGATGATATTTAATAAAATAAGTAGAAATCCACTAAAAGTTTTGTTTGGTTATCTTGCAATCCCGAGATAATCGTCTCCATGCTCCAAATCCATTTTAAAGCCATTTTTAAGGCATTTCGCGCATACATAAAATGAACACATTTTTCTCCAAAACTATAACAGATGCAAGCTTGGTTTGTTTGGTGGAGATGATATTTAATAAAATAAGTAGAAATCCACTAAAAGTTTTGTTTGGTTATCTTGCAATCCCGAGATAATCGTCTCCATGCTCCAAATCCATTTTAAAGCCATTTTTAAGGCATTTCGCGCATACATGAAATGAACACATTTTTCTCCAAAACTATAACAGATGCAAGCTTGTCCTGTTTGGTGGAGATGATATTTAATAAAATAAGTAGAAATCCACTAAAAGTTTTGTTTGGTTATATTGCAATCCCGAGATAATCGTCTCCATGCTACAAATCCATTTTAAAGCCATTTTTAAGGCATTTCGCGCATACATGAAATGAACACATTTTTCTCCAAAACTATAACAGATGCAAGCTTGTCCTGTTTGGTGGAGATGATATTTAATAAAATAAGTAGAAATCCACTAAAAGTTTTGTTTGGTTATCTTGCAATCCCGAGATAATCGTCTCCATGCTCCAAATCCATTTTAAAGCCATTTTTAAGGCATTTCGCGCATACATGAAATGAACACATTTTTCTCCAAAACTATAACAGATGCAAGCTTGTCCTGTTTGGTGGAGATAATATTTAATAAAATAAGTAGAAATCTACTAAAAGTTTCGTTTGTTTATATTGCCATCCTGAGATAATCGTCTCCATGCTCCAAATCCATTTTAAAGCCATTTCAAAGGCATTTTGCGCATACATGAAATGAACACATTTTTCTCCAAAACTATAACACATGCAAACTTGTCCTGTTTGGTGGAGATGATATTTAATAAAATAAGTAGAAATCCACTAAAAGTTTTGTTTGGTTATCTTGCAATCCCGAGATAATCGTCTCCATGCTCCAAATCCATTTTAAAGCCATTTTAAGGCATTTCGCGCATACATGAAATGAACACATTTTTCTCCAAAACTATAACAGATGCAAGCTTGTCCTGTTTGGTGGAGATGATATTTAATAAAATAAGTAGAAATCCACTAAAAGTTTTGTTTGGTTATCTTGCAATCCCGAGATAATCGTCTCCATGCTCCAAATCCATTTTAAAGCCATTTTTAAGGCATTTCGCGCATACATGAAATGAACACATTTTTCTCCAAAACTATAACACATGCAAGCTTGTCCTGTTTGGTGGAGATGATATTTAATAAAATAAGTAGAAATCCACTAAAAGTTTTGTTTGGTTATCTTGCAATCCCGAGATAATCGTCTCCATGCTCCAAATCCATTTTAAAGCCATTTTTAAGGCATTTCGCGCATACATGAAATGAACACATTTTTCTCCAAAACTATAACAGATGCAAGCTTGTCCTGTTTGGTGGAGATGATATTTAATAAAATAAGTAGAAATCCACTAAAAGTTTTGTTTGGTTATATTGCAATCCCGAGATAATCGTCTCCATGCTCCAAATCCATTTTAAAGCCATTTTTAAGGCATTTCGCGCATACATGAAATAAACACATTTTTCTCCAAAACTATAACAGATGCAAGCTTGTCCTGTTTAGTGGAGATGATATTTAATAAAATAAGTAGAAATCCACTAAAAGTTTTGTTTGGTTATCTTGCAATCCCGAGATAATCGTCTCCATGCTCCAAATCCATTTTAAAGCCATTTTTAAGGCATTTCGCGCATACATGAAATGAACACATTTTTCTCCAAAACTATAACAGATGCAAGCTTGTCCTGTTTGGTGGAGATGATATTTAATAAAATAAGTAGAAATCCACTAAAAGTTTTGTTTGGTTATCTTGCAATCCCGAGATAATCGTCTCCATGCTCCAAATCCATTTTAAAGCCATTTTTAAGGCATTTCGCGCATACATGAAATGAACACATTTTTCTCCAAAACTATAACAGATGCAAGCTTGTCCTGTTTGGTGGAGATGATATTTAATAAAATAAGTAGAAATCCACTAAAAGTTTTGTTTGGTTATCTTGCAATCCCGAGATAATCGTCTCCATGCTCCAAATCCATTTTAAAGCCATTTTTAAGGCATTTCGCGCATACATGAAATGAACACATTTTTCTCCAAAACTATAACAGATGCAAGCTTGTCCTGTTTGGTGGAGATGATATTTAATAAAATAAGTAGAAATCCACTAAAAGTTTTGTTTGGTTATCTTGCAATCCCGAGATAATCGTCTCCATGCTCCAAATCCATTTTAAAGCCATTTTTAAGGCATTTCGCGCATACATGAAATGAACACATTTTTCTCCAAAACTATAACAGATGCAAGCTTGTCCTGTTTGGTGGAGATGATATTTAGTAAAATAAGTAGAAATCCACTAAAAGTTTTGCTTGGTTATCTTGCAATTCTGAGATAATCGTCTCCATGCTCCAAATCCATTTTAAAGCCATTTCAAAGGCATTTTGCGCATACATGAAATGAACACATTTTTCTCCAAAACTATAACACATGCAAGCTTGTCCTGTTTGGTGGAGATGATATTTAATAAAATAAGTAGAAATCCACTAAAAGTTTTGTTTGGTTATCTTGCAATCCCGAGATAATCGTCTCCATGCTCCAAATCCATTTTAAAGCCATTTTTAAGGCATTTCGCGCATACATGAAATGAACACATTTTTCTCAAAAACTATAACAGATGCAAGCTTGTCCTGTTTGGTGGAGATGATATTTAATAAAATAAGTAGAAATCCACTAAAAGTTTTGTTTGGTTATCTTGCAATCCCGAGATAATCGTCTCCATGCTCCAAATCCATTTTAAAGCCATTTTTAAGGCATTTCGCGCATACATGAAATGAACACATTTTTCTCCAAAACTATAACAGATGCAAGCTTGTCCTGTTTGGTGGAGATGATATTTAATAAAATAAGTAGAAATCCACTAAAAGTTTTGTTTGGTTATATTGCAATCCCGAGATAATCGTCTCCATGCTCCAAATCCATTTTAAAGCCATTTTTAAGGCATTTCGCGCATACATGAAATGAACACATTTTTCTCCAAAACTATAACAGATGCAAGCTTGTCCTGTTTGGTGGAGATGATATTTAATAAAATAAGTAGAAATCCACTAAAAGTTTTGTTTGGTTATATTGCAATCCCGAGATAATCGTCTCCATGCTCCAAATCCATTTTAAAGCCATTTTTAAGGCATTTCGCGCATACATGAAATGAACACATTTTTCTCCAAAACTATAACAGATGCAAGCTTGTCCTGTTTGGTGGAGATGATATTTAATAAAATAAGTAGAAATCCACTAAAAGTTTTGTTTGGTTATCTTGCAATCCCGAGATAATCGTCTCCATGCTCCAAATCCATTTTAAAGCCATTTTTAAGGCATTTCGCGCATACATGAAATGAACACATTTTTCTCCAAAACTATAACAGATGCAAGCTTGTCCTGTTTGGTGGAGATTATATTTAATAAAATAAGTAGAAATCTACTAAAAGTTTTGTTTGGTTATCTTGCAATCCCGAGATAATCGTCTCCATGCTCCAAATCCATTTTAAAGCCATTTTTAAGGCATTTCGCGCATACATGAAATGAACACATTTTTCTCCAAAACTATAACAGATGCAAGCTTGTCCTGTTTGGTGGAGATGATATTTAATAAAATAAGTAGAAATCCACTAAAAGTTTTGTTTGGTTATCTTGCAATCCCGAGATAATCGTCTCCATGCTCCAAATCCATTTTAAAGCCATTTTTAAGGCATTTCGCGCATACATGAAATGAACACATTTTTCTCCAAAACTATAACAGATGCAAGCTTGTCCTGTTTGGTGGAGATGATATTTAATAAAATAAGTAGAAATCCACTAAAAGTTTTGTTTGGTTATCTTGCAATCCCGAGATAATCGTCTCCATGCTCCAAATCCATTTTAAAGCCATTTTTAAGGCATTTCGCGCATACATGAAATGAACACATTTTTCTCCAAAACTATAACAGATGCAAGCTTGTCCTGTTTGGTGGAGATGATATTTAATAAAATAAGTAGAAATCCACTAAAAGTTTTGTTTGGTTATCTTGCAATCCCGAGATAATCGTCTCCATGCTCCAAATCCATTTTAAAGCCATTTCAAAGGCATTTTTACGCATACATGAAATGAACACATTTTTCTCCAAAACTATAACACATGCAAGCTTGTCCTGTTTGGTGGAGATGATATTTAATAAAATAAGTAGAAATCCACTAAAAGTTTTGTTTGGTTATCTTGCAATCCCGAGATAATCGTCTCCATGCTCCAAATCCATTTTAAAGCCATTTTTAAGGCATTTCGCGCATACATGAAATGAACACATTTTTCTCCAAAACTATAACAGATGCAAGCTTGTCCTGTTTGGTGGAGATGATATTTAATAAAATAAGTAGAAATCCACTAAAAGTTTTGTTTGGTTATCTTGCAATCCTGAGATAATCGTCTCCATGCTCCAAATCCATTTTAAAGCCATTTTTAAGGCATTTCGCGCATACATGAAATGAACACATTTTTCTCCAAAACTATAACAGATGCAAGCTTGTCCTGTTTGGTGGAGATGATATTTAATAAAATAAGTAGAAATCCACTAAAAGTTTTGTTTGGTTATCTTGCAATCCCGAGATAATCGTCTCCATGCTCCAAATCCATTTTAAAGCCATTTTTAAGGCATTTCGCGCATACATGAAATGAACACATTTTTCTCCAAAACTATAACAGATGCAAGCTTGTCCTGTTTGGTGGAGATGATATTTAATAAAATAAGTAGAAATCCACTAAAAGTTTTGTTTGGTTATATTGCAATCCCGAGATAATCGTCTCCATGCTCCAAATCCATTTTAAAGCCATTTTTAAGGCATTTCGCGCATACATGAAATGAACACATTTTTCTCCAAAACTATAACAGATGCAAGCTTGTCCTGTTTGGTGGAGATGATATTTAATAAAATAAGTAGAAATCCATTAAAGTTTTGTTTGGTTATCTTGCAATCCCGAGATAATCGTCTCCATGCTCCAAATCCATTTTAAAGCCATTTTTAAGGCATTTCGCGCATACATGAAATGAACACATTTTTCTCCAAAACTATAACAGATGCAAGCTTGTCCTGTTTGGTGGAGATGATATTTAATAAAATAAGTAGAAATCCACTAAAAGTTTTGTTTGGTTATCTTGCAATCCCGAGATAATCGTCTCCATGCTCCAAATCCATTTTAAAGCCATTTTTAAGGCATTTCGCGCATACATGAAATGAACACATTTTTCTCCAAAACTATAACAGATGCAAGCTTGTCCTGTTTGGTGGAGATGATATTTAATAAAATAAGTAGAAATACACTAAAAGTTTTGTTTGGTTATCTTGCAATCCCGAGATAATCGTCTCCATGCTCCAAATCCATTTTAAAGCCATTTTTAAGGCATTTCGCGCATACATGAAATGAACACATTTTTCTCCAAAACTATAACACATGCAAGCTTGTCCTGTTTGGTGGAGATGATATTTAATAAAATAAGTAGAAATCCACTAAAAGTTTTGTTTGGTTATCTTGCAATCCCGAGATAATCGTCTCCATGCTCCAAATCCATTTTAAAGCCATTTTTAAGGCATTTCGCGCATACATGAAATGAACACATTTTTCTCCAAAACTATAACAGATGCAAGCTTGTCCTGTTTGGTGGAGATGATATTTAATAAAATAAGTAGAAATCCACTAAAAGTTTTGTTTGGTTATCTTGCAATCCCGAGATAATCGTCTCCATGCTCCAAATCCATTTTAAAGCCATTTTTAAGGCATTTCGCGCATACATGAAATGAACACATTTTTCTCAAAAACTATAACAGATGCAAGCTTGTCCTGTTTGGTGGAGATGATATTTAATAAAATAAGTAGAAATCCACTAAAAGTTTTGTTTGGTTATCTTGCAATCCCGAGATAATCGTCTCCATGCTCCAAATCCATTTTAAAGCCATTTTTAAGGCATTTCGCGCATACATGAAATGAACACATTTTTCTCCAAAACTATAACAGATGCAAGCTTGTCCTGTTTGGTGGAGATGATATTTAATAAAATAAGTAGAAATCCACTAAAAGTTTTGTTTGGTTATATTGCAATCCCGAGATAATCGTCTCCATGCTCCAAATTCATTTTAAAGCCATTTTTAAGGCATTTCGCGCATACATGAAATGAACACATTTTTCTCCAAAACTATAACAGATGCAAGCTTGTCCTGTTTGGTGGAGATGATATTTAATAAAATAAGTAGAAATCCATTAAAGTTTTGTTTGGTTATCTTGCAATCCCGAGATAATCGTCTCCATGCTCCAAATCCATTTTAAAGCCATTTTTAAGGCATTTCGCGCATACATGAAATGAACACATTTTTCTCCAAAACTATAACAGATGCAAGCTTGTCCTATTTGGTGGAGATGATATTTAATAAAATAAGTAGAAATCCACTAAAAGTTTTGTTTGGTTATCTTGCAATCCCGAGATAATCGTCTCCATGCTCCAAATCCATTTTAAAGCCATTTTTAAGGCATTTCGCGCATACATGAAATGAACACATTTTTCTCCAAAACTATAACAGATGCAAGCTTGTCCTGTTTGGTGGAGATAATATTTAATAAAATAAGTAGAAATCTACTAAAAGTTTCGTTTGTTTATATTGCCATCCTGAGATAATCGTCTCCATGCTCCAAATCCATTTTAAAGCCATTTTTAAGGCATTTTGCGCATACATGAAATGAACACATTTTTCTCCAAAACTATAACACATGCAAGCTTGTCCTGTTTGGTGGAGATGATATTTAATAAAATAAGTAGAAATCCACTAAAAGTTTTGTTTGGTTATCTTGCAATCCCGAGATAATCGTCTCCATGCTCCAAATCCATTTTAAAGCCATTTTTAAGGCATTTCGCGCATACATGAAATGAACACATTTTTCTCCAAAACTATAACAGATGCAAGCTTGTCCTGTTTGGTGGAGATGATATTTAATAAAATAAGTAGAAATCCACTAAAAGTTTTGTTTGGTTATCTTGCAATCCCGAGATAATCGTCTCCATGCTCCAAATCCATTTTAAAGCCATTTTTAAGGCATTTCGCGCATACATGAAATGAACACATTTTTCTCCAAAACTATAACAGATGCAAGCTTGTCCTGTTTGGTGGAGATGATATTTAATAAAATAAGTAGAAATCCACTAAAAGTTTTGTTTGGTTATCTTGCAATCCCGAGATAATCGTCTCCATGCTCCAAATCCATTTTAAAGCCATTTTTAAGGCATTTTGCGCATACATGAAATGAACACATTTTTCTCCAAAACTATAACAGATGCAAGCTTGTCCTGTTTGGTGGAGATGATATTTAATAAAATAAGTAGAAATCCACTAAAAGTTTTGTTTGGTTATATTGCAATCCCGAGATAATCGTCTCCATGCTCCAAATCCATTTTAAAGCCATTTTTAAGGCATTTCGCGCATACATGAAATGAACACATTTTTCTCCAAAACTATAACAGATGCAAGCTTGTCCTGTTTGGTGGAGATGATATTTAATAAAATAAGTAGAAATCCACTAAAAGTTTTGTTTGGTTATATTGCAATCCCGAGATAATCGTCTCCATGCTCCAAATCCATTTTAAAGCCATTTTTAAGGCATTTCGCGCATACATGAAATGAACACATTTTTCTCCAAAACTATAACAGATGCAAGCTTGTCCTGTTTGGTGGAGATGATATTTAATAAAATAAGTAGAAATCCACTAAAA